>NC_089967.1:311790-623581 GCF_039105145.1 Kwoniella newhampshirensis | reverse complement strand
CCGAATAACACCAGGACCGAAAACACTCACGCTCGGAAGCCTCTCGGGTGATAAGCTTGATACTCTGCACAACGCCGTCGACGATCTGTGGCCGAGTGAGCAGCCAGTTATGCGCACGGGTGTACGACAGCAAAGACCTACCTCGTGCTCGATACCAGAGTACTCTCCCTCAGTGTTTTCTCGGATCAGAACAGTGTTGACGTTGTCGTAGGCGGTCTTGTAACCCTGAATAGAGACACAAGGTCGGACGTTGGCGAAAAGGGAAAAGGTTCGTCGGAGAGTAAGGTTTAGGGAGACGTGACCCTTTCCGACTGTCCGAGGTGTCAGTGGCAGAACATGCCAAGAGCACAGGATGGTGTTCGAGAGGAAGGAGAAAAGGCTGTTAGAGCGTTTAGAGGACAGAACGATGGGAGTGGCCTCCTTTGACTTTGGGCATGGCTAATGGCTGTGACGAATGGACGAAGAGAGCACTTACTGGGAGTAGCGAGGGGACCTTTGAGGGCGACAGTGTTCTTCTTGATACTTCGAATAGCATCATCAGGAATGACGGTCTTTCCATCCTTGAGAATGGGAGTGACGTCGACCTCCTCCCATTCGATGGGAGCCTGTAAACAGCAGAGACGGTGTCAACAATGTCTTGCATTTTTCATTCTTGGAGCGGCTCACCTTGGCAGCTGAGAAGATAGTCTTCACACTGTCGGCGATCTCGGGACCGATACCATCACCAGGGATGAGAGTAACGGTGTAGTTGCCCTATGTCTCGGTCAATCGCGGATCCACCTCCATCTTACAGGAGCCGGTGGAGACGTACATTTGAGCCCTTCTTGCCGGCGAAAGCAGAGGTCGGCGTGGAGGACTGGAAAGCAGAGTTGTAGAACCTGACAGGGGTCTGATGAAACAGAAGGAATGGAGGATCCATGTCAGCTTGGTCCACGTACACGAGTTCGAAGCTGACTGACCTGGACGGAACGGAGAGTAGAGGCAACACTCCTTGAGGCTGATCGGGCGAACATGATGTCGGAGACGAGGAGGAGTGCTTGGGGACTGTTCCTTTTTATATGGTCATGTACGAGGGGGTCGCAAGACTTGGAGAGATGTGTGTCATGAATTGCGTTCGTCGTTGGTTCCTCTCTCTCCCTTCCTGTTTCGCTTTTCCTTGAGAGTCGTAGAAAGCACTCTTTTAGACTGTCGGAGCTAATCGGCCGATAAAGGCGCGCGACACACCTCGTCATGGTCCTCCGGCAGCTGACATGCCTATTTCCATCATCTTCGCCAGAAAAAAACTTCAGTTATCAGCACGTGATCTCCTGATTATTTTACTTTTGGAAAGAATTTCCGACCGATGTAATATGCAGCTCTTCATGATTTTAGGTTGACAACCGTCTCTTCCCTTCTCTATCTCTACATCATCCCTCCCCCCTACCTTCCTTTCTAAACCGCCCCCCATCCACTTTCGAAATAAACAAAATGGCTAAAGCTGCCAAATCTGCTGCTCCTCCTGCCGCCGCCGCCAAGGTGAATGCCGACAAGAAGGCTGACAAGAAGTCCAAGAAGGAGGGTGCCAAGGTCGCTACTGCCCCTGCTGTTGCTCCCAAGGTGAGTTCGTAAACCCCACTTCCGATCCCCAGTATATCTCTATCTATGATATTAATCATATGTATGTGTGCCAGGAGGAGAAGAAATCGAAGAAGTCAAAGAAGGCCAAGAGCCCTACACCCCCTCCTCCCCCTTCCGAGAGCTCCAGTTCCGAGTCCGAGTCCGAGTCCGAGTCCGAGTCCGAGTCTGAATCCGAGGAATCATCCGACGAAGAGGAGGCCAAGCCCGCTGCCGCTGCTCCCGTTGCTGCCGTGCGTTCTGTTTCTAGTGGCTCGATTTTGTGGTTCAGCTGCGACCGTACTGACATGTATTTACTTTTTTCAAGGTCGAGTCTGAGTCGTCCGACAGCGAGTCTGAAGACGACTCCGAGGAGGAGTCCTCTGATGAGGAGGAGGCTAAGCCCGCTGCTAAGGCTGAGGCCCCTGCTGCTGCCAAGGAGGAGAGCGATGACGTGAGTTGACTAGCGGCGGCCTTTTTTTTGGCGTGCGCTGACGAGCTACAGTCTTCCGACTCTGATTCTGACGACTCTTCCGATGACGATGATGAGGTGGAGAAGATTGAGGAGGCCAAGGAGGAGCCCAAAACCAACGGTGAGCTATCTAGTTGTATATATTCAAGCTATCGATGCTGACAACCGCTCAGGCAAGAGAAAGGCCGAGGAGGAAGTCGAGGCTCCCGCCAAGAAGGCTAAGGCCGCTGACGGTGGTGACGAGGAGGCTTCTACCAACGTTTTCGTTGGTCAACTCTCATGGAACGTTGACAACGATTGGCTCAAGTCCGAGTTCGAGGACTGTGGTGAAGTCGTTTCCGCCCGAGTCGTCTTCGACCGAGACACTCAGAAATCCCGAGGTTTCGGTTACGTCGAGTTCACCGATCTCGAGTCCGCTGCCAAGGCTATCGAGAAGAACGGTGCTGAGCTCGATGGTCGAAACATCCGAGTCAACTACGCCACCCAGCGAAACCCCGCTCAGGCTACCGAGAGACGGGCCAAGGCCTTCGGTGACAAGCCCTCTACTCCCGCTGAGACTCTTTTCGTTGGAAGCCTGTCTTTCTCCGCTTCTGAGGACCAGATCTACGAGGCTTTCGGCGAGTACGGTGATGTTCAAAGTGTCCGACTTCCTACCGACAGGGACACCGGCGCCCCCAAGGGTTTCGGTTACGTTCAGTTCGGTGATATTGAACAGGCTACCGCTGCTCTCAAGGCTTTGAACGGTGCCGAAATCGCCGGTCGACCTATCCGAGTCGACTACGCTCCCCCCAAGGACGAGAGCCGAAGCGGTGGTGGCCGAGGTGGTTTCGGTGGCGACCGTGGAGGTCGAGGTGGTTTCGGTGGACGAGGCGGTGGTCGAGGTGGCTTCGGTGGTCGAGGTGGTGGCCGAGGTGGTTTCCAGGACCGTGGCGGTAGGGGTGGTGGTCGAGGTCGAGGTGGACCCCCTCGAGGGTGAGTCGAACCTGCGGTCCAAACTGCTTTGGATCGAAGCTGATAATTGAGACACCTCAGTGGCGCCCGAACTGGTGGTATCGTCAAGGCCGAGGGCCAAAAAGTCACTTTCGACTGATCGTCTTGTGTATTGAGTATCTCAGGTTCCCTCTTCACATATATAAATATACCCATTTCGCACTCATTCATCCATGCCATTTCATTTCCTTCCATCCTTAAACCGAATCCTTTCATGCAAAAGATGGCCGTAGCAATGATTCTACGTTCCTGTTTTTGGTTGTCCAAAAGGTCAATCTGGTGTCCAATGGGTGTATTCTGGCTCGTTTCCTTGCGACTTGTTATGTGCACACATGCATGATATCCTGGCTTCCTTGCACAGGCTAGTGGACGTGGGTGTAGGTTGCAAACTACTTCTCATGGCCAGATACTAGTCTCAAGATTTCATGGCGGCATGAGCCGCAGACAAATGGGAATTTGGATAACCGACAACAGTGGTTGTTCATCAGCTTTGTTCGTCGTTACATACCCATGAAGAACAGCTCACAAACCATGAGACAAGCCCTTTCGCCTCTCGCAAACGCCCTTCGCCAGACCTCCAGGAGGATACGGGGCGTACACACCTCGTCTACGAGTCTGGGCGAAGATGCTTATCGATTACGTGTATGTCCCTCAGGGTCCCTCCCTCCATCCAGTCGGACAATCTGAAAGCTGACACGGAAGAGTGTCGTTCTGTAGGATCTCATTGCAAAGTTCCAAGACCCCACTTCACACTACCATATACCACCAGGAACGTCGGGACCGCAACACGAAGAAGACCATTCTACCTCAAGATCACCTCTGAATCTCGGCCATGGCTCAGAACCCTCCGCCTCCTCGACCTCAACGCCAAAGTCTGCGTCGAGCTTGAGCTCGACAACGACAACGGCAACCGGTTCGATAGGTCGAAAGGTCGAGAACGATAGACCGTGGTTGAATGACGATAGTCCCAGAAAGGCGGAAGCATTGAGGTATTTCACGGAGAAAGGGTATGACACGGCAGGAGTATTGACTTGGCCAGTCGCCTGGGGTGATTGTGATATGTTCCAGTGAGTCCTATCATACCAATTCTCGACATCCTCGCATAACGCCCACTGTCGCTAGCTTCTTTTTACGGCACTATGAGGACCATTACATTGGTCAATGGGTATGATTGTGCTGACAACCGATCTTCAGACACGTCAATAATGTTAGATATCTGCAATGGTTCGAATCTGCTCGGATTAGATATGCAGAGTCCTGGGCTGGCGAGTTACCAGAGGGGAGCATACGCGATATGCTAGTGAGTGTCAGCACGACTGTCTTCACACTCACAGTGCTCTCGATCGCGGTCAGATTGATGCTTCTCGTAGCTCGCTCGAGGAACCGGGTTCATCTTGAAAGACATCTCTATCAAATACAAAGCTCCCGTTACATATCCAGATACAGTAAGTCCGCATTCCTCATTGACTCAGCAATCCTATGTCTACTCGTATGGCGAAGCATTAGCTGACACCGTACAACCCACGCAGATGATGATCACCAACAAGCTTCACACCATCCTCTCTGAACGAGCGAGTTTCGGACTCACGCACATCGCCTGGTCGCTGAAAGATCAGAGAGTAGCAGCATTATGCGATAGGTGAGTGAATAACTTGCTTACATGGTTCTACCCGAACCAAGCAGGCATACTCGTCGAGCCGAATTGTTGCTGATGATCGGCATACTCTAGCACTATCGTCATGTATGATTACGACAATATCAAGAAGGGGGTCATGTCGGATGAATTCAGGAGGGTCCTGGAGCGTGTCGAAGCGAGCTACGGGGAGGGCGGTTCCGCATAAGTGGGTGTCGTTCCGTCCACATCCGTGAGTGACACAATCTGAACGCTGATCTGACTGATCTGGCTTAGGGGATCTGATGCATAGTACACACTACCTTGCGATACTACTAGATCACTCATACTGGCATGGACTATCCTGCGCTAACCAATGAGCTTTAACGATTATCTCATCATGCAGCTAAGTACTGTTCGCCTACCAGCTTATAGTGCTACCGCCCATCTAGCTACCATCCCAAGCCCTGTGGTCAGAATGACCACTGCCCAGATGGGTACTAGACTACTCCCTCCTCTGACAATGACACCCGAGCTTCGACTGGACGTGACGACTCCTTCGGCGGCCTCCACTGTCGCTGTGATGGTGTTTGTTGAAGAACTACTTCCATACGCCTCGAATGGATTGGCACTGCTCGTGGGTGCGAAGCCTATACCACCCCGATTCTCACCACCTATCGGAGTTCCACCTCCCGTGGGCACAGAGGAAGAGTCTGAAGCCGAACAATTGCTTGCGAAAGCTGTAGGGAGACAACCCTTGTCAGTATGTGTCACAACATGCGTAGGGGAAGGAAGGGGGAACAAAACTTGCAGCTGTATGCGCTCATTTGGGGGACGTAACTGCTCCCGTGCGCTTCTTTCCCAATACAGTCTGAACACGAACTTGCGCTGGTCAGAGCATCATCGGCACAAATACACTTGTCATCTTTACAGCTCTGCGTATGGGATATCGTCAGCTCGCCTCGACAGATTCTAGCCCTTATCTGACGCTCAATACGGGTCCTGACTTTTCTGCGAAAAGACCAGGGGAGGAAGAGCTGGCTCTATTGATCTCACCTGGGCAAGGCTTTTCCATACTTGACAATCACTCGTACAGTCCTGACTGATACCCGAAGCGAAGAATCGTTTCGAAGCGTCCAACGCACTGTCATTGGACGAAGTGATATTGCTCGATCCATCTTGGTCCATATGGGAGTCGTTGGAATCAGAACTCGTATACATCATTCCGAGAGTCGTCGCTGCGCTCGCAGTGAGAAGAAGATCCAACGATGATGGAGAAGAGGAGGGTGTCGCTCCCACTGTTGAGTAAGATGTATAAACTCTCACGTCATCGTTGTCAGAGCTCGAATCGGACGAAGGGGAAGCGCCACTCGGATCTGAGGTCGAGTTTGAGTTTGAGTTTGGACTTGAGTCCGTAGCTATGGCCATCATACCTCCTGGATCTGGACCAGATGACGGATGGACATGTCGAGTCGAGGTGATAGTCACTTGCGATTGTGACTCGCTTTCCGGGTCCGAAGTGATACTGGCGATAGAAGCGGTGACTTCAATAGCTACGACGCCGACTGATGGACTGGAGTCGGGCGGGCCGTTGCTTTGGGATGCGCTACTGGTGGAGAACACTGAGGTGGGTGTTGTTCGACTGGAGGGTGTCGTACCGAAGATGGAAGAGTCTGACGAAGGGTTTGATGTTGATGATGGCGATGGAGAGGACTGCGATTGTGATGAAGACAACGACATAGACTGTGAGGAACTGCTGGTCGATGTCATGAGAGTCGACTGGACCGTTGGCGATGAGCTTCGGTCTCCCTGACTTTTCTCGGTAGCAGTCATCGTCGCACTTGGACTCTTCCCAGATGCGCTGGTACCACCTTGCTTCTGCGCTTCTGACACTGTCCCCGTGATGGTCGCAACACCTGACAAGGTCTCTGTCTTGGTCACATTCACCCTCCCCTCCTCACACGCCTCTAGATAATCGTTGTACGTTTTCACCGTCTCATTCCTTGCCTTCTCATCTTGCTGCAGGACGATACATTCTGCGCAAACTTGAGCAGGGAGAGTCAACAAACAAGCGCAAGTGGGGTTAGTGCAATTCGAGATAGAGTTGAGATATACCGTACATCCGCCTCTTTCCGATGTACAAGTCGTCGCGTTGGCAGGGATGTATGTGGGGAAGGGTAATGAAGCGTTGGATGTGGATTGAGATACTGGACTTTTATTACTGGGAGTCGCTATGTCGGTAGTCAAGAAAGAGAGGGTGAGATCCGGTCGATCTTGAGAAGAGATAGAGGTTGTCGCTATCAATGCCGCAGGTCTGTCATCGCCACCACCACCACCACCACCACCTCCCTGGTCATCATCATACCCAGGTGGGGGCAGAGCTCTCTTCCATTCGATAGAGTCAGTAGGCAGACTCGGATGTAGTTGCGAAGGAGCGGTAGGGGGAGTTTCAGCACAGACTGAGGCTGATATCAGTATGGCCGTCACCAAGATGAGGGATCCATGGCGTAATCTCCTCGGCGGAGGGAACATCGTTAGCGATCAAGCAGCTGGACGTCTGCTGCCACTTTTAGCTTTGCGGATCGCGGATCGTCGAATTCTGATGCTATCTCGTGCGCTGGTACGCAGGCCCCACAGAACTGGGCTTTTCGAAGTGATAGTTACTCTGATACCTTTGCACACGCTATAATTTTTCAGGCGATGATATCGGAAAGTACGATACGACAGGGCTAAAGAACAAGAAGAGTACTCGTAACTTACTGTAACTAATGAGACGATGGTTATCCCCTGCCGTTCATCAACGACCATGCCCTCAGCGCTTGATTTAAAGGTTCACAATCTGAAACTGCGCCGTGTCGATCATCCTTTGGCACGCTCAAGGTGTCTATCCTTTAGTATCACCCCACACATTGTCTGAACACCCGTTTCAGCTTGACTGTATCAGAAAAGAGTGCATCCTTTATAAACGAGCTTTCTTAAGCGGGTAAGAAAAGTTCACTGGAACCATTGAACCCATCCATCATCCTGACGAGTACAGTGATATCACTGGAAATGGAAAGGTCCGGTCCAGATCCAAGCCTTCGAGCGTCGATGATGATCTCAGTATACGTGCGACTTCAGAACGGCCAAGCATTCAATGGATTCTCATCACAGATCTCTCTTTTTTGATCCTGCCCTACAATCCTCATTGTGAATGACGCAAAACGATTCGACCATCGTGATCATAGTTGAGTGAAATCTGCGATGACGCCAAGGCGTTTGCTATTCATCAGCGATTCCAAGCAGGTCCATACTTCCGTGTCCACCGGCATGGCGTCTGGAACTTCGATACCTCTGTGATACCTACTGTGTTAGCGCCACTTTTGTTCTCGAGTCCCATCCCATCGTCTTCTCGAGGAGACATGCGCATCTAATGCAAGTGTCGCTCGAGGGCGCCGCTGACCTCGGACACAAGGTGTTCGGCATCTGGGCGCAGCGCAGTGTGCCCACAATAAGCTTGCTTGCTGTCTTGGCAGCCACCAGCCACTAGCACCTTGGCCCTCGCCATGCTACAGAGATCTTAAGCGAGCGAGGCGGGACTTTTCCAGTCAATCCCATTACGTGAATGCAGATCAGCCCGAGCCAGCGAGCGTGGAAGTGATACCGTTTTGTCGTCGTCGTTGTATTGTAAAGTGAAATATGACATGCCACCGTCATCAGAGCAAGAAACCAAGTGAGACAGAAACGGAATCGTCGATCCTGCAGATCAAACATTTTACGCAACATGTCTCAATTCTTCCGCCAAGCTCTGACGGATTACTCCTTACGAATCTACCCGATGGGTTTGGCAGAGAAATACATTTGGTGCCCTGCTATGCGGCGGCAGAGTCAGTGTCTCATATTGGCAGACATGTATTGCGGTGTTTGGACCATCAGGAATGTCAATCAGCTGGCTTTGGCGATATTGTTTTCAGATAGTCTGTTGACGAGTCAGTACGACGACGATGCATGGTCGATGCTGTTTACAGACTATCACTACGGGGTTATGCTGACCATAGCACGCGCAATTTCACGCCCGCGCGCATTGCTGCCACACTATCACACGATGTATGTAAAACACCATCTGTCACAGAGTCATATTTTGCCTCGTCCCTCACTGTCAGATGACAGTATGCTCGATCAACAATCCCACGGCCCGATCCCCTCCGTCACGCCTTTACCGAGCGTCATGTGTATGCCTTGTCCCGAATGACCATCTGGATTCTTCCGGAACAACATGACAGCAACATGCGGCAGGCGGCATCGGAGGTGTATGATTTCATGGGAGGAAGCGGCATGTGTGGCTGAATCTGTAGGAACCGGTGATGAGCACTCGAGCAGGTGGCACAAAGGGCAAGAAACCCAAAAATGATTTGGGGGGGGGGCGAGCAAACATGGCCGGTTGAGGCAAGATCTGGTACTCAGGTACGCCGAGATCACCGTTGTGATGATTAGAAATTAGTTTTGTATCTGTTCCGACGCAGGTTTTTGTATCATGTTTCTCCGCTCTCAGATCAAATTCATATTTTGTTTGTTAATAGAACGGAGGGTTACGTTAATAGACAGCTATGCCGCCCATAAAGTTGCCAGGAACCCTGAAGATGAGACGCCAGATTACCAGACGCGTTCAATCCATTATTCAATCCGAAACCTGCGAAATCGCCTCCTCCGTCATGATAGCAAGCAACCATGCGCGCCTCACTTCCTTGCTCCCTCCCTCTTGGGCTCTCTGCTATGTGTCTCCAACTCCATTGATCCGTCCGCCGGCAACCCCTGAGGCCGCCACCACCGATCCAGGGCGTGATACCTGTAACAACAACAACAAAAAAACCACCATACTCGTCCGAAAGGTGATCGACGGTATGGTGAAATGCTTTGATGGATGTTTCGGAACTGATTCAAATCCTCTAGTCTCTTTGCCCCCACTTCTCATCCCCCTCAACGCCTCAACGTCAAAGCCTCGGGGGAAGTGAGGCGTACAATCGTCGTCGTCGTTGCTACCTACGAGACAAGGATCTGTCAAGTGAGTGGGGCGGAATTGATGCAGTCCTCCGATCCGATCTCGGATCCAGCGAAAAGATTGACATCGTCAAGGCATGTTGTCATATAAGAGGAGATGCTGACAGTGGAATTCTTTTCCCCGCTCTCCCTTTCTTCTTCCATTCATTACGACTGATTAATTCTCATTTGGCTTACTCACCGACCGGCTCGGCGTTCGCGATCACAGCTTTGCGTGCATCCACGACCGGTCATCTCAGACATCATCGCAAACATATAGATTAAACTAAACAAAACAGAACGTCGTATCTGTCTTGACTCGACCACCTACTATACATTCTTTACCAACCAACCACATTCTTTTTTAACCAACTTCTTGCGAGCCAAAGCCAAATCAATCAATTCAATATAGACCTACCACAACAACAACAGCAACAATGCAGATTCAAACACTGTTCACTCTCCTCCCTGCCTTGGCAGCCCTCCCCGCTATCAATGCTTACTTCATCCTCTCGCACCCTATACTCGAGACGACTAGGCTGGACCCGTAAGTGACTGTTCAAAATCCCAGCCAGACGTCTTTTGCTGACTTAGCACAGAATCGTCAACCCCGGCGAAGTTGGTGGTCACGTACACTCCATCGTTGGTGGTAACAACTTTGACAAGGAGATGACCTACGAGTCGGCGTTGGCCAGTACCTGTACAACCGCTCCCATCACCGTCGACAAGTCCAACTACTGGACTCCTCAGCTCTACTACTACAACCCTGCCGACGCTTCGTACCAAGCGATCCCGGTCAGCAACGTCAACACCTACTATCTTCCCCGATACTCGCCCGGTGAGACGACGGTCAGAGCCTTTCCCGACGGACTCAGGATGCTCTCGGGTGACCCCAACAGAAGGACATACACCAAGGGCGACCCCGAATCTGAGGCGATCTCTTACGTCTGTCTCGATTACTCCGGTCAGCACTCAAACGATCCCGCTTGGGCACAGAGGAACAGTTTCTTCCAACACAACTGTCCCCAAGGTATGCGAGCTCAGGTCAACTTCCCATCCTGTTGGGACGGTGTCAACCTTGACTCGGACGATCACCAGAGTCACATGGCTTGGCCCAGTGGTGGTGTCGACGGTGGCTCGTGTCCTAGCACACACCCCGTCCGACTCGTTTCTCTCTTCTACGAGTTCATCTACAATGTCCAGAACTTCCCCTTCAACGATGTCTCGCAGCCGACCTGGGTCTTCTCCAACGGTGACACCACTGGTTACGGTATGCACGGTGATTTCTTGAACGGTTGGCCTTCTTACAACAACGGTACCAACGTTTTGCAACAAGCTCTCGACCAATGCAACCAGGACAACGGTGTCGGTGGTGTTCTGAGCGCATGTCCTCCATTCGTCCCATACATCGACAGCGCGTCTGCCAACGCTTGTCGACCTCTCAACGACCAGGTCGATGAGGACGTCGGTTTCGGTCACTCCATCTCTTCTCTGCCTGGAGACAATGAAATCTGGATCGGAAACTCTACCATCAAGCCTCTTAAGCCCGGCTACAATGACACCGCTTCGTACACTGACTTCAAGTCTGTCATCCCTTCTGGTTTCACCGAGGTCGGTTGTATCGCCGAAGCGTCCAGTGGTCGAGCTCTCACCGGAGCCAGTTTCTCCAACAAGAACATGACTCGTGGTGCCTGTGTTTCTTGGTGCGCGGACCGGGGATACCCCCTCGCCGGTGTCGAGTACGGACAGGAATGTTACTGCGATTTTGCCATGCGAAACGGTGCTTCCAACACCACTCTCCTTGACCCCAGCAAATGCAGCATGGCCTGTGCCAACAACACCAACGAGAACTGTGGTGGTTCCGCTACCCTTAACCTTTGGAACAACCCCTCGCTCTACCCGGTTGCACAACTCCCTACTGGCTGGTCCAGTTACGGATGTATGACCGAGGGTAACGGCGTTCGAGCGCTCAGCGGCTATTCGACAGCTTCTGGCTCAATGACTCAGGACATCTGCATGAAGACTTGTCAGGCAAAGGGGTTCACATACGCCGGTATTGAGTATGCTTCAGAGTGCTACTGTGGAAACTCTTTCAACGCCGGAAGTGTGCCCGCCTCTAGCGGCTGCAGCATGGCTTGTTCTGGTGAGTGGATTGCTGGATATTGAAGATGACATCGTGCTGACAAAGCCGCTTCTAGGCAACTCTTTGCAAACTTGCGGTGGAGGCAACAGACTTACTACCTTCACGTTCTCGAACGGTACCACCACTCCTTCCGCTTCCAGCGCCGCTGTTTCGAGCTCGACTTCCAGCAGGGCTTCTTCAGCAAGCAGTGCCGCCGCCTCTTCCACTTCATCTGCCGCTGCCTCCAGTGTCAATGTCGCCGCCAAGGTCGCCGCCTCTTCCGCCCCCGCATCCAGCTCAAGCTCAAGCTCAAGCGCCAGTGCCAGCGTGTCACAGCCTGTGAGCAAATCTTCCACTTTTACTGTGAAGGCTGTGAGCTCATCAAAGGCTGTTTCTGCGTCTCCTTCATCAACGATCAAATCTTACTCGTCAACCTTTGTAAAATCCACTTCAACAATAAAGGCCTCTTCCGCTGCTTCGCCTTCCGCTGCTGCTTCGTCTTCATCCGCCTCGTCTTCCGTTGTTGCTTCGTCTTCATCCTCCGCTTCGAAGGCTGCCTCGTCGTCGTCGTCCGCCGCTGCTTCTTCTTCGTCTGCTGCTGCAATCTCGTCGTCATCGGCCGCTGCTTCGAAGGCCGCCTCGTCGTCGGCTGCTGCAATCTCGTCGTCATTGGCCGCTGCATCGTCTTCGTCCTCCAAAGCAGTCTCCTCGACTTCTTCGGTCGCTTCTTCAACCTCTGCCGCCGTGGTCTCGACCTCTACTTCCAAGGCTGCCTCGTCTGTCGTCGCTTCATCGACGTCCTCATCTGCTGCGGCTGCTTCATCTTCTGCCGCTGCCTCCTATGCCCCTGCGTACCTCGGATGTTTCAACGACTACAACCCTCGACACCTGAACGGATCATACTATGCCAACTCGCAAACCATGACCAACGATGTCTGCACCGCTTACTGCAAGGGCAAGGGTTTCCAATTCGCTGGAACAGAGTACTCTCAAGAGTGCTTCTGTGGAAACTACCTCAACCAGGTTGCCCAGGTCGCCGACTCCAAGTGTTCCACACCTTGTCGAGGTAACAACGCCCAAAAGTGTGGTGGTGGTATGTTGTTGTCCGTTTACCAGACTGGTCTCAACACTGGAGTCAAGTACAACTCTACTTCAGCGACTGGTCCCACAAGACGGTCATTCTCTGCCAAGTGGAGGTCTTAGTCGGCAAGTCGAGACCGCAATGGAACGGTTGAATTAATGAAGTAGGAAATACGAAGTATGTCGTGGATTTGATAGAGCTGGTTATGACGAGTAAACCTGGAGAGATTTTTGTCTCAACTGTTATGGACAATTTATCTATATGGGAATCTGATGAAATGAGTCTGAAAATACAACCGCGATCTGCGATTGATGAGATACAGTTGGGCTCACTCTCGAAGACCCGAGACCGGTCGAAACGAATATGAGCTTTCATATATTTGTCTCGCCCGGCCTTTGTTTCAGTGATCACATCCAGTCAAAACACAGATGTATGGCAAAGCGACACGTAGTAGCATCTGGCCCAAGATTGACCGATATGATGATGCATCGAATCGCACGTGATTCCTGGTACGGTACGTTGCCGATCACTCGCACTCGCACTCACATCGCTCTATGTCTTTGCTTCCCAACTGACGCCACATCCGCATGCACCGCCTTCTTTCGCTTGCGGATTATCTTGTAATCTGAAAGAGGAACCTATCAGTTCTGTAGCGTGATGGAGGGTTGCGCCTGTGAGACAGGAAGGAGGATATGATCAGTCATTTGGCATAGCTGAAAGAAAAAAAAAATAGTCGAATGGACTCACCCTTGAGTAAGCCGAATGAGACGAGATCGACGACGACGGGAATACAATGAATACTTTCGGGTTGTAATACACTATTCGACGTACGATCGACATCAGCTTATGATTATTCACCTCGAGATCTAGTTTGCAGATGAAGCGATGACGACTTACTAATCGTCCGCTCCTCTCTCTTCGGTCAATGCCATCGTATATTGATATCCATGACATCCGCCGCTTTCCACTCCTACTCTCAAAGCGAGTTTGCCCTGTTCCAATATTTCCGGTGGTTCTCTCGATGTTATGGCTGTCAGTTGCTACGACGACGATAACATACACGACTTATCAGTATCACATCTTCCTTTCTGCGACACGGGGAGATGTCAAACGAAGGGCTTGGTCGGAGAGTACGACCAGGTGTGACGCTCACCTGTACGGCTTCTGGGGTGATATCGAGATACGCCTCTTCGGTAGGTAAGAGCTTGACATCGTCATCGAGATATCCTTCTGCCTTGATAGCTTCGAGCGAAGGTGGCGTTACCTTGATATTTGGTCGTTGCGATATCGGTGGCAGCGGCGGAGGCAACGATTCGCCATGAGAAGGAGATGAAGAAGGAGCGATTGAGGAGGTCGTGGCTGATCTTCTGGACGATTGATGAGGGGATGAATGGGTGGGATGGCGGAATCGGGGTGATGGAATGGTGAATGATGTATATGATCGATTTCGATTGGATATCGGTGATGAGGGCGGAGGAAGTCTCAATCGAGATGATGAAGCGAATGTGGGACGTGAGACCAATGTTCTTGACGAGGATGATACGATCTTTGACATGGTCGCTATCACTTGGCTGGTTCTATTCATGTCTATGTAGCCGATCAGGTATCGTTATCGTGATGGAATGTTGAAATGAACAGTTGAAATCTTGGATCTGCGAGTCCACGAAATACGTCGGTTGCTGACATGACGAGTTGATCCCCGTGGACGAGTGAGACTGCCACATGGGAGAAATCGCCGAGTCACGCAGTCATATCGCCGAGAGCTGAAGCGCAGAGTTTGGCCGGCTATTCAGTGAACCGGTTTCCTTAGAAAGTATATCATCCTGTTGTCGTCCTTGGTACTTGTTATATCCTCTCGCCATCTGTTCTCTTTTCCTTCTTTCGATCTCCTACATCGAACATCGCATATCTCTTGGTCGGAGACCTACCGACACTGACATAGTACACTGAAAACGAGCGTACTCGATCGTATATCCACTCGCCATGACATCCACTATCCAGTCAATCACTAATGCCATCCCCTCACTCGGAAGAGCGAGATTGCTCATCAACTCGGCAGACGACGTCGTCGTGATCAGTGCAGTCCGAACAGCCGTGACAAAGGTGAGCTCAGCTCTGTGATCCTGGACCTTAGATTTACGGAGTGACCTGACGAGATTGATGGGCTAGGCCAAAAAAGGAGGATTCAAAGACTGTCTGCCCGAGGATCTGCTCGCGGCTGTGTTCCAAGAGACGTTGAAGAGAAGCAAGATCGATCCCTCAAAGATCGAGTGAGTGGACATTGTAGCTGCCTTCATATATCTTCTGTCTTTGAGTTGTTGACTGAAAACTGACTGGCAGAGACATCGCCGTCGGTAATGTCCTTCCTCCAGGAGGAGGAGCGAATGTCGCGAGAATGGCTCAATTATACGCAGGAATCCCTTACACGTAAGCGTGAGATGCACCGCTGTCGGTGCCACTGCTAACACCGGGAACACAGCACCCCCATCAACACGGTCAACAGACAATGTTCATCAGGCTTGACCGCCGTAGCTCAGGTGAGCTCCTTTGAAGGACATGCCGGACGAAGCTGACTTGTTCAAACTCAATCAGATTGCCAATGAGATCAAGTCAGGGGAGATTGACATCGGTATCGGTGGGTATACCCGGATGGCAGTAGTATGAACTCAGCTGATAAGGGGTCTAGGGGCTGGTGTCGAACATATGACCGCACACTATGGTGCTGGTGTCCTGCCCGAACGTATGTCCGACGAGGTACTGTCCAATCCCGACGCGGCAGATTGTCTCATCCCCATGGGAATCACTTCTGAGAATGTGGCCAAGCAATACAACGTCTCTCGTGATGTTCAAGATACGTTTGCGGCGAACAGTTTCGCCAAGGCCGCAGAAGCGCAGAAGCTGGGCAAGTTCAAGAGCGAGATCGTCCCAGTTAAGGTGAGCAAGATGCACGCCATGCATGCGTGCCCAAGCTGATCCTGGACCAGGTCAAATGGTCTGATCCCAAGTCCGAAGAGGAGAAGGAGATCATTGTCGACGCTGATGATGGAATTCGAGAGGGTGTGACGAAGGAGGGATTGTCAAAGCTCAAGCCAGCATTCTCGAAGGAGGGTACCACGCACGCTGGTAACGCGTCACAGGTGTCTGATGGTGCTGCCGCGGTCCTTCTTGCGCGAAGGTCCGTAGCCCAGAAGCTTGGATTGCCAATTTTGGGCAAGTTTGTGACGTCTGCGGTGGTCGGAGGTGAGCGTTCTGGATCCTCTTGAATGTTGGCGCTCAGCTGACAACGGTCGCCTTCAGTTCCACCAAAACTGATGGGGTGGGTCATCTACCGCGGAATACTTGATCCGTTGCTGACTTGACGGGTAGTATCGGACCTGCGTTTGCCATCCCCAAGGTCCTGCAGAAGGCCGGTATCACTAAGGATGATGTCGACTTCTGGGAGATCAACGAGGTAGGTCGAGAGCGCAGCCAAATGGACTATCACGCTGACGCATCGCAGGCCTTTGCATCACAAGCGGTCATGTCGATCCAACATCTTCACCTTCCTTTCGAGACCGTCAACCCAGTGGGTGGGGCAATCGCCCTCGGTCATCCCTTAGGAGCGACGGGAGCTAGGCAGATCGCAACGGGTTTCGCAGAGGCTAAAAGGGAGAAGAAGAAGGTGTTCGTGACGAGTATGTGTATTGGGAGTGGTATGGTAAGTTGAAATCGTATGAATTGGAGCGGCTGCATGCTGATGATCGCAATAGGGTATGGCTGCTGTGTTTGTGAATGAGCAGTAAACGGAGTACTGATCTAGGGTACTTGTAGCAAACATGTTGTGATGCATGTATTTTGAGTCTGCGTGAGGTTTGAATTGAGCCAGTCGTATCTCCTACATATTTTCAGGCAGTGCAGCCCGTTTGTCTCCGATGATGATGCACTATGTTACAACATTTATGAGTGTGCGAGAAGGCCACACACAGACCTTCTGTCAGATGAACAGTCTATCAATGCCCAAACCCAGAAAGACTGGGGCAAGTCCAGTGGCATCAGCGTCTTGTTCGCATCCTATCATGTACAGATGACTCACCAGTCCCTATGACCGCTGTGATCTTCCCAGCCACAATAGGTGATCCTACCGGTCTCACTCGTTTGAAAGCGCCTTGTTGGTTCGCTTGATTGAGAGCATAGACCCCGAGTCCGGAGAACGCAGCGGCTCCTGTCATTCTACATGCGCTGTGGAGTCATATGGCGTCAAGGCATGATCGGTCGCAACAGAACGAAAGACAAGCAGAGAAGTGATAGCGCTAATATGGGGGAATGTTCCGAGCGAGAAGTGCAAGTAATGTTGAGGATGAGAGACGCACTTACAGACAGTCTTTCTGTGGATAAGCCGTTTGGCTGGAAGTAGTCACGGGTGATTCTGTGGATGTTGAAGCATAGGAGGACATGCTGTCGCGAGGCATGTGTGAGACCAAGCAGCCGAGATGCAACTATCCTCCGAAATGCAACTGTTTCCCAACGACAAACGACCACGAGAACGACAATGGAATCATCGGCTCGAAACGACACGCCGTCGGACCTTGACCTCGGAGATCATGTCACGAACTCCGTGTACTTTTATCGATCATCGCATGACGTTCAGTGTCTCCCTTGTGACTCACCCGTGTTTCTTGTTGGTTGTTGTTGCAATGACTAGCAGTAGAAAAGATCGAGAACCAGAATTTCCCCGTAACTGACAAGAGTCTTCCCCAATATCGATCTCGAGTACGATCGCAGCTTTTCGGCTGCAAGGACGATCATGCTTCCAGATCGTCAACACCTCTTATCATCACCAGCATCCGTCCAGATCTCAGCGTTGACGACAACGAACCGACTTGATCGACGGTATAACTGATATAGAAATCGAAAACGCGATGCATACTCACCTCCTACCCTCATCCCTCCTCCTGATCGCCGTCGCCCTACTCCCCCACCAGCTCATCTCAGCTCTCCCTCCACCCCCTCTCCCGATCTCACCAAAACTACCAGGTCATCATGTTCCCTTCCGCGAGTTGTCCACATGCCCCAACCTATCACATCGAAAGAATCCGAAATCCGCCAAAGATGTGTGAGTGATCAGAAGATCTCTGTTGTGGATTTACCTGGATCGTGCTCATCCATCCGATTGTTGTATCTGGCACAGACGACCAGACGATTTCAAAGTGGTCATGGCTCTGGGCGATTCCATCACAGCAGGACTCTTGGCCAGAGGAACACGAGACGAACGCACCTCTTCTACACATGAGCAAACACCCTTCCCGAATCTGCTCACCATAGCGGAATTCAGAGGTCTATCCTATCCTATAGGCTACGACACGGACGCCATCACCATACCTCGTATACTGGAGCATTATGTGGGGGAAAGGAACATATCAGGAGTGTCCAGAGGTCAACATCCTCCTACATCATGTTTAGGTACTGGACCCGGTGGACCCGGAGTCGGAGCCGGGACGATTCTCGGATCGAGAATGGGTGGGGTGTGCACGCCGAGACCGGCGGAAGATGGGTTGAACGCGGCGGTCTCAGGTAGTGTCAGTGGGAATCTGATGGCGCAGGTCAAGGGTGAGTTGGCGTGGATCGCTTTTCGTCAGCAGTAAATGTATGCTGGGACCAGCAAGAACGCCGGATGATGGCTCCCTGCTCCCGGTCTGAAGTGTTAATGATGGAGATATCTGCTGCAGATTACCTTCTCCCTCGAATAGCCGAGCTGGGTCTGAAAGACGAAGATTGGAAGTATGTCAACCTGGGCATCGGCGCGAATGACATCGTGAGTCTTTTGCTATGCACCCAGCACGGGATGCCAGCTGACCGTGTATCTTGGCCAGTGCGCATTCTGCCTGACTCGTGAGTGTGCTTTCCTCTTTGGACCAGACGTTGTCAGACTCGACAGGAAAGCTGATACCATTCCTCATCGCAGCTAATGCTACCGACATAGCACTGTCTGGTACGCCGCAACAGTTTGCTGCCGATATCAGAGACGCCGTGAATGTTCTGCGGGAGCACGTTCGTGAGTACAACAAGTATCGTAGGTACGAAAACGAATCACCGCTGACTATTCGTCACAGCAAATATGATCGTCAATATAAGTATGTTACGACTCGTACCATACTGTGCAGTCATTGACAAGTCGTGCAGTTGGACTCTTCCGCGTTTCGGCGATCTACAAGCTTACTTTGACCGATCCGTACTGGTTAGTCATCCAAACCCTCACTTGGAATCAACGAAGGCTGAAACCCTCACCGCAGTCAACCTCCACTGCTTCCCCTTCCCCATCTCGCTCTGGAATGTTCGTGCGCGCTCCTGCCTGGGCCTGCTGGCGATTTCACCAGAGGCAAGATGGATGATTTGGGCGAGGCGTATGACGAGGCGGTTCTGCAAGTGATCAAGGAATGGGAGGAGGAAGATGATCCGACTTTTGGCGCGCTATGGTGAGCAATCTTTGCGTTTCTCAGAGCGTTGATAATTGCAGATGTATCAGGGTTGACATACTCGACTAACAGGCAACCAGGGACTGTCGTCGATCTGGCCAATTACCCAATCACCGCGCTCAGTCCGATCGACTGCTTCCATCCGTCGGAACAAGCGCACCAGCGTGTCGCTGCCGGGTTCTGGAACAGGATGACCATGTCTTTGGTGAGTGAACTTTGTTGGTTCCAGGGGATATGAAAGCTCATACAGCTTGGTCATAGGAAGCCAAGTATCTGCCCATCGAATGGGAGGATGAGGTATATGTGAGGTGTTTGGAGGAGAACGATCGAGTGCCGGTGGGAATGGTGACAGAAAGCGCGAGCAGGTATCTGAGCGGTCGGTGAGAAAACGTTCTTTCAGAGTCAGCTCTCGTCTTGGGAAAGAGTCGTGACTGGGGAGAAGGGGCGATCAAGCCATCTACCAAGAAGTCGAATCAGTTGTATTGCCCATGTTAGCTTAGTCAGTGCTCTCGTCAAATGTTGTTTGTATACAAACACAATGAAGGTTTCGTCAGTCTCCCAACCGAGATTTCCGGCGCCGCTATACATGTTGCAATCGATTGTCCATGCGATGTTGCAGCATACTACCGTTGCGGTCTCAACTTCTCTCCCTCCGCCGTCTTCTTTACCCCCGCCTCGACTTCCTTTTCCAGCTCGTCGTACATCGCTTTCGCCAGTCCGGGATTAGACAGCACCGGCGGGAGGCTAGCGGTTCGTCAGCGGAGTCACTGTGTGGTTAGATAGAAGGCTCACTCCACCACCGCACAGTCTCTGACCGCATCTCCCCCGCCCACTGCAGTCCGTCTCTTGTCGAGGGTCTCCTTCCCCTGATCTACAACTTTTGGCGTTTCGTCCAGCTCGTCGTATCGAACGGGTGCAGATAAAGCGAACAGGATGGATTGGATACTTTTCTTCGGCGAAGGCGTGACGAACATGACCAGAGGGTAGAGCAAGATCCACCTGAGAGCGTCAGCTCCGTGGATGTCTGCACACACTCACAGAATCTGTATCAAAGGTGTATCGGCCAAAGACCCCCTGACGACCTCCTCCCTTGCCCATCCCATAACGACGCTGATGGACATGATATTGCTTTTCAAGCTTTTATCTCTCTTCTTCTTCACTCCCTCATCCTCTGCACCAGGCACAGGTGTGACCTTCCCAAAAGTCGCTGATGCCAATGTATCAAGGATCAACTGGAAATGTTTCATCAATAGTAAAGTATTCAGACTTCTTCTCCCCGTATGGAAGACGACGTCGTCCCGAGCTTTTGCCCCTGTCAACGAAGGAAGTGCCGCGGACCAAGTGGGCGAGATCAGGGAGATGATTCGGATAGATCTCTCTGCCGGTGAGCGAAGTAAATGTGGAAGTAAAGAGGTGAGAAGATGAAAATGGAATTGATGGGTGGACCATTCTCCTTCCTGTCGAATGTGATACGGTCGGACTTCCCATCCTGATCCGAGGACGATCGCATCGATACGACGGCCACCTTCCCCGGTGATATTCGTAGGTGCAGACGCCCACTTCTTCGTGAAATCCCTGACGGCAAGTGGTGTAGGCGGTAGAGGCTCACAGTGGAGTTGTGCCAAGGGATTCGTAGATGCTGAGAGACGGATCGTGTGCAAGACCGTCAAGAGTGACTCGGGTAATGGACTAGGGACCGGGGGCAGGAAGAGTATCTGCGGAGGTGAGGGGAGATGTAACAAGTGGTCCAATAGCGTCATGATGGTCGGCGTAGGAGAGGCCTATAACGTATGGTCAGCCAAGACAGGACCGTAGCCAGCTCGACCCACCACAACCAAAATCATCTTTCCCGCCCATTCCCTCTCCCAAGTCGTACTTCGACCTCCGGACCATATTTTGATCCAAAACAGCAATGCAAAGACGCCCGCCCCCACCACCAGATGCGACGTCGAGATGTCTCCCAGGTATTCGGCAAGCGTGTGGACAGGCATAGTAGCTGTGATTAGAGAAAAGAGCAAAAGTCACAAGTATAGGTAGTGTCTCGAGGCGACTTGTACGCGTCGGTATCAGTCAAGGTGGAGGTCACGTGATTTCCCCGTCGGGCGCATGGTTCTTCTCTTTCATTTCTTATGCCACTTTCAATGGGGTGTAGCCGGGGTGTGGTGTATCGCTGCTTTTACAGCTGATCAAACTGTACGATCCACTCCTGGGGGAAAGGCATGAGACTAAACATCGGGTCCATGAGCATTTGCATACCAAAAAGAAGTATTTTTGCCCGACTATCGCAAAAATTGTTTGACGAGAGTGGGATTCGAACCCACGCGCCGAAGCACTAGCGAGAGACAGCTGTTGAACAGCCAATCTCCTTAAGCTAGCGGATTAGACCGCTCTCCCATCTCGCCATTTGATTGTTTGATGTTGTTGGAGGTGTGTGGAGGTATATAAATGGAAAAACAGAAAGAAAAACAAAGGAAGGGGGAAGGAAATAGAAGTTTTGGTGTGTGTTGCGCTTTGGTCACACACACTTGTCTCAAAAATTAGCAGATCTGATACCGAGGTCCACGGGGATCACACTCGTATAGTTTTTGTGAATGCATGAGTTGAATATAGCATGGATGACAAAGCCGGCAAGGAGGAGAAGAGGGAGAAGCTAGAGGTGGCACAAGTGCCACTCTCGACCAAGCTGGCTGAGTGCCGTCCAGCTCTTTGTGTGAGACGTATCCACAGGTAGATCACGGCCTCGCAATGTCTCTAGGGCCCAAAAGATCCACAACAGAACATGTCACTGACCCACCGGGTTGATGGCGCGCGGTGAGGGTCATTTAGAACAGGCCAAATGACTGGGAGCCTCGGATTGACAAACGATCCGATTTTTGCCACAGATGGTCAAAATTATTTTGTTCGCTCCTCCACTTTTAGTAACGCCTCGGAACATGATGCATGCTCGAGTTGCATCCACATATCTCATGGACATCTAGTGATCATTGAGCGACTTGATTGCTTTCAAATCAACGATCAAGCCCAGCCGATCATGTCCCATACGCCTCCTACGCCCAAGGCCATCAATCTGTCATATCATCCCAAGGGATATGTAAGTTGCTCCTCTCTCTGACATCGGATCGATAGTATCTGACCTGACCACGCTGCGAAACCATCAGGGCATGTCCTCCTCCCTCAAACGAGCTCGTAAACCGTTTATACTGACCAACTCGCTGATTGGAGGCACAATCTTCGCTTTTGCTGTGGGAGTGTACTTTTACTCCATCTCGGCGGTTCAGCAGGATGATTTTGTGAGTGTTGAACCAAGATCACTGGTGCCCGTTAGAATGTAGTGTTTCTGCACACTGACCATTCATATTCCGCTTTCAGTCTGACGTGGAAGACCTTCTCCCTCCTCTTGAAGAAAGAAGTAAGCTCCGATCCATCGAAGACGAGGCTAGAGAACAACGATCTCTGCAATCGATCGCTTCCGCTCTTCCGCTTTCAAATACAAATGCCAACAATCGACAACCCCTTCCATCGGCAACCTCCTCGCCTGCCTCGCCATCCAAATCTTTACCGCAGATGCAATCTGAGGTGAGCCAGGCGATCTCATCAACTCGAGGACGAGGATGGGGATTCGGAACGAAGAGATTGAACGAAGTGGACTGGGTCAAGAAGATGGGATGGGTGGATGGGAAGGGCAATGTGTTGGTTTGGGGAGCACCGGATGTGGACCGATTAGGCAGGGTGGAGGGAGGAGCAAATGGGAAGAGGCTGGTTTAGGACATCGTGAGGACAGAATGGGATACTGCGCGTGTGAGAGTCTGGATACTCAGCAGTAGACCTTGACAGTGAGGATAGCGGACCCAGGCGCAATATAACCAGTCATCGAGTGCATAGTATACAACACATAGCATGAACACTTCTCTTACGTTGCCGGCTGTGATCAGAAGATCGATATCAGTACGATTCCACCTCTGCACGGTTTGAACTCACCCTGAGCGCCCTCAGCCTCTCTGCCAATCTCCCATCCTCCTCCTTGTTCGCCTCGGCAACCACTGGAAGTTCTTTGGCAGGAACCTTTGCTTCTCCCAAACCATGTTGGATCTCCAATCCCGCTTCGTCCGCGACCTGCTGCATAAGCGAATCGACCTGATCTTGCGGTGTTGTCAGGGCGGTGGTGTCGGACATGGTCGATTCCATATAACTGGTTTGGACGTCGAGGTCTGCGAATTGGTTTTCGAACTTGTCCATGACGAGTGATATCTGCGTGTTGTGTTTAGCATATCCTGCTTATGCTGAGAACGAACGTTCACTTGACTCACCCGCTCCAGGTTCATACTCTGCATAGCTTTGTCCATACTCTTGACCACACCTCCCATACTATTCGTGACCTGTCTCATCGTCACCGCCGTCTCTACCTTGCTCGCCACGGCATCTATCCTCGACGCGAGTCTGAGCAGGTTCAGCCCCTCCGTCTTCTTCCGTATGGCGTTCTGAGCGTAGATCCTCGCTCCGTCCGTGTTCCCCTTTGCAAGCGCCTAGACATCGTGTCAGCGAGGTACAACGCAGTGGTAGCATTGCCACAACCCACCTGCTTCAACTTGTTCTTCTCCGCTATCTCATCTTTGTTCGCCTTCTTGGCTTGACGTTGGAGGGATTTGGCGGTGAACTAGGAGGATGTCAGCGGGGTGGAAGGAAGATTGAAGCGTACCTTTAGCTGGAACAGAGATTCTGCGGGATGTCAGCGAGACAGCAGTGTACGGTACAGAAACAGGTCCTAGACTCACTCTCAAGGTTACTCATCTTGCGTATAGTCCTCGATCGGATATCTCTGGACAGAAAGAAGCGAGGAGATAAACGATTGAATATCGATTGTACTCGCTCATATGACGAATGTGATAACAGTGATGATGACGCGGGATCAATTCCACGGTGGTCACCACCCTCTTCCGGACGTGGGTCCAAATACAAAAAGTGAGTTATTCACCGAACAACTTGACCGTTCTTCATTCGTTCACGGACACCACAAGTCTTGACATTGCACACGGAAATATCCCAGAGCGACCTGACTGGAGACTGACGAAGGACAAGGCCACACCCGCGATCGCACCTCTCGCGCCTTCCCACCAGAACCCCCCGGAATGACTCTCCTACATCTTCTCGCTTATGCGGGGGGTCTTGCAGGGTTTCTCTTCGTAACGCTATCTTTGGGTGAGCCCGGTGATGATCTGGATCCAGACTGGTCCAGCTGACCCTTTCCTAGCGAGTGGACTGTTATGGCTCGCTGAGCTCATCGAAGAACACTCACGTCATGCCAAAGTCGTCGGTATGAGAGCTATCTATGTGTGTAACTCTTCTTCTCACGTCTACCCGTATCCTAGCTGAATCAACTTGTCCTTACCAGGCCATTGTCGCCCTCCATGCCATACTGTACTTCACCGACTCGTTACCCTTCTTACCGACTCTCTTCTCGATTGTCTGTCATCTCGTCTACCTCCAGAACTTCTCCTCGTCATGGCCATACATCTCTCTCACCTCGCCCCGATTCATCCTCTCTTGCATCCTGGTTGTGGCCGATCATTTCATCTGGTTCTTCCACTTCGCTGCCGTCGCTCAGGAAGCGAAGAAGTACAGGACCCCGAAATACCGATATGGCGGACAGGCCAGAGCGGGGAACGGTGATGGACCTGCTTTCGGAGACGTTGCTGCGTTCTTCGCTATCTGTATCTGGTTTGTCCCGTTGTTCTTGTTCCTAAGTCTGAGTGCGAACGATAACGCACTACCTTCATTTGGTGAGTTGTTCTCCGTGCTATAAGCTATAATATAGCTGATTGAATCTCAGATCCCACTTCATCCGCACCCCCCTCACCTGGAGGAAACACCGTGAATCTGTCTTCACCAGGACCAGGTGGTATTCGACCGACTTCACTCGCTCCTAGTCGAAAATCACTCATCAGAACAGCTCTTGATCCTGTCCTATCATTTCTCCCCCGACTTCGATCCTCATCACGAAGGAAAAACGAGGAGGGTCTGATCGCACCCCGGACTCCCATTCGTGGCTCACCACTTCATTCCCCCGTGCATATGCCTCAATCATATTTCCCTTGGGGCTCTGACGAACCTTCCGCTGCTACTAGTAGTCTCACATCGTCATCAACCCCTACACATGGACAGAAATTGTCGGCGGATAGAGCGAGAACACCACCACCGCCCAGAAGAGTTCAGTCGGAGATCCAAGTCACGAAGGGGTCGGGAAATCCAAGAGGGATAGCAACGAGGAATGGCACACCGGCATTCCCAGTCGAGGGAGAGACAGAGATCGTAGAGGCTCCAAGAAGACAAGCACCCATTAGACCGACTACACCATCAATGAGTTTGGGACCCAGGGGTGGGGTAGAGCAGGAACTGACAAAGAGAAAGGCGGATTAGTAGACATACTCGGGCGATGTATCAATATGGTATTGGCGTGTGGTGATCGAGAGTCTGCCACGGTCGGTGTAACCCGCAGAGGACAAAGGGGGATTATCCACCTATCAAATTGCGGATGATCACACCCCATCTTGCTCAAAGACGCTGCATCAGATATGTGCTGTTTGACTGGCTTGCATATGTCATGTCACGTAGTTTATGCATACGTTAGCTCTACCTCTCGCATCATGCAGCCAGGCCATCCACGATGAAAGTACCGTTTGTCTGTACCTTGGCGTGTTCTCCAATATCCACCCAGCTGATCAAAGTCAAGTCTTTAGCACTATCCTCTCAGTGAACTGATTTGACTCACCCATCTTGCTCTTCCCCTTTCCCAGCAACTCTCTCCAGGATACTCGGTCCTCGAACCCATATCCTCCCTTCGATCCAACTGCCTTCCGCATCATGCGCTGCGTCCACCCCCTCGCCCTTCAGTCTGACCTCGACATTGGTCGCCGGTGGTCCGGAATGCACTTTGTCTGCGGATCTCCACAGATCCACTTCCTTGAGAATGTGGGACACGCCAGGCGATTGCAGATCGTAGAAATGGGTGACGAAGATGGGTCCTGTGGAGTAGATCGACGGATGAAGACGAGTCAGAGGGAGAGAAAGTAGTAAGTGTGATGCTCCGAGAGCAGTGGGCGGGGGAGCGTCTAGATAGATCTTTTAGCATGCAGCGCGGTATATGTTGAGATGAATTAACGACTCAACCCACCTCCAACAAGAATCACACCTCGTAATCGTTGACCGGCCACACCACCAAGAACATTCTCCCTCATACCGGACGATAAGACCCTGTCCCAGAGGCTGTCACGGTCAATATGACCCGCGCGGATAGAAGAGCTCTTGTGTCGAGCAGCCAGAGGAGCCCAAGGGTGAGCTTCGTAGGTGTACTGAAGCCTATCCAGCAAGGCATGGTGGTGTTTAGGTGATCTGCGGTTCGTCAGCATGTCGTCAGCTGAATGGCATTTCGCTCACATGAAGAGGACCGTCGGCTGAGGGAGATTTTTCTCGGGATCTGCCAGTATCTCCAACTCTGCGGCATGATCAATTTCTTCTGAATCCCAAACAGGTTCGGTGTTTCCGATCAATCTGAATCCAGCGCCTACGTCGTGTCAGTCAAGCCGTTTGGAGAGAATCGAGCGGCTCACCAGTCCACACCGATGCTAGGGCGATTGTCATACCAAGCGGAGTATCCAGACGAACAGCACTGGCTACAGTGTCGTGCAGAGCAGCAGACAGTCGTTTGTCCGCTGGGAAGATGGAGAGGAGGGCTGCCATTCCGGCTGTGAAGTTCTGAAACATGTAAGTGCAGATCGGATAGATGCAACTTTACCAGGTGGGTCGCTTTGACGACGACTGGATCGGAGTCTTTGACTTCTGAGTAGTAATAGCTGTGCACGTCGTTGAAGTGCGGATCTTTGCCATCAGCTGTATACCGTCCAGGGCAAACTTACCTCGGACAGTGACCTGTTCACTCTTTTCACTCTCTGCAACATCCCAAACCTCTTCCCACCAATGGACCTCCATCCCCTTGCCTCTGGTAATCTCAACGGAATTTTGCTCGCCCTTTTCCGGGTCGCCAACGATCAGGATACCAACTTTGTCCCTACAATCCTCCCAGACCTGTTCCGCTACGTCTTCGAAGAGCGAGGCGTGGACGACGACGATTCCGGGAACGGGATGACCTTTGGCGGTCAGACCTGTCGTGAGGACACGAGGAGATGGGAGGATAACGAGTGGGGCGTTGGGTTTGACGGAAAGAGAGAGGAGAAGCAGAGGAAGCGCAGAATTGGGTGAGGGTGGAAGTAAAGTCATGATTGGGGAGGGGGACGTTGGGCTAGATGATCGAGGAAAGAGGAGCTCGAGACCAATGGGTAACAGTCGAAGGACTTCCGCCAGCGCTTCATCGGTGAGCTGTAGAGAGAATCAGCAATGGCATCAAGATTGCTTCGCTCACTCACCGGAACATCCAAAATATACCTTTGTGTGACGGGGGTCAGTGCTTTCGGTTGAGAGATCACATCTTGCACCGTTTTGATCGTGTTGGCCGGTCTAACGGTGAGCTACGACGAACATATCTCAGCCAGATTCCAAGGGAAGCATCGATTGCGCTCACGGGGGTGCCCTGTCCTGTGGCCCATGATCTGTACACCCCAGTCTCGCCTTTCTTCCTGACTGCGGAAACCTCGCTCTGCTTTCCCAACAGTAGAGGATGGACGAGTGGCTGAGGGGTGGAGAAGAATCGATGGTAGATTGCCAGCGCGGCGAGAAGAGCCAAGAGCAGTAGCGTGAGATTGTCTATCTCGAATTCTGGCATGGTGGGGTCGAGCAATGATGGAAGTTGAGACAGAAGGAATGCCGAGTTATAGAGCCGAGTCAGGTAAGATGTGGGCCCGTCCTTCCGTGTCGCTCTTCCAGCGATCTCGTGTCAGCTAGTTCTTATCGCTCCCGTGCTATGCTCTGACGAGGTGTATGTGCGAAGATCGAGAAGAAGGGAACGATGCATGAGGAAATGGAGCTTCCTAGCGTGTTGTCGACGCGTGACAATACGCATTCGTCTCGTTCGACGTAAAGTGGAGGGTGTTCAACTTGATCTTTCACCCTTTACGTCGCTTTTGACATTTACACATCTTAATCTTGACACCGACCATCATGTCACAGCCTGAAACGGACGTGTACAGCAACACTGGCGAAGAGTGGTATCCCGGCAGTGAGTGTACCTCCTACAAATGACACTGATAGCTTCCTCAGTAAGGGAACGCTCTCGACCAGGTCAAGGACCTCAAGAAGAGGTGTTTGACAGAGTGCGGGATGTGTAAGTGCACATGATGCACCCCGAGATATGCCGCTGATTGTCACGAAGCCACGGGAACCTTGTCTCAGACAAACCTGCCAATCGAACGATGATGGCCGCTCAACGACGACGACTCGAACATGAAGCTCGTGTCCGAGCTGACAAGGAACGACGAGCAACCGATCCATCCCCCCGATCAACCATCTGGTCACTCCTCCCTCTCTTCCTCTTCCTACCGTTACTGTCATCTTTCCTCACTCAATCGTACACGTTCAACCTCTCGCCATACTTTGTCCCTCAGCTGCGACGTTTTTGGGCGGAATCGACCCTCAATCCCTTCCGACAGGAAATGAGAGTATTGACCCCTGTTCAGCTGGCCATGTATGATGGGGCAGACGATCAACCTGTATATTTGGCTATCGACGGAGTGGTCTACGACGTCACTGCAAACAGGAGGGTATATGGAAAGGGGGGGAGCTACAACATGATGTGAGTGGCACGAAAGGTTGCGCTGACGAGGACAGGGCCGGACGAGATGCTTCGCGATCATTCACCACGGGATGTTTCGAAACACACCTTACGCATGATTTGCGAAGCTTGTCCGAGGCAGAACAAGCCGTGAGTCGGATACTTCCTCGCTTCACTAACGTAGTTGCACAGTCTCTCGCCCATTGGAAATCGTTCTTCGCCAACCACGAGAAATACCATAAAGTCGGTACTGTCCTCAATCCACCCATCGACCCAAGATCTCCTATTCCACCGCCATGTCGGGTTGAAAATCCAAACACCGCATCAGACACACCTCACGCTCCAGGAGAAGCAGCTGCGAAAAGGGGAAAAGAACCACCAGGTCCTGTACACAGTACATAGCATGATGATACAATCTCGTCTATCGTTTCCTACCAGGCGGTGGTGGTGGAGGTAACGCAAAGAGCCCACCGCCGCTACCACTACCTCCACCAGCACTTGCTGGTTTCTTCGCTTCCCGTCCGGGTATGTTGATCTTGAACGTCTGACCTTCTTTCAAGGAGTAGTCTTTGGGCGGTGCAGCAGGTTTGGCAGGTTCAGATGGGTTCGTCGGAATGTGTGATCGCTTGGCGACGGATTGGAGGGCGACCTGTTACAAAGTCAGCACTGTATCGTATTCAGCCCACTCACCTGGAAATCAAATGCTTCGCCTCTTTCTGCGAATCCCATCCCAACATACGCTCTCTTCCCGCCCTCACCCTCCACACGAAGCACGAAGTACCTCGACGAGTCAAGGACCGGCTCGACCTGGGTCCAGGGTGTGACGTACGTGACTTGCGCGAACAGCTCGCCAGTCGTTGGATCCTACTTCCCGTTAGCCAAATTTCCAGTCTGGAGTCGGACCCACCTCTAGGCGCAGCTCACACCTCTCCCCGACCTCCAATACTCTCAATCTCCCTTTCCACACAAAGGCCTCGACATTCCAGTCGGCCGCCTTGTATCCTGCCGTAGACGTCCGAGGGGGTACCTGGTAGACTTTGCGGGACTGGTCAGCAGACACCCTGACGACTGAGATAATGACCCACCCATCACCTCCCTCGCGAGGAAGAGCACCGACTCGATCTCATCTGCTAAGCGGTCCATGTTGTTGCGTGTATATCTTTCCGTTGTGGACAACAATAATGAATGATCCATCAAACGGATCATGCACTTTACCTGCGCGACGTCCGCGCCACGCGTCTGGCTCGTGTTCGGCCTTGGCGACCGGCCCTTAAGTGGGATGCTCGGATACATCCGCATTCCACCGGGTGGCAAAACACTTGTACGATGACGTTCTTACGAGACTTTCCCTTGCCACTCGCACACGCATTCGCATCAAATAACTCAGCGATAACAACAACTGCAACTCACTCTCTCAACATGACATCCATCAATCAAGTCAAAATGTCAGACAACAAGAACGAAGAGCAGAGTGAGTGTCTCTCATCACCCGTTTTGTCCAAGCTGCCCGTGCCCGATCCGTCATACATTGCCACATCGAACCACTCACCCCCTGCTGCACGTTCTATACCGCTCAGTCGCACGCTGACCATGCCGCTTCCAAGGTTTCAACATCCTCCCCCACCCAGCCAAGACCAATAATCCGGCCGATCTCCAAGACGAGCCAGCCACTCACGGCGGTTTGCAATCGGCTTCGGCAAACGCGTACAACGCCAGAGGTCCCCATGTGCCCAGCAAGGAGATCGCAGAGGGTTTGGAGCAGCCCAAGACCAGGGATGAGGTGAGTCACAAAGGGATTGCGACAGAGAGACGTTGACGATGATACATCGTCTTCTAGTTAAAGGCAGAAGCTGAGAAATTGAACTCATAAGTGAAGTTCCATAATCTGGTGTGGTGGTAAATTATGACCGAAATGATGAATTATGTGCTGTAACGATGATGGTGTATTCAGTGTAGCGGCTTGCATAACAGAATTCGCACTCTTTCGGTACAATAGTGATCTTATCCAACATATTTTCCTCGTGAAGTCTGAAAGTGGTCTGCATTGAAGCTATATCTGCTATGTGTGACGGAATCATTCATTCTGCTGTTACAGAAGCCAATAACTATGACGACGACATCGCAGTAGCGTCGATATAGTCGCATCCTTACACCCTATTGCTTTCCAATCACCCAACGGACGTCCGTTTACTGAATGTTGACTCTCCAACCTATCACCTCTCCTGTCCTGGCTGCTGGTCTTCCCATCGGATCCACCGGTGGGATTGGTCTCGACATGGAAGGGATCTATCGGACTGAGGTATGCCTGGCCAAACGAGTTCGAATGTCATTGGTTCAGCAAAAAACGACACGAAATATTGGTCGCCATGTACCATCGATACGCTATTACAGAGCATGGAGAAGGGGAAAGCGCTGCACCGTCAGTATTGCAAGGAGACTTCCCTTGCGACTACACCATCATCAGAGTCGACAGTCCAAACAAGCAACACGAGGGTGCTTTGGTGGGATTGCTTGTTTGTTTCGGGCTGTCGACTCTAAAACTGTCACCTGTTGCCTCCACAGTTCCTGCCTGAAACTCTACCTCCTGTGCCTCCAATCATAGTGTCTTCCGATCCTGTCTCGAGGGATGAATCTGACATGACAGTCCCAAGGATCCATCCGATCACAAAAAGGCGAGTTCAAGACTGTCGCGCAACCGTCCGAGTTCTTTGCATCGTAATATCCGCAATCGTTGCGCAATATCGACCGCAAAGAACTCGGACGGTTGCGCGACAGTCTTGAGACAGTGAACGAGATTGACGGTCGAGTAACCTCCGGGACAAAGCCAATCCTTCGAACGTAACCGACAAGATGATTTTGGGCGGTGCTCGAAATAGATTCGACAACCTGAATGATAGAGACGATGGACCGTTGCTTCACTGGATCATACTTTTCGATTGCCCCGATTAGGGTCAATCAAGAAGGGTACCCCGTCGATGTCGACTATACATAGAGTTCCGATCATCGGATCCCAATTGGACTTGAAGGGCAGACAGTATGTCCCCGCATCCAGTCGCTCCCAATGCGCCGCTTCCTCTTGTTCATGTTCGAAGAGATCCCCTCCCAGATTCCACTGTCGTCAAGGCTCGGATCGCTCTTCGAGACTCTCGTCGCCTCATCAACGCTGTGTCGGTGGAGGACCAATTCCGCGACCAGTACGTCTTCGATGCCAAAGATTGCAACTGATCGAGCTCGACCGCTTCACAATCGATGAACCGTCTCTTCAGTCGTTCCTCGTCGTCTGACATTCCTGATTTCCAGATTTTCGTACATGCACCCTCCACGAAGAGCAGTGTTACCTTGGCGGAGTAGACTCGAATAATCACGGGACGGACGATTAACAGATGGCGTAAGAGGATGAAGATGACGATCCAGAGGCATCGATGTCGCAGACATAAGGACCATAGGTCGATAAATGGTCCAAACAGCGCAGCGGAATCAACAGGTGGGGAGGTTCTAGAGGGATCAGCCGGATGGTTGGGGTCCACCACGACTCCCAAGCTTTGGAGTTGCGTGGTCACAATGGTACGTGGACCGCGACCGGTTCGCTCTCCGTAGAAACCATAGCCCGCTTCGGTGGCTCGGAAAGCCTCGTGCGTAATGTCTTTGGCGACGATAGCTGACAATAGACTTCCATGAAACAACGCTCCTCGACAGGCGTAAGCAGCCATCTCGTCAAAGGCTGCGTCTGTGATCTTGAGATAGCCTCTGTCCTCCACCGACAAAGCGTTTATGAGGCGACGAGAATCTCGAAGAGCGATCCGAGCCTTGACGACAGTGGAATCTGGGAGGGGATCTCTTCGAACATGAACAAGAGGAAGCGGCGCATTGGGAGCGACTGGATGCGGGGACATACTGGCCGTAAAGCCTCCGCGGGCGAAATTCGCAGAGGGCATTGTTGCAGCAATCAGAGCTCTTTCGACATCTTGTAGATCCTGACGCGTACGAAAGTCGACGGCGTCAATATTCTCCGAAGAAAGGCACCACTCATGTACCGACATGGTCGTCGGGAGGCCATAACCGGGAAGATCTGTTGGGTCGGTTTCTTCTTGCCGCAAGAGATCTTTGAGATGATCCTCCATAGCCTGGATACAATCTGAGGCACAGTCAGTCAGTTGCACATCCGATGCTTATGGGACACTTCAGACTCACCCAGAAGCCTATTGAGCAGTTTGAAATCTTGCGCTTTCATGTCGGCCTGTGCTCTCTCCATTACGCTTGTAGCAGTCGCCCCGGCGTACATCATGTAAACTTTCCGCTTTACATCTGAGTCACTGAAGCGATCGCAAGTCTCGATGAGAGCTGTAGCCCAGTGTGCGTCGGCTACAGGGGAGGAGTACAGTATGTCAGCTTGTGCTCGAGATCGCACAACGTGTCCGACAGACTTACCTGGGAACACCGCTTTGTGTGCTTGTAGCCGCCGAGCCAGATCCTGGGCACTCGAATATTCCAAGCACCTCACATAGCACTTGTATCCTGCCCTTGATGCTCCTTCCTTCTCGTCGTAGACGACTCGCCTCCTGCTGGGGCCTTGATGAAACACCTCGCCCTTCCGGGCTTTGACATCTCTTGTGATCGACTTTGAGTCGTCATCCTGCCCAAATCGGTCTCTGGAAAGGCCGCCTCTCTCTCGTTTCGAAGTCATGACGACATCTATGTCTGCTGCCGAAGGTGCCGAAACATCTCTAGAGATGGACTCGACGACAGTGGCTATCTTAACCGAACTTTGAGCTTGGTGGACGGTCTCTGTAGGTGAAAAGGTGGGAATCTCGACTCTGCCCATGAATTCGAAGCAAGAGGGAAATTCCGGCGGGTGGCTGAGCGGATTGGCAGCCATCTGCAAGAGGCAATGTTGTACTGGCTTGAGCTGCGTGGAAAGAGTATTGTTAGCTCTCCTTCTATCTCATATCCAGATCCGCTCCAAGAGACAACGGCGAAAGCGTAGTGCGCGAACAAGGCAAACGAGACAACGCCCGTTGCGCCTGGAAGGGATATACCATATGTCTCACCCGCCACGAGTACAAAGTAAATCGTTGCGAAGGATGTCTCTTCCCATTGAATGTGAGAAGGAGTGGTTCCAAGGTGAGAGTATGTTACTCACAAGGTCAAGGCCACCTTCAATCACCACAGCTTCACCATGTCTGTCACAATCTTTGTTGAGGTAAGATCGCACACCGTCCCTTGAAGAGAACATCGGTACTGCCGGTCGCATGATGTTTGTCGAGAAGAGTCGTTGCGTGCGCTTGTGCCTGCGAGATGATTAACAACAGTCTGTTCGAGACCCCTAAGCGATTCGAGCCTCGACTTACCACCTCTTGGTCATCTGATCATGACACCCCGAAACCTTTTCGGTTCGGTGTGGGTCCTTGAACCAGAACCGAACGAAGATGTTGAGCGAGACGGCAATCCGGCAGGGGAATCTGCTGCGACTTCCTAGCGTTGCGGGGCCGAGCGACTATCGACCTCGACCACTGAGTGTCGTTTCCTGCCCGTACTCGATGAAAGATGGTTCGTGGGTTTGACACGACCAGGAACGTGGTATAGTAAGAGTGATTCAAATTTACGAATGTCGGGAGGGTTTGTTTAGAGAGGTTGAGGGAATAGTTTGGATATCAGAGGGAAAGGCATCAACCAGGATGGTTTATATAGGGAGAGTGAACGGGATTCTGCAACACCAAAAAGCAGTGCAAACAAGTTCAGGTCGAAAGGGGGGTGGGGTGGGGGGATTGTTGACCCTGATCAACTGGATACACTCAGCTCGGCGTGTACGGCCTTCGGGAAAGAAAGTGGGGCCTGTACTCACCCCTTGAAACGCACACACCCATGCAGGCACACATTCAAACACACACACATCACAGGGGGAAATAAAGATTGTTCACCTATAAGTGAGCACAAACATCACATCGACAGACAGAACAAGGGGTCAATGTGTGCGTCAGGAACAATGTCATGAGCCGTCGATCGCAACAAAAGATCGATCACATCATCGATGAAACACAAACGGGGGAAAGGGGGCTGGACATTCCCAAAGCTTGACGCTGTCGCGGCTCGAGGAAGGCACACAAGAAGGATCAACAATGATTTGTCATGGCGTCAGAGTGATCAGAGCATACTCAGCCCATCTGATCGGGACAAAGTCTCGATTGCTTCGCATATCACGACGTCAAGGTGCGCACAGCATTGGTCGTTGATCGATCAATGACGGCATACATGATGCATGCGACTAAAAGCCTGTAAGATCGGACTTATCAACACCGATCGAGAGAAAAGAGGTAGACAAGCACCTACCATACTTCTGTCCAGCTGCACGCATCGACTTCTTGTTCGCTGCAATACGCTGTTCCAACTCTTCCTTCTGAGTATAGGCGGTGTTGAGAAGCGACGAGAGTTGATGTCGTTGCGCTGCGAGGCCTTTGACCTGACCCGTTGGCTGATATCGGTGTCAGCGTCGCGCATCAGGTCAGAACAAAGGGAACCGGTCGGGACAAAAGGTAGAGCTGCAGAAAGGATCGCTTGACCAAGAGGACCGTGCAAGACGTTTAATAGAAGAGAAGACATGAGACAGGGAAAATAAGATGAGAACCGGAAATGGGGAGCAATGCCAACTCACCTTATACTCAAACTCATCGCCTGGCAGAGTGGGCTTCTTGGTCAAGCTCTTTCTTTCCTCTTCTCTCCTCGCTTCTTCCAACCCCTTACTAGCATCAATGTCCAAGACGTTCCCACCAAATTGTCCACTCTCAAAGTCATCCCAGTGTTTCCCGACTCTTCCATCGTCCATCGCTTCCTCATCTTGTCGCTGCTTGGCGAAGAATGAGTGATAGTAGTCGGGATCGTAAGCGCTCCATTGGCCCGAAGGGAGTTGGTAGTAACCTGGGTATGGGTCGGTCGACGAGGGTGGCGGCGGGATGTAATCTGGGGCGAGAGGTGCGGAAGAGATTGAAGGTGGTTTGACTGAGGTTGAAGGGATGGAAGGGACAGTGGGAGCGGCCGCCGTGGTAGCTGAGAGAAGGGTATCAGTGTCGAACATAACGAGGGCAATAAAGCGACAAGATGTTTGTGGTTAACTCCAGGACGTATGTATGATTTTTTGAGCACACAGATACCATACTCACAGAGTCCGAACAGATCCAGCTCTTCCTCCTGTCTCTTCTTCGCCTGACTCCGCGCCAACGAGGGCGGTAGCAGTCTTTGCTTTCCGCCATCTTCGTCATCTTCATCTTCATCATCGTCCGTGACGCCAGTCTCACCGAATGGCGCGACAACAGGTCTGCTTGATTTCGAATTCGAAGAAGAGGAAGAAGTCGCCATTGACTTGTTCACCGCCAAGCTGGAAGATTTTGACGTCGAGCCTGTCGTGGGTAATCTTCGTTTCGGAGGAGGTAGCATTCCAAGTAACAATGATCTGACCAAATTGATGAGATCTCATCAATGTCGGTGCACTCAAATCGAATGATGATGTGTGGACCGAGGGGACAGAAGAGGCAGAGACGACTCACGATCCTTTACCTCCTTTCGGCAACTTGGGTCTTTTAGCATCTCTTGATTCATCACCATCCCCCTCGTCGCTCCGTTTGGCTCCACCTTCCTCTTCCTGATCATCGTCCTCATTTCCCGTCTTCGGCAGATCTAGAGTGATCTTGATCGGTCCTCGTTTCTTCCCTTTCGCAATAGTAGCAGAACTTGAACCCGAAGCTTTCGCGAGAGAAGCCGGAGCCGGTGCTGCTTTGAAAACGGTAGACGCCTCAGATTCGGACTCGGACCCCGAATCAGAAGCATAATTTGCCAAGAGCATTGTAAGGGTGAGGAGGACGAGATTGGAGCTGAGTTAGTGCAGACATGAATAAATAGTCAGTTGGGTTGGGTTGTGGTTTCAAGGGCTGAATTGTCGAGCGAGCGAGTGAGTGGCAAATAGAGAATCGAACCACGTGGCGGTCGAAATACTTCCGCGCAGGAGCAATATCGAACGGATCAATGTATGCAAGCTGTCGTCTATATACACAAATCAGGAAGTAGCATGCATCTTCCTTGGCATGACCTGTTAACCCATGAAACGAACAAGATTTCTCCCGTGGAAGCTGTCGCTGCTGAGGAACAGTCTTTGCAACTTCTGACGAATGGCACGGTCCGTGCGACATACTGAGCGACAGATCCTTTCGGGGCTTGACGCTGCCGCCTAAAATTCCTCTCCTCTTGTACAATGCGATGACGCTTGTCAGCTGGGGGAGATGCATCAGGTATGATCTCAGAGCAGTTGTGCGGCACAATCCTTCGTTTGCGGCTTCAGACGTCGAAGAAAAGTCGGAGTGTCGTCTTCAGTCACGTCGGTATCGGCCCTTATCAAACAAAGCTCCAGGTGGCTAGAAGCAGGGCATCAAAGCATTATAGGTTGTCGTGTACTCGTACATGATTAATGATCGCATTATCTGACCCTCTATCGTCAGCGAACAAGGTCATCATACATTCGGGGATTACTGAAGCCTATCTGATCAACCGTGCAATGTTGCATTTCAACAGAAATTGCCACATCTCTATCATTTCTTAATGCTCTCCTCCTCCTTCTCCTTCAAACGACCGTTAAACGCACCGCATCCGCTCACTCCTTCTCTGCCAAGTATATCATTCGAAAGCCGCCCATCTGCTCGACACATGACCAAGTCCAAAAAGAAGGAAACTCCCCAGAGGAAGGCAGGAGAGACAAAAAATGATTGACGAGAGTGGGATTCGAACCCACGCGCCGAAGCACTAGCGAGAGACAGCTGTTGAACAGCCAATCTCCTTAAGCTAGCGGATTAGACCGCTCTCCCATCTCGCCGTTTGTTTGTTTGATGTTGTTGGAGGTCTGTGGAGATATATAAATGGAAAAACAGAAAGAAAAACAAAGGAAGGGGGAAGGAAATAGAAGTTTTGGTGTGTGTTGCGCTTAGGTCACACACACTCGTCTCAAAAATTAGCAGATCTGATACCGAGGCCCACGGGGATCACACTCGTATAGTTTTTGTGAATGCCGTGTGAATACATCGACCTGCCATGCCCATGTAAAGGTGCGAGGTAGATGTTTTAGAAGAGGTGGACCGAGTGCCACACCTGGGTCATTCCCAATTAAAGTTTCGACTGCACCATAGATCTTACTTGTGCACACGACGATAACACGTATCTTCTCAGAGTAATTCTACATTCTCGGTGACTAATGGGGATATACTCAACCACGTCCGATATCGCCTACCTCGAATCTTGTTTGACACGACCGTTTGAATCTCTTTGTTCACAACATGCATTTTGTCACGCGCTGTTTAACAATATGTACATGCTCGATTACAACGTGCTTGAAGGCGCGATAACATCACTTGCGCTCTCGATCCATCTCGACACCTGCCCGCTCCTTGACCACCCGCCAGACCTTCTTCCTTGCTCTCGCGACGTCTGCGACCCTATCTCTGGCCTCCTCCAACCTCTCTTTGTACTCGTTACAATCCGCCAACAGCTCTGCGATCCTCTCCAGCGCGTCGTCCACAGCTCGACATTGATTTGTCAAGTCGAGATTGTACTTGATGGACTGGGGATGGAGCGCGTGGTCTGGTGCGTATTGGAAACCAGGATGAGCAGGGTTCGGCACGGCATGGAGGGTGATGCCAGAGGGGCAGGTGAAAAGCCGTTGTAGAGGTGTTGGTACCGGGTCGGAGTTACTAGAGATGGCGGAAGGCGGCGAAGCGGTGCCCGGAGCGGTGGCGGAATACGTGATGGATGGTGGTGGCACCATTGGTTGTTGAGCCTGGCCAGGGGGTCCGATGAGTTCCTGGGTGACACGCCACAGGTTGTCGGTGTCGGAGATATGGGGAAGAGGGGAAATATGATCTGGATCTCGAGAAGCGTAATCGTTCTTGTCGTCATGGCCGTTGACGGCATCGCCATTGGAGACGGTGGGTACGGGAGCACCATCTACCACCGGAACATCCCTCTCCAAAACCCTACACACGTCTTTCAACTTCCCCAACGCCTGCATCAATGGCTTTTCGCCCTCCAACAACTCCCCCGCGGTACGCTGCAAACCCGTCTCCATGCTATCGTCACCGAGGGTGTGTCGCATGGATGGGCTGAGGAGGATGTCGGTGTATGTCGCGGGCAACGCCAACATCGGGGCAAGTCTGGTGGTCGTCATGGGCGGAGAGGGGCTTCGTAGATGGGGCAAAACGAACTCGTTGCTTGGACGTTTACGCTTTCGATTTTTTCGCTTCTCCTCCGCCTCGATGATGTTCTGAGGAGGTTGCGCTCCAACGTCCGCTGCGGCTTCTGGCAGAAGCTGTTCCAGACATATCTTCAAACGCTTGCGCACCAGCTGGTCCGCTCGGGCATCTTCGAACGAAGGACCCCAAGCGAACATCTTGCCTCGGCGCATGAATCGAGCATTGGGATTTAGCTTGTTGCCGGAGTTGAGAAGGAGGTTCCGTGGGGCGGAAGAGACCGAGTCGTCGGATGAGGTGGACGACGAGGGCGAAGGGAGGTCAAAGTACGAGAGCTTGTCCATGGATGGCAGGGAGCTGACGATCTGTCAGCGAAGGCTCCATGGTGGAAGCCTAGGCACACTCACTCCAGTTCAAGCTTGTTCACCTGTTTACCTCGACCCCCCACCGACGGGCCATACCTCGCGCCGTGATGATGGTGGGAGCTTGGAGGGGGCATGATGTGTCTATCTGGGTCGTCAGTGTTGGACTCGCAGATCTTACATCCTGGACAAGGCGGATGAGAATAAGGAAAGGAGGAGCCATCATACAGCAGTTGGAAAAAAACCGTTTAGTCAGTCCCCGAAGGGTCCTACATATGCTTGTCATGATTTTTGTGTATAATCATAGGCGCCGGGGGGGGGAGGGTGTTCCGTGTAGGGTGCGACACGCGCGTGGAAGAAGACGAGATGACCGAGGTGACATGAACGAGAAAGGTAGGGAGCGGAATACAAGCGGAACGGTACGTGCTCAGACTGAACAAGCATAACGACGAGAAACTCACGATAAGAGGTATCACCCCTCGTGTCAAGACATCCAAGAGAAGCTAACACAACAGTCCGAGATTAGTATTGTGCTCTCGCAACATGTGCTTCTATCATGAGGAAGGTTGTAGAATGGCATCATACTGATGGAGAAAAAGGGAAGAAACAAGTCAGCTAACGTCCTGTAACCCACAAGATCGACGTGTTGTAGCTTACAATTTGGGCTACGGGGTGACGCAAAAAACAGAGGCAAAACAAGGAGGCAAGGACGATCTATCAGTGACGGTTCCACGGGAGGGGGCAACACACGACTCACTATAGATAAGTTTATTCGTCACCCACCCCCGTAAGAGGCGTAACTCGCGAGTAGCGATTCTTTGTTTCGTAATCATTTGTAGGTAGGGTGGAATATGTGCGGTCTGTGACATGGGGGAGAGGATATGGAACACTCACCAGTCAGTCTGGATTTACACAGCACGACGCTGTGGACGTTATGATGGCATAGGATCGTGATGGCAGAAGAAGAGGAGAGAAGGAATGGATGTTGTAACTTGGTTGGTGATGGTCGCGCTGCGTTCACTCCGGCGATTTGGTGAATGGATCGCGGCGTTATGTCCCAAAGCGTAAAATGTGGCGGAAATACCCGCTCACTTTTCAATCGTTTCCGGCCATTTCCGAAGATAGATAACAGTTGTTGATGTGTTATCACGTATCAAAGGCTTTGCGTGTTATGCAGCTGACCTTACAGGCATGTATATAACTTGACCTATGCGATATGAACGTGGAAAGCACTGCCACAACGCTCATTCTGATCATCTGCATGTCACTCAACTATGGACAGCTCCTCCTCGATTCAACGCTCAAGAGTAGATTCGGGTAAAAAGAGGTAATAAAACAATGATTTCAAAGGGGGGATAGAAAGAGTGTGTCGAATATAGGGACGCAGAGAATTACAACGTTTAGTTGAGAAGAGTGGTCTCAACGAGGATGGCCTGGAGGAGATATCAGCATCGGAAACCCGGAACTAATGGTGGCACGAATGCACTCACGGTGACTCGGTAAGGGTCAACGTTGGAGGCGGGTCGTCGGTCCTCGAGGTAACCGTAACCCTGAGCGCCGACATGTCGGGGGATACGGATGGAGGCACCTCGGTTGGCAACACCGGCAGAGAAGTTGGTGATGGAAGCGGTCTCGTGCTTGCCGGTCAACCTCTGGTCGTTGTCCTCGCCGTAAACGGCGATGTGCTCGAGGTGCTTCTTTTCGAGCTTCTTGATAGCATTCTCGATAGCAGCCATACCCTTGCCGGGTGTTCGCATCTCCTTGGTGGAAAAGTTGGAGTGACAACCAGCACCGTTCCAGTCACCCTTGAGGGGCTTGGGGTGAAGCGAGGGCTGAGGCGGATGTCAGCGACATTTTGCAACCATCCTTCTCAATAAGACTGACCTTGATTCCCCATTCCTCGCCGATCCTGATGAGGAGGAATCTAGCCATCCAGAGGTGGTCTCCCATGTCAATACCCTCACAAGGGCCGACCTGGAACTCCCACTGAGCAGGCATGACCTCGGCGTTGATACCAGAGATGTTGACACCGGCGTAAAGACAAGCTCGCTGGGGTTCGGTCGTCAGCGAGCCTCCATGTCAAATGTGGATGTATAGACTCACGTAGTGGGCCTCGATGAAATCACGGGCAAAGACCTTGCCGGTACCGACACCACAGTAGTAAGGACCCTGGGGACCGGGGAAACCGTTCTTGGGCCAACCGAAGACCTGTCCATCGGCGTCAAAGAGGGTGTACTCCTGCTCGAGACCGAACCAGGGCTCGGTGTCCTTGGCAGAGTCCATCACTTTCTTGCAGTGAGCTCGGTAGTTGGACTTGTTGGGTGTACCGTCGTTGTCGTAACATTCACAAAGAACGAGAATGTTGGCACCGCCTCGGAAGGGGTCTTTGAAGATGGCGACGGGGCGCTGGAGGCCCGAGCGTCAGCCGGTGTCGAGAAGGGTCGGCGACAAGTGCCAGTGGATGGAAACACGACTCACGAGGAAGACATCAGAGTTGTCACCGGGAGCCTGGTTGGTGGAAGAACCGTCAAAGTTCCACTCCTTGAGGTCGGAGACGGAAGCGGGAGCCTTGTCAAGGGTCATGGTCTTGCATCGGAGACCACCATCACCGTCGATCCAGATGTCTGTGTGTGATGATTCGCGTCAAAGGAGGGAAGATAAGCAGGTAGTGAGTCAGTTTTGAGATATCACAATGATGGAGGCCAGGAATAAAAGGAGACAAGGGGCGGAGATACAAACTCACACTCGGCTTGGATACGAGAACCCTGGTCGAGGGCGAGGTAGGGAGCGAGGAGGTCAACACGCTTTGTGGCGATGAGGTTGGACATGATGGGCAGAATGATCTTTTTGAAGAGAAAAGAAACCGTGGAAAGACTGTGGTCCGGTGTTGGGTGATTTTGTGTTTTTCAGAACGAAAGACGACGAGTCGTACGAGTGGAAGAAGGAGACGAGCGGGTGACAACGGTGGAGGGTTGCGATGCACGAATGGGTTGTGAGTGGATGGAATGATAGGATGGGTTCAAGATAAAGAGTGATGATGTTGCGCAAGGGATTTGAAGGAATGACAGGGGAATGGCGGTAATGTTCCAGGGTGAGAGGAAGTTCGAGTCGAACCGAGGCAGGCATCCACGAGGCAGGTTGAGAGTCACGGGAGGAGAAGAAGACGTCATATCAAACTCGTCAGCTGAGATTCCAACGTTGCTGCTGGCGACTGCACTGCAATGCTCACCTTGCAAGTCTGTGTCTGTGAAGACCAAGTCGTGAACGAGAGAAAGAGTTGGGAAAGAGATGAAAGTGATGTTGAGATTGGAAAAGGGGAGCGGTGAGCAAGGGGCGCAATGATATCGGGCACTGTTGTACTACCACTGGTCCTGTGTGAGAAAAGCGCACCGTACCGTCTTATCTTTTCTCGGTGTCAAAGGGGATGAAAGCGGGTTTCCAGGGACTTTTTTACTTTTTTCTGCCTCGACGTTACAAGGAGAGGAGACAACTGCGCTACGGTGAGAGGGAAGCAAGGGGGAAAAAGGAAGCAGACCGCAAGAGAGGATAGGGGTCAAGGGTAAATGTCATTGTTTATTACCCCAAGTGGGAATTCACTCCCGCACAAAACGGTGGATTTGATTGGCTCGGGAGTGGTTGTCCGCGCAGACAGTGAGACTTGAATCCTGTGGGGTTACAGAAAAACGGATTATCTCGCCGACAACGATCATTGGCTGAAATCGTGAGACCTGTCAGGGGTTTGGAACAGACACGGCAGACCGTGAAGCAAACGACGCCCAATGGTTGTGACTCAAGTCCGACGTGCCGGACCGGATGCCGAGAAGCAATGGTGCATTTCCCATTCACGTCCGGTCGTCCGTTGAGAATCCCTCTTTGATGTGCAGAGATAGAATGGCATAGCGGGCAGACTTGAAAGAGGAGAAGAGCCGCAGCGCTCGACGGATGTCTGCTTGTGGCCTGCTGTAAGGTCATGCAGAAAACGAACAGTGGCATAGCGAACAAGTGGAATAGGCCGCCTGACTCCTTCCGAAAGCACTCCAGACTGATTACGTACTGAAGAAAATAGAGAAACAAAAACTCGTACAGCTTCCGAATAGGCCACAGAATCGCCTACAAACTCGCATCGCCCAGTCGCCTAGAGGACGACTGTGACATTACCGACGTCAGTATGGGCGATGACCTCTGAGGCGCCAGGTAGGGGACGGGGCTGAGTAGAGCCCCTGTGGGGCGGGTGGTGAGGAGGATGCTCGGGACGTTGGTCATATCCGAATTCATAGTCAACAGGTGGTCGAATCAATTCGTCGACACTGATGAAACTGTCGACTCAGATCATGAACCTCGATGCGAGAGACGATCAAAACTCACGTTGTTTCTGCCTCGCTCGTGGAGTCCGTCATGTCCTTTCTGGGCTCATAAAACACTAAACCTTTTTGCTTTCCCCCAGTCTCAGTAACAACCTCCTCCAGAACTCGATTACGCTTCATGCTTTCCGGGACGGATACGCCAAATTTGCCATAATTTGTGCCAACCAGGTAGAAACCTTGGAAGAAATCGGCAGCCTTCACCGCGACGTCTCCGGCATGGGAGAACGCCTTGATTTCAGACGAGATAAATTGGGCCTGGTGAGTAACGTTCAGCTTGATGGATCCCGAAGAGGCATAAGCACCGATCCCCACTGATCGAGAGGCAGGTGGGTGGTCAGGCGTGGGATGGTGAGGCGGGCGAGAGATGAACCATGAGAGAGGTGACCAAGGAGACTTTCTGTTTTCGTAATTCTTGTGGTGTTGGTCGTGTTTCTTCTGATGCTTGTGGTATTGCTTGTCGTACTTGTGATGCCTCTTACCGTCCTTCTTCTCGTCTTTGTGATTATCCTCATGTTCTTCTTCATCATCATCATCATCATCGTCGTCGTCGTGTTCTTGACGAGAACCGAAATCATCATCGTGGTCGAGGGCCTGACCCATTTTCGGGTGAGGGCGGTGGGGAGGGAAGAGAGGGACGACGTTTATCTTAGCATCAATGTTTCCCCTGTACGAAAGTCATGATTTCAGTCGGACTGCAAAAGGAGAGGAGCTCTTGCACCTACGCAATCGTAGAAAGAGTCAACTCTTTGCTGACGTTGAACGTTCCAGTAATGTTTCCATATGTGGTTTTAAGTTGGATCGCACCACCAATGCAAGGCGGAAGCGTGATATCTCCTGCCTGCGACTTAACATCCATATGCTTGATGATGACGTCTTGAGCCGAAGGCTCAATGTCAAGCTTGAGCCCGAAGGTGGTGGAGATGGAAAGGGACGAGATCTTTCGCTTGTGAGCGGGAAGCACGATGTGGACAGTGTGATTGATATCAGTCGTCGTAGGCTGCAGGTAGCTAGTCAGTTGAATTCGGAACAACGTATGAAGGATGTTGTGACAGACCCACAGAGATGGCGAGGGAATTGAATCGTCCATCGGTCATCATCTGTACATCCTCAGCCGTAGCCTCACCCGCACCCAACCAAGTCGACTCTACAACAATATTCACTGGAGCATGTTTGCCTTCGGTCACAGTTTGGTCGTCGGCGCGGGAGATGACAACATGTCCCTCAGTGCCGGTGAATTTGATGTCATAGTGATCTTCTCGGCCGAGTGATGCAGGGAAAGTAGCATTCGCAGAACGATATTCGCCGTCGAGCACATTGGCCAGGGCATAGAGAGTTGTGATAGAATCGAGCTAAGACCAGCAAGAAGCACAATCAGTGCAAACGTATCATACTTCAGATATCTGGCACTCGCACCCACCCTGTTCTGACCGAATGTACCATGACAGCCCCATGCGGCGACCGCACCGAGCCTGGGTCTCTCCCTGGCATAAGTCACACCGTTCATCTTGTACTTGACCCATTTCTGATCATGATGATCGTCACGAGATACGAAATGCGCTATCTTGTGGGCCGCAGCGATGGTGAACCACACAACGGCAAGTACAATGAGAGCTTTCTTGACTTTGGAAAGACCATTGAACCCCGCCTTTGTTCGAGCGATATACGACGTCGAGTCGAGCGGGTCATCACGTCGACCACCGACCGAGGCAGGATGATGTTTACGAACATCGAACTCTACGTCAGGCTCGGACTTGCGCTCAAAGTTCGAAACAGAGTCGAAAGGACGTTTCTCGTCCGCTGGGACGAGGTGATAAGTCGGTAAAGCTGGCATGGTGATTGGGCTCCGTGGCTCAGTCCGATCCTACAGTGAGATGCTAGTCGTAGGGGGGAGGTTTATGTGCGTGGGTTGGAGGCTGGAACACAATGATGTGCCTTGTCGTACAGCTTTACAGTGTTGTCTCAGCGACACGGATGGTTTCTACGTTATTAGGAGAACGAAGCGATTGCGATGCCTCTCCGATCCGCTCGGTCGGTATGGTCTTCAGTGTCAAACACAGCACAGGAGTGTTACACTGGACGTTCGCAGAGACCGTCGCGCAGCGCTTTTGAGTACCCAAGTGATCAACAGACAGAGAGAGTATGTGTGTGACAAGTTGGCCGCAGGATTGAGATCATTTGTTGATGACTTGTGCCGGTGGGGTTACGTGGGAAAACGTTGCTACCAAGAGGCACTGACCGTGTGCTCCAGAGATAAGCGCAGCCGGTGTGGCCCCTTGCAAGATGGACTGGGTTTTTTCCCCGTCGGCCTCGATGGCACATCATCGACTTGTCGTCGACCGAAACCGAGGAATCCAGTAGCTAAGACGGGGGCATGTACCATTTCATGACGGGACCGATGGTTCGCAGCTTGCTTGTCACAACAGTGCTGATTGAGAGAATCGCAGCGACCAATTGCGTTTGTGGCACTTTCTGACCTAGTCGTCTTGCGCGCTCGACCTCTTCCTACCTCTGGGTCTATGTATGCAGCTTGAAAAGCTCAAAACCGTCGCGCACGAAGAAGAGCAACAAGATCATAAACATCGCATCGCCCAAAACCAAGTACAGACCTATCGTTCAATGACATCATTAGAAAAATAAACCTCCTTCCACCTCGTCCCGGCTGACTAGGAATCAGAGAAGATACCCCAACTACTAGCTAAAGTGTCGAGTATCCAACTACTCCCTAGTTGGAAATACAAGCGGCAGACTTGCAGTAACCGTTGGAGTTGACGATAGTGTTGGGGTCGTCCTGGCCACCGAAGTTGTCGTTCTTCTCGGTGCCGACACACGAGCTGTACATTGAGCAGGTGAGGACACCGTCGGCGTGCTTGGGGAGGTAGTTCTCCTCCTCGTTCACGTCGTAGTACGTGTTGACGAAAGTACAGCCCTCGATCTAAAAAAATCAAGTAAAAGATCAGCTCCTATAATTGTACTTTGAATATAAGATCTCAGGAATGGAAAGTCAAGGGGACGATAAAGACGAATGTGGACCCCATGAGAGTTGGGTGAAAGGCTCACTCACCTGGTCACAGGCCCGGAGACAGTCATCAACAGAGGTAGCAAGCGTGTAGGTCATGTAGCTGGCATCCTGAGTAGCGGAACCGACGGTCAAACCGGCCCAGACACCATTGGGAGCAACCATGGTGTAGTTGAGGTAGGTGACTTGGTACTGAAAGGAAACAGAGGTATCAGCAGTTGCGTCTTTGATGACCGTGCAGCTCGAGACTCACCGACAAATCACAGACAGGGTCGGAAAGAGGGTCAACCACGAGGACGGGAGCGGAGCTAGCAGCAGGAGCAGCTGAGGTGACAGTGGTCGAATCGGTGGAGGTGGTGGCATCAGTGACAGCGGAGTCGACGGCAGAGGCAGCAGCGGCGGAGGAAGCAGCAGCGCTGCTCGCAGCGGGGACAACAGTGCTAGTGGCCGCCTTGGTGGAAGTAGAAGTGGGCCCCTTGTTGCCCTTGCCGCCCCATCGGTGAGGGGGGTTGCACTTCTTGGGCAAGTTGGTGTGCCTGTTACCGCCCTTGCAGACGTTGTAGTTGTTCCTTTGAGAACCGGAGCATCGGACCTTGTCACCACCGTCCCAGAAGGGCTAGAGAATATGGACTGTCAGTTATGCATCCTCAGCTGGGACAAACGAGACCAGAACATCACTCACGATCTGCTTCCAGTACTTGTTGTTGGAGGGCTTCTGGGGAGAACAGAAGGCACCAGGGGTGGAGTAGGATTGCCACGGGTAACCTTGAGCACCGTAGTTCCTCTGGTTGCAGAGAGAGCTACCACGCTCCTCGATGGTCATGGCGGAGGCACCGATAAGGCCGGTGGAGGCGACGAGGGCGATGGTCTTGACGGAGAAGAACATGGTAGATTCAAGAATACTCGAGGGGAGTCGGTAAGAGGGTTGGTCGAGGGGGGTTGGGTGGGTTTGGGAGTTTGAAAGGGTGCTGTGGTGTTTGGATTGGTAGATTGTGGGTGAAGAAGAGAGGATATGAATCGCAAAAAGCAAGCGACTTATATATCTATCCCTTCCTGTCCGACCTGGAAGACCTGGTCGTCTAGAAGATAGTTCAGACGGGCCGGGGCCGTGTCTTTCACCTGCAGGTTCAGTACCCTAGCGGGAAGATCTTCAACGACCGTCGTCGACGGCGATCACATCGCGATCCGACGTGAATGAAGAGCAGAATTCAGTCCATGGGATATGTTGACAATCTCAAGCCAGGTTCCAGATCGGGAACACGGGTCAGTACACAATTGGAGGGAGGAATGACCGTCGTTCAAGCGTCGACTACCGCTTGAACGATCGATCACCGGGTTCCTGAGTGTCAGACTGGGTCAGTACCATGTCTCTTCTCGCCTCTCCTATGCTCGACCTGGTCACGTCGAGCATGATGGCGCAAATGAATGACCGCCATGACTACCCGGTGACAAACGTTTCGCACATTCCGTGTCTCGGATACCTGTATTGTATGCGATTGCACACTTTCGCCGTTGTCCCACCCAGTCGCAGACAGAAAACACACAAACTTACGTTATCGATCATGTCTCAGTTGATCCCGGTTCCGAGAACGAATCAGGAACCCTGATCCTTAAAATCAATGAAATAGAAAACAAAAACATCGTCCTGGGTGCTGGCTGCATGCATGCATACGAGTTCACGGCTTTTCCGATTGCGCAATACGATATGCGACAATCGTCTCCACAACCCCGTCCATCCATTGATCAAGACTTCGGTCCCGACGCGCGTCGAATCCCTCGATCTTGAGATCCTCCGAGACATCATCGTTGTTGATGTTCCCCAGGACAGTATGGAACGGAGGAGGTATCGAGATCCTGTCCCACAAAGGGATCAGCGATGTCTCATTCGTGCCGAGAAGCAAAAGGTCCATCCGTAAGATCCCATTCTTTTGGTGGCACGGGGGACGGTACTCACCTCAGGAGGCCTAGATGGGCAAGATCTATCGCATCCTCCAACTCATCAAAGAACAGACTCGTCTCCCCCGCCTCCTCATACATCCTCCGTTTCAAAGACTGGTGGACCCATACGAGAATTTGAGAGGACAGCTCTTCACTCAGGACATGCGCAAGGTCGTCGGGGATTGACAAAGGGAATGTGACGTTTGACAACCGAACAATCGTGTTGTATGGCGCAGCGGTGTCAATTGTCACGCCTCGGCTGAACCTCACAAGGTCAGTTCGAGACATCTTAGATGCAGATCAGGCACTCACCATCCTGTCACATCCAGTTCGTAGGTTCCATGCAGGACTTCGGCCCCAGCTTTCCCCAGCATGAAATGTTGCAGATCGGGTGAGTCGGTCCGGTCGGTCCCAGTCACGCGACGAAGGACGTTAGTCTCCACCCCTGCCTTGTTCAGAGTAATGGCGAAGTTTTCCAACGTCGAATGTACCACCGCGCAAAGCTGTCGATACCGCAGGGCGTCGATGATAGGCTGAAGTATCATTGGCAGCGGTTTGGAGGATGAAGTAAGAGAAACGAGATTGGCTTTCCGTTGTCGCAGAATGTTGAGGAGACCAAGGCGAGCGGAGGAAAGGATTAAATCGCATAGCGGTGAGACCGATGCCGACGGACGAGTACGAGGGTCATACTTCGTACAGTCAGCATGGGATCGCAATGAGGATGTTTACAGAGCACGTACTAGCTCAAACGAGAGGACATGGTTTACTGCCGGTATTGCGACAGACCGCTGCTCAATATCATTCTTGGCCAAACGAGACGCTTCACCTCGTATCTGAAATAGACGATGAGACAAAAACGACGTGTCTAGTATGTACCCACCTCATGGAAGAGATCCTCATCGAAGGCCTCCATCTGAGCAGCTTCAATGTTCGATCTTACTTCTGCAGGACCATTGCTGTTCACTAGCGTCGAGCTGACCACTGCGCCAGACTCATCACGAAGTGTTGCTCGTAGTCGCAGGTGATGTCGAGCACCAAATGCAAGAGCATCCCTCTTGATCGGATCCAGGTCGAACGCCGCAAGGCACCTTTGCCTTGTTCCTCTAGACGCTACACTATCAGAATCATGGCTCAGGTCTGGGAGACTCACCCTCGTCAACTGCGTAAGGGATGATCAAATCTTTAGCCTTTTCTCCTTCTCCCATTGCTCTTCCAAAGTCAGGCTTCGGCACAATGGCCCATTGTCCCTTCCCTCCTTTTCCATATTTCAAACTTCGCACATCTTGCCAGAACCGATCTCCCGCAGAAGCCATCAACTGCAGTTCCGACACAGCCGAGTCGATCAACGCGGAGCACTCATCTAGAGCTTGCTGTTTCGCCGCAAGTACCGTTTCGAGCTCGTCAACTTGCGCATGAGTTGGCTTGGAAGGTTCTGAGGAGGGTGTGGTGGAGTAGGTTCCGGGAGGAAGGACAGGTGGCTCGGTGATGGACGAAGGGCGCGTGGAGGTTGAGGCATCGGAAGCTCGCTGATTTTGCTTTCCCCTTCCGGCTCCTTTCTTCTGAGAAGACTGGTCTGGGGCAGGAGGAGGCTGGCTGGTGAAATGAGCAGACACGGCGAGAGTTTTGGCGAGCTCCAAGACAAACCATAATTCGTTTCGAGCATCACTGGTCAACTGTAAATTAGCAATCTCACTACGAGCTGGGAAGTACAAAGCACTCCTCACTTTAGTTGAAGATAAAGGTCAGAACGAAGCTTCTCCATATCGTCCCAGCTCATCATTCTGGACACATCTCGACCCTTCTCCTCCGCTTTGCGCTCCCCTCGAGGCGTGATGGCAACTTCTTCGGGCGGCTTTCGATGCAAAGCCTCCTCTGTGATGTCGCGAAAACCGTTCGGATATTCGTTCCACACCGTCTCCAGCTGTTCTGTCAGCTTTTCATTCACACTCCTCCTGTAAGGACATCATCAGCGTCACTTCATTTGCAAAGAAATGCCACCCACGCGTCGTCATATGTCACAGTGCCATCCTGCTCAATGGATCGAGCTTTTCGTTTGCGTAGCGATTGGTCAATGGTCGCCGGGTCGAGCGATAAGCGAAGATTGTCAAATGGTGTCGTTACCACCTCACTGTGTGGTCCAGTGTCACCGTTCATGCCGAAGCCTCCTCTTCGTCGATGATGGAATATGTATTGATGCTTCAATCTGATAGTAGATCATGCAAAGCTGGATGGTAAACCAGTAGTAAGTAGCCTTGGGTCGAAGATGATCGCTGTCAAAATCGTGACATCACAACCTCTTCTCAGCGCGTTGTTACCCGCACAATAACAAATGATCCTCATCTCCCTCATCTTTCGCATTTGCATCTTATTCTCTCGTGACGGTTGACCGCGCCCCGACATCGCTCACATCGACTTGGACTTCTGCCTTGAAATACCTACACATCATGTCATAACCCAAACCGGGCTGAGCCTTTCCACCATGGCCATCTCGGACCGGATCAATCTCCTGCTCCTGATCGAGCTCGCGGCAGTCGTAATCGCTGCTTCAGCCTTCCTATTCTACTGGAACAGACTGCTCGCATCTGTCACCGCGTTTCTGATCCGCTTGTACACTTGGAGATATTGCAACGCCTATATCATCATAGGATCTCTACAGATATCACCATTGGCCGGAAGGATCAGTTTCAGAAATGTGGAATACCATTCGTCAAATCTATCGGTCCGCGCTCTACATGGACATATCACTTGGAGATACTGGAAGATCAGGATCAGACAGGAGCCCGACTCACAGTCGAACAATACAAAGAGGAGTGAGTGGGTCAACAACCCTTTTTGGAACACCGGCAGACTGATTCGTTATAGACAAATTACCTTGTCGAATTAGCGTCTTCGCAGAAGGTGTCGAGGCATTCATTTACAATCGTACACCGGCGTACGATGCAATCGTGGAGCGGATGAACAAGCACGAGAATGATGAGGACAACGTCAAGGAAACGGCAAGGACATCGGACGATTCGGAGAACCCTATACGAGCGAGATTGCGAAATTTGAGGAAAACGTCTACAAGAGGAAGCTCCAGCCGGGCAGGAACATCGGAAATCGGGCAACGAAAGCATGGTATGTGATCGCCTTCTGTACAATATCTGATGAAACAGAATACCCACCCGAAGCCGTTAGCGAACTCCCTGCGCAAGTCAAGCCCGTTACGAAAGTTCCGTCCGATGGAGTTGACTGGTTCCGAGAAGCTCTCCCTTTGGACATCCGTATCGTTACGGGGTCCGTCATACTAGGCAGCGACGCGACTCCAATGGTACTCATTAGTGATTTCGGACGGGCAGAGGGGACCCTAGAGGTGACAGACTCAAGGTCTCCCTTGGACCTGTACAAGATGACGACCAACATCACCTTTCACGATGCCAAAGTCCTCACTCGTACGAACGTCGACTACTCTGGGAGTCTCCTTGCGCATGGGAAGAAGGCATATGACGAGTTGCTCAAGAAACAGCCTGATTTGACCAGCAAACCTCCGTCCGCCATCTCTGTCTTTACAGGCTTTCATTTTCTCGCGAAGCAGTTCGCCTTCCTCCATGATCCAAAGTTTTCCTCCCCACCTGTCGCAGGTCTACCTACCGATCGAGTTTGGAAGGGGTTGGCTCGCTATCGTCAAACGGAGGATGGTGGACCTCAGATGTCACGTCGCGAAGAAAGGGAATATGCAAAGGTCACGAGTCTTATGGAAGCGTCAAAAGTCGAGTTGACTTATTATGCGGACACTCCAGGTGAGTCTAGATCTCAACTGTGAATGCTGATGGATAGGGCTTGTCCCCTCCACATCGCCCTATGGCTTCGATGATGCATCGGATCCCATAGGAAATGGTGGACTCGCCCCAGAATATGGCATGGATATAGTCATCCACAAAGGGAACGTTAGATACGGCCCCTGGGCGGATCGGCAAAGGTGGGTCAAGCGGAAGTACTGTACGCTGATTGTGCAGGGATGCTTTGCAAAGAGCATTTGCGCCTTCACTCTTCTTCGACTCTGAGACCAAACCACGTCTCAAGCCCGGTGATACTAGGGTTCACACTACCATGGTCGTACATCTCCTGCTGGAGGATGAGACATTCTTGCGGATTCCAACACGAGAGCCCTCAAAGGTGAGTTGCGAAAATGAAACCGTGAGCTGACGGAACAGGACTGGCAATATGACAATATATCAATTGATGCCGAGCGACGATACGGCTGGCTAGACGTCGTCGTTGGGTCCAATTCCTCCATATCGTACACTCAGTCGCAAATTGCCACCAAACAGGGGTACGACTCTATGCTTGTGCTACAGCTTGACTCGTTAGGGATCAGCTCCAGTGTTAATCTTGATACATTTATCAAGGCGAAAACCTGCAAGGTGAGCTCTCTGGCATGGTCACAGAGCTAACGTCAGCTCTCGATGATGATGCCCACTCCACTCCGATGGAACGCTCAGCGAGATTGGGGTATGGACGTAACTCTGGACACTCCTTCCATTAGCCTCCTTCGAGATCACGTCACATTGATCTCGGATCTTGCCAAGGACTGGAGCTCCGGAACCACCACTGGAGACTATCACCACTTCGTGCCGATGCACTACAACTTTCGAGTTTCACTGATCAACTACGCCTTCCACATGTATATCAACGATTATAATATCGTTGATGCTCCCTGGTCGAGGGATTCCAATGGTAAGTGATTACGTACAGTCCCCACTGACAGGCAGCTTTCATGGATGTCTATGGCCCCCGAATGGATGCTTTTGTGGCCGTCGCATCAACGCGATACCGCCCAGAGAACTCAACGGTGCCTTTCACAATCGACGTATCCGATGCGAAGGTGGAACTCTGTGTGCCCAAATGGGATACACATAGAGCTTTTGGTGCCGATCGTTTCGAAGCGGGGAGAATTGGTCAACTGACAGTTTCCGGATCGTACCTTTACTATTCTGCTCCTCGTCCAGATCATCAAGAGACGCTGAATCTGCATATGGAGGTGAGTCGGTCGATTCTGGCACAGGGATTGACAGACAGGGCAAACACGTCATCTTCAAGGCACTCGGTTGGGTCCTCAGGAGGATGTTTTCCGTCAAAGAAAACTATTTTGGATCGTTCACACAGTTCCGGACCATGCAGGAGTATCTGGAGAAGTTTGATCATGATCCAGACTCAGTTGGCGATCCAGTCGTGGAGAAATACCGGCCAGGCAGAGTGAGTGAGCAGACAGATTCATACGATGACAAAGTTGACACACTACAGTCCGACCCCTTTGCCGTCTTTGTGACGATGAACATCGAAGAATCACTGATATTGATGTCGGACGAGATCTACGACTGCAAGAGGGGAATCGTCATGCCTATACCTCAGCTTCAGATGAATCTCAAGTCTGTGGAGCATTTTATGGGTGAGCTGCGTGATGATTGGCTCTTCATGGTGGATCATGACTGACCCCGTGTAGAATTATCCCTCGAGTCTCCCCCGACTTACGTCGCTGCATCCGATGACTTGGATCGGTCGTACAAGCTGGGCGCTGCCCCACTGGCTCCGAGTGAAGATGCGATATTCATCGAAGGCATTGAGCTCAAGGCAAATCGTTTGTTCGGACCCCAGCCTCACGCTACCACCTATCTATGCTTGTGGGAAGCCACAATACCGAGAATCTCCGCCTTCCTCAACCCGGTATTGTTGTCGACCCTTGGTGCGGTGGGAAAAGCGGTCGGGTACACTTTCGAAGACCCTGATAATGCTCCCGCTAGTATATTCGTGCCGAAATCACCTCCCGATGGTGAGTTTGCCTATCTTTGTAGGAGCTGACAAACACAGTGACCTTTTTCAAGTTGGCAATCGACCAAGCTGTTGCTTTGGTAACGGCTGGCAATGATGCTGTATCGATCGAAGCGCCGAGAGGACTCTGCTTCGACACCAGTACATTGGCCACAAGGGCCTACAGCTCCATGTTCGGCGTTCTACTTCCTGCCTTGAATGTGGATCTCTTGCATCGCTTTCCTGGTCGAAAATGGCATGTCGCCGGGAATGTCAGCTTCGGGATTACTATGGATGTATACAAAGCTCCAACGGGCTGGCAGGACAAGGTAGCAAAACAGCAAAGGTTCCTCCGCGAGCAGGATGAACCGACCGGCAGGATATGGTACATGTATCGAGGTCCAAAGCAGTCAGGTGTGTTAATGTCCCCCGAATCCAATCACTGACAGTGCAAACAGGCACCCGTCACGTAGATGGCTTGTATCTTCCCCAGCCAATGGAGGATGTGCTCGGTATGTCTCATCGTCGTTCATCCCAGGGCGTGATTTCTGATGTTACAGCAGACGATGGATCTTCCAAAGTCAAATCAGAGCAGTTTGTACATGCTATGGAAGAAGACTTCGCGCAGTCGTCATCTGCTGGGGAGAGTGACTCTGACGCCGATCGCCAAGCGTTGCAAGCCAAGCTTCGAAGACGGTCGCGTGCACTTGCCAGGGGCGCGGAGACTGGAGAAACTTCGTCGATCGGCATCGAGTCTGACAGCACTTCAGCTTCGAGCGCTACAACAGAGGAATCCGTCCAGTCAAGTCGTAATCCTTTCCGAAGATACACAGACATGGCCGACGTTCTGGCTTTGAAGCTCGGGCAATTTCGTTTGGCTCGCGGTCACCGAACGACACCACCTAAAGACACAGTCGATTCTGAAGCTAGTCCGACGCCAGGAAGGCCTCGGACAATTGAGAACGGTACTGTCATCAAGGTGACGGTGCATGCTGCAGGTGTCAGCGTCGACCCTGAATCGTTGGGGGTATTGACGAGCTTAAGTAACGCCTTGGCTCAGCAAGTGAGCTCACCATATAAGTTCATTCGATGACAGAGCTGACATCAAATAGGCCGAATCGCACGAACGAAGACTTGACGCTTTGCTTGTTGGACAGGTCCAAGCGATTGAAAACGAAAAGGAGGTGGAAGAGCCAACAATCATCGATGTCCGAATGCCGAGCATCTCTCTCCGGGCGAAAGCTAGTACATCGTCAATTGTCTTGCTCACTCAGATAGTTCGCACGCACTGCAGTCTGTGTCGATATACTCTAAAGGGGAAACAATCTGTTCTTGATGCCGCAGTCACGTCAGAATCCCTCGTTATATCGATCATGACATCGGATGCTGCCGGGATTTCACTTCGAGATGTAGCAGGAATCTCTCTGCAACGAGTCGAGGGTCTTCCGATATCTCAAGCGGCCTTCCATGGACTGGAGGTGGGAGTACATCAAACACAGGGAGTACGACTACATATTAAGACGAGGAACTCAGAGACACACACTGTCACTCCGAACGTCGCAACGCTGTTGTCGTTTGCGGGCCCATGGCGACATGCTCTGAACGCCGCCAAGTTCGACAACGTAAGACCTGTATCGGACGCAAGAATACTGTATCTCATTCTCAAAGCGGCTGTTGAAACCGATCGAGCGTCTTACCTGCCCGCCTTTGCCTACGAACGAGCTTATGGTCTTCACGTACAGGATCAGCGCAATCTTCGAAGGCAGACTGGGTGGTGGCTTCTCGCTCGATTCCGCGATTGGCTCAACGTTGTCCAACTCGATCCGATCGATCCACAGCTCTCTGAGGGTGAGATGGCGGAATATATTATCGAGAAATTGCTACAGGTAGAAGACACGGTACATGAGGCGGAGAACATGGTCCGAGAACAATACTTCATCAAAGCGATCTGTGGTCCTCATGCGGTGCTGCCAACCTCTAACAAGAAGCGGGACCCGCCAATCGATCTCTTCATATACGTCGACCGCGCTCGGCTCAGTCATCATGGCCAGAGTACGGCTGCTGATATCTTGGCTCAGAGCTTCTTTGGTATGAGCAAAGTATCGTTTGGCCTCTCGAAAGCAACAACGACGACACAAGGTCGACCGGTATCACAAACGCGAATCATAGTGACCGTTAGGGAGATCGACTCCAAAGTACAGGACAGTATCCTCGCGCTCACTCAAACTATCTTACGGGCCATACGTGGAGAAGAGGATGACAAAACTCTCCCGCCGTCATCGACAATCACTCCTATCGCAGAATCCGCGTCGGTCATCATCTTCAACGCGCAAATTGGCTCAATGAACATAGACATTATCGGGGGAGGACTCCGCCTACATCTCGACAGTCAACAGATAGAGCTTACTGATGTCGTTCGAAAAACTGCTCAATTAGGACCAAAGTTACAGAGATCAATTACAGACTCCGCTCATGCGACTTGCGGCCTTTTGAATTTCACTCTTCTGCAGCGCATTGATAGTCAACCGGACTCAGCCGATCGGGTGGTTATTGTACTCAGAGCCGAATCTCTGACTTTGCTCATCTTCCGATACGCTTCGACGCGAAAACCGGCGATTGAGCTCAAATCGACCATCGGTCTGAAGGAGATCAGTCTTGACTCTCGTCCTCAGCTCCGCGCATACTATGCATTCGTACAGGAATGGAAGAAAAGCCAATTACCGTGAGTGTAGCATTTACCGACTACAGTGCTGAATTTCAGGCTCTACGCTCCGAGATTTGAAGAGATGAGATCGTTCCTTGCGAAATCGAAACCGCCCATTGAACCGAACACACCGTCGCACATAGTCAGTTCGCTGGATGTCACGGTTGAATCCCTACACTTCCAAGTCAGAGCCGCGAAGTCACTTTGGCTAAGGTGGGACATGGGCAAGATTTTCGGATCACGACAAGCAGGCAAGGACGAATGTCGGGTCGCAGTCAGGACAGCACCTCAAGTTGTTGGAGTGTACACTTCTAACCGTAGAAGCAAGGCTGGCGACTCTTCCGCCCTCCGCCTGCCTTCCGTAACCGTTGTAGGGAACACAAGATCGATTCAAGGCCGTACGCATGTATTGGCGAATATCGACCTCGGATTTTTCACAGGTGTACTGAAACCAGCCATACTGGACCGACTGCTTTCTTTGCATCAACGCCTGGATGCAGATATAAGCGAGGTGATCGAGGACTGGCGCGGGGATGTCAACGAGGCGATATCGAAGCATCGCGAAAAGGATCAGCCAACCGTACCCACGGCCACGAGAGATACGCCATCAGTCCTCTTCGATGTTCATATCGGTGCAGCTGGGGTAAGATTCGGACTACGAGCAGACGACGTAGCCACCACTCTCCTTTTCGAGGCTCTTGTCATCAAAGGACGAGCTACAAATCGTTACAACAAGGCAGACGCTTTGCACTGGCGAGCCAAGGTCGATCATTTCGGCGTCTCCCTTGGACATCTTGGTAGTCAGACAATATCCACCGACGCGGAACCATTGCGAAAACAACGTACTGCCTATATGGTGTTAGATGCAGAGGCACAAGAGATTCCTGCGACTGAGCACTCGACCTCACAGTTGCTCGTCAATCTTAGTCGAGTGCATACCGTCATGCATGTCGAAGCGCTCAGTGAGTTATCAGATCTTATCAGAAGCTGGTCGTCAGACCTCCGAGTTCTGCGAGAGCACCGTGCTGCAGAAGTCGCCGAAGTGAAACACAACACGACAAAGATGCTCAAAAGTTTCGAAAATGCCGAGAGAGTAGAGCACTCTGAGGTATCGTGGTTCGCCAATCGTTTGTTCTCGGTGGAGGTTTCCGGGATAGGAGTGGCAATACCATTGGTGGAAGGTGCAGCTTTGGGCGAGATGGAAACGACTCATGTTCCCGCGGTGCTGTATTCTATTCGTGTGATCAGCTACCAGAATCGACGGAATGAAACAGCCAGGTTCAAGGTTCACAACATGGCGTTGCAATTCATCCAAGAGCGAGTTGAGCATTATATGATCCTAGCATACTTGCTGACGTATGCCTTAGATTCGATCAAAGCTCTCCGGAGCATTTCACGGGTGATTTTTACGGTGCAAGCAATGCTATGACCCTGCCATCGATTGAGAGCGAGATGCAGATGTCCTCGACTCACGACACCTGGCAGTTGTCCGCGCACTGGTCAGCGACGGACTTCAAGCTCACTCTTGCGCCCGATGTCGCCGACGCCATCTTCAAACTCATGGATCTTTTCCAGCGCGGCAAGGAGAGAATATCTAATATCGAAGAGCAATATCGTGCTGAGATGGTCAAACATGCGCAAGAGTCTGTATCCGCAAAGTATGACGGTCCAGCTACTCCCGTATTGGAGCCGCGCTCGCAAAGGATCCTAGTCAAGATGTCTTTCACATTCAACAGCGGTATCGTTGAGCTGCACAGAGAACTGTCTGATAGCGAGAGGAAGACAATGACCGCCGAAGCAAAGAAGGGTCGAAGCTGGCATGACACGGTAGTTCTCCCAACCGTATCCGTGTGGCTGGACTATGTCGGCCCAAAGAGGGTTCCAATCCAGTTGGAAGAAGCTACAGACGGACTACTGCTTCTGAACTTCGTGAGTGTCACCTATCTGGGGCTCCGCTGATACATAGGCCGTTCATGAAAGTCGGAACCTTATGCGACCATCGATCCTGCCATTCTTCGTACAAATGTTGAATCGAATCGAAAGGCGAGCGAAGCGTTCCAGGTCCCGAGTGGCTGTCCCAACGACTCCGAAGCTAGACCCATCATCAGATGTACACCGTGAGCCGGTCTCGCACCCAAATCGCCCGCACACCGTAAAAATACGTGTGCGCGTCACTCTACGGATCGACAGGTCAAAGCTGCGATTGTCGTGTGGTCATGATTCAAACGCTTATGTCGATCTCAAGTGGGAGAGTGGTGGATTCATGGCGAGTGCGCTCATAGGTGGTGGGGAGAATCATGCCACAGTAGCGGGAACAGTCTCTGGAGTCACTGCCTATCTTCGGCATGAATTTGCAGAAGAGGGTCGAAGCTGCATTGAAGCCGGGGCGAAGGACATGGCGTTCTCCGTTGCCTACTGTCCAGCAAGTAAGACAGGCCATAAAGGACTGTCTATCGTCCTCGATACGCAACTGTCGGCTCAGTTCAGGCTCGAACAGTTCAGCGCGTGGTTGACTTTCGCGGCTGTATGGATTGAAAGTGCTCCCAAGCTCGATCTTCCACCCAAGTCCACCATCGTTGAGGCCGCGACCTCACCCGCACATACCTCAGCAGTTCATCTGCCCAAACTTGCGATTGCTGCACTGGTCCGCTTCCGATCCGTTGACTTTGACACCAATATCGGAGTGACCAATGCACGACTCGAGATGACACCAATCGTATTGCGAACCTTGTCCAACGGAGAAAAGGCAGAAGTCAACCTGGATATCGGAGTGACGCAGATCACAGCGAGGGGCGACATATCGGGAGAGATGAGGAGTGAAAGTCTGATTTTCCGCACAACGAGACAGTCGTCGAGGGCTAGTGCAAACAGCGACCCGACAGTGCTCAGCATGTCGATTGATGCGGGTGACCTGGTTGGCAGTCTGTCCTTGCAGGAACTCAAAGTGTTCCGCTTCCAGTGAGTGCTGTATCGGTGTTTCGTGCCACGGCGCTAACCTGAGGTGCAGCCTCGAACCGGCCATTGTAACGCTGGCAGATGACTGGAGATCTTTCACGCACGACCCATTGTCTCAAGTGTTCCTTTCCTTCGCGGTCAAAGCAGGCGTTTTCCGGTCTATAGTCCGAGTTCTTGCGATTCCTACCTTGCTCAATAAGTTCTACTCTGTCTCAAACACGATCGAATCGCAAGAACGTATGGCCTCGCAACGATCCAGAATCTATCAGTATAATCAGCTGAGGAAGTCCACCGATCCTTCTCCCATGACAGCTGTGATTCTTCAAACTGCTCGGAAGGCCGGACAATCGCTAGCTTCGACGACCAATGTAAAAACTGCTCAAACGATGCGCTTCGATCTGGGTGGAATTGATATTGGAGTTTTCAACGCGCCGGTCACCGACGAATATCGCGGTGATTTCTATCGTTTCACAATCGGCAAAGTGGAGGCAGACCTGAAGAGGCAATCGTCGAAAGGCAATCTGCGAAAGAGAGATCTGAATTTGTTGGTCACATACGCGAGGTGGGATACAAGTGACGGACCTAGAGCAGCGAGAGACGCGGCGAGAAAGTCGAATCTGAAGGAGATGATCGAGTCGGCTTCGAGACATGGCAGGAGGGAGATTGCGTCGTTACCTCTTTTGGTGGGTAATCCTCTGATCGCGAGCCTGATACAGTAATGGCATTCTGAGGCTGACGCTCGTGGCTGATAGACCATGACGATGGATTCGCTCGAGGAAGCTAAGCCGCCAGTATTGGTGTACGATTTTGATCTGATATGGGGAGAAGGCGATGGCGATATTGCCATCGTACCGTATTTCTTCGAACAAGCTTTCAAGACGTTCAATGCTTTGATCCAGGGACTGGACCGAGAGCAGGTAACGAAAGCGAAGCGAAGAGGAGGCGGCGGTGTCAGTGGCCGTGATGATCATCGACAAGAGCGGGGTGGATCAAGCGAGATGGAGAGAGACGAATCGAATACCTCGGAGACACCTTCCGGTTCAGGCTCAGATTCCACGTCAAACAAACTCGGGTTTAGACAGAGATCAGCGAATCAAAGACCTTTACCCGTTCCTCGATTGAGATTGTTAGGAGAAGGAACTAGAGAAGCTGCGAAAGTGATCCCGAGGATCAATGCGGCGAATGAGAAATTACCAGTCATCGTACATCGATTCGTGACCGCTCCATTGGAGGAAGGAATGGATCTGTAAGTCTTTGATCCAATTTCGACATGTTGAACAGTTGCCAAACGCTGATTCTCGTCATTTCTCCTTAGATTGCTCAAGTTGTATGAGAAGCAATTACCTGATAGAAGTGCGTAACGCCATGGGCGTTCGATCGTGTGTACCCCGCATATGATATCCAATTCTAAAGCCGCAAGGGATGTTGTACATCTATAATAACAGCAATCACAGGTAGAGCGCGTGTCCGTGGCTGAGTGACGGACTGTTGAATTTGCACTGCATGTATGACTATGCATTTTTGGAGTTGCCATGAGAATACCTGACCATTACACTTTTCTACATTTAGAACGCGCTGCTCGTTCTCATCTGTTCCAACTTCTTCAGTACCTCTCCCACATTCCTATCTAAATCCGCTGCGATCGCTTGTTGTTTCGAATACGGTAACAGTCCAAAGCTCTCGCACAGATCTCCATCCACAACATCTTTGACGGGAACGTAATATCCTCTGTAAGCCAGATGATCTCGGCCGACGAGTGAAACGTCTTGCGATCTCATATGCTGGAAGTGGGGTACATCAGCGAGCTACTCCAGACTATACAGATTGGTACGACTTACCATTTCTAACGTCGTCATGAACTCAACGTCATCCATTGACACGAACGGTATGAGAGCACCGACCGCTCCTGAGATCGTAGTGTATACGAGGACATCTCTTCCACCTGCCACCAATGACACCTTCGTGATTCTATCGCTCTGTGTCAGCCTCGCCCGCCAGGAAGACCTCCCCAAGCCAGACTCACGAAGTGACGATACTTCCCACATTGTAATGCGCAATCAGATCTGTTTTGTGAGCCGCGCCCATCAAGAAACTCTTCTCGTGTAAAATTGTCGCTCCAGTAGGATCGTCATCCACTGTTTCTGATATTCTGCCGTCCAATCTATTCAGGAAGATGTTGCCGAACTTGTCACCGCAAGCAGTGGTTTCGTAGTCAACGTTGGTGACGCAAGTAACCCATCGAGGTTGAGAATCATCGGCAAAGATGAGTAGTTGTCGAGACGGGATGGATCGGTAGACACAGTAGAAAGTGGATTCTTGCATATCGCCAACAATGATTCGCGCTCCTTGCACAGTGATGGTGACGACCGCCGTTGGAAAACCCTGCATGACGAGCTCTCAGCTCAAGCTCTGTCATGTCCTTCAGCAGCTGACTCACATTGTTCTCACACTTTCTCAATAAAGCCTTCTTGCCCATCTCGTACAATCGTAAGGCCTTCCCGACACCCGCTAGTAAGAACCCCTGGAACGCAGCGAGACACAGCGGTACCTCGTCGGTCTTGGTCTATTTGTGGTCATTGTATGAGTTTGCCTTCCTGCTCGATGGTAGGCATCCACTCACCTTGTGCATGAACTCCAAGACCTTTCCTTGCTCCTTGATCGCATAAACTCTCAGCCAGCCCTCTTGACATCCCTTCGGTTGAAGAGTGGTCTTCACTCCAGTACCGACGACGAGGAAAGGCTCGCCTCCGCCCCGCTCAAAGTAGCAGATTGCCAGGGAAAACGCCGCCTCGTCTTCATCAAGTTCTAAAGTCATTAAAGACTCGTTCTGATATTTGTGACGGAAATCAGTGAACGGTCTGAGTGTGGACGCAACCCAAACTTACAGCAACTGGGTCAATCACACGGATGAGTGAAGCCCAGTGGCCTGCTCCTGCTCGGGGTCGACCAAATTCGTTGGGAGGGAGCTCGAGTATCGTCTTGTCAAGTCTGCTTCCACTTGCCTCCTACTCGTTTCGTTAGTCATACGCAAAGATGAAAAGCCGGATATACCCACCTTCTCCGTCACTATCCGTTGAACCGCGGCAGGTGCATATGTCCTGTGATCGGACTCGATCATGTAGAAGACCGTGTTGTATGGATGGCCGACGAATTTACGGGGCGTGTATGAGAGAGGGATGAGATCCTGCTTAAGCTTTTCTCCAAGCTTGGGAATGGTGAATATTCTTCACTGCATCGTGAGCCATTGTGTTGGGTGACAAACAAGTTTGCCGCTTACCTCAGAGTGTTGCCAGAGATACCGATCAAACCATCTGGACACATACTAGCCGTCAATGTCCAAGCATACTCGAGGGTGTCGTAGATCAAGGGCTGAGTCTGCAGCATGTCCTGATAAGTGTATAAGAGCCAGGTCCTGCTAGAGAACGCCAAGACAGACGGCTGGCCATGCACGGTCGCTCGGACGAGCTTTGGAGGTTTGGCACCCAAGAACCGTAATCGAGTGTCGGACAGTGAACCGTCTACAGGGTCAACAACGGTACGTAGTAGGACACCGTTCATCAAACCGATATTGAGGAACATTGTCGGCCGGTTCTTGTCAATGTTGACGTCGAAGATCTCAGCAAGACAAATGGAGACAGGGGGAGCAGTCAAAGCCTAGTAGGGGTCAGGAGGAGGTTCGACAGAGGTGTGAGGACGACTGCTCACCTGCAGACTTTGAGTCACAAGGGTACTCTCGGGCTCCAGGGAGATAACGGATACCGTTTGATTATCACATCCGACAGCCTTGCGTGATCATTAGCCAACGAAGTTCTGATGACTGCAAAACACTCACCAGGTAAGGCGTCCGTCTTCGACCTTCAGGTACCTCGGCAATACTCAAACAAGTGGCGTTACCCGGTAGAGCCTTCTTATCCTGATATTCGCTCAGTGATCCCTCTGGATCCAACTCAAAGTAAACCAGTTCCGCTGTACTAAGCGCAATAACGACTTGTCGCTTGTTGGTGGTAGCAGCGACAATGGTCTGTCCTGGAGGGGCCGGCCATTCATCTACTCGATCCGCAGCTCGGATATGTCGAAGACCATAAGGATGAACCTGAAGAAGACCAGCGTCGCCAAGCTGTTGGACGGCGAGAGTGGGTCCGGAGGAGAGGAAACCGGTGTCATTGACCTCCTCGATGGTAGCGCCAATAGAGAGGACAAGGGTACCATTAGGGAAAGATAGTACAATGTATGAGTCAAACTCGTCTACATCGCTGTCAGCTTTGGGTCATGCATAAGAGGCATAAGTCCGTCGCTCACCTTCTTCCGTTAATTTCAAGGTCCAAACATTGGTGGGTACACCCGGTAACGGAGAGCTGACCAACACCGAAACGTCCAAACCATGCTTCAGAGTCCTGAATGTACTGCGAGGTCCTCGTCCACATGCAGCGTATATTTGAGGGGCGTCTGAGGCTGGACCAAGGAGGTTGACAACCGATGCATCGGTGATAGGATCGAGAGAAGAAAGGGTATCAACGAGGAGGAGATTTTGCAGAGGGCGGGGAGAGAAGAAGGCGTAGGGCAAAGGTCCATCGATGTTACCGTTGTCCGGGTAGTCGGTAGACGACCATTCTTGCTCTCCGTCGTCATCTGCTAGGTTTTGGAATTGGTACAAATTTCTGCCGAGCCACATCAGTTTCCATAGCGGTTAGCGATCGCCGAGTTCACTCACTGATCACTAAACTCGCTCGCGACGAAAAGATAACCGCTCTTCAAGATACACAGACTGTTCGCCACCGGTACCGTGTCAAAGTATTTGATCTTGAGAGACTTGACATCCTCTCCCTCGTGCTCAATCCACACCTTGTATAAGTCTCCATCTTCGGACTGAAGCAGGAAGAAGAAAGCGCCCTGTTAAATCCAAGATTTAGTATGATACCACAGCATACATGGTTCCCCACCCACCCTGATTTTGTGCATAACCGCCGCGACAATGATCAGACCTCGACTGCTATCCCCTCTTTGTACTAATGGGTTTCGCCGTCTGGGGATGGGTATCCTATGCGCTTCGACATCCATGTGCTTCCAGATAATATGATCCTCACAGCACACCAAGACTCCGGAAGGTCCATCGAATTTGTCCGAGTTCGCGTTCTGACCACCGGGGACTATAGATATCGGCTTAGCAAGCAGTCTCACCCTTGTGGCCTAAACTCACCTTGTACCAGCATGTTTGCTCTCCTGTCTGTTGGCTCACTCCATTTTCGCACGACGTGATTCAATCCCAGATCAAGTTCATAAAAGGTCAAGTACTGCAACGTCGTCAGCAAAAGGTGGGCTGTGATCTGGGTTACGCTCACTTTCTGTGCGTTCTCAAATGCCTCTCCGGTTGGATCCTCGTCAGAATCTGAATAATCCATTTCGAGTGCAGCGTAGAGGGGATTGTCGTAACCCTGCAGGTCCTTTTAGTCCACGACATACTGCCAATGCGTCTGTGACGAGCTGCTCACCTGGTCTACTCCGACAATATGAGTCACGAGGGTATGGTTTTTGTGCGCTTCTAGAGGGGAAGAAGGGAATAGTTTGCCTTCTTGATTCCGGTTGAGAACGTAGACCAGCTTAGTCCTGGTTTCTCCGCATCAGCACAAGCTTCCATGTCATTGATAACGGTATAAGAACGCACTTCTCGAGACTACAGGGAGGGTAAGCATGAGTCAGCACTGGATAGTGAGGTGATTGACGGGCCAACTCACGCTCCAACCAAAGCACTTCTGCCTTTAGGATCAACCGCCAAGAATTGTCCAGGTACAACTCGTCTGGAATAACGAGATATGTAAGCACAGTGCATAGGCTCTCTCCTGCACAGTGGACCCACCGACTTCCAGACTTTCCATAGACCTCTTGATACAGGCTCTCAAAGTGTGGTGTAGGGGTTACGACGAATTCAATTATCGACAATCGACCAGAATCAGAGGAAGCGAGGATGTAATCTAGGCCATCGCATTATCAGCTGTCGTGGACATGGTGCTCAGGGTCGAGTTATCTACCTTTTGTCATTCCCGCTAATCTGAATCCAGCTACATTCCTGACCGTGCCGAATGCCTGTTCAGACAGTATAATCAGTGATGCGTCCTCGCAAATATATCCTTGCGAAACCTTCCGGACGCACCTCTGTTGAACATATTGTGTCCACTGTCGATGATATCCGCATGTCAGTTCCCCACTGCTATGACCTGAGCACATCGGCATGTCCCTCCTGACTCACGTTGTCCAGTACCAGTGTTCAACTTGAGAATCTCCAGCTTCGTGCCCCCTTTGACGACCAATATCTCCTGTCCCTTCGTGCCCGAGAAAGACCCGACCACGGCGGACGTGATGTTTGAGGGAGGTTGGAGGGTGAGATTGAGGAGATGCATCTTGGTGGTAAGATGATCAGCTCGTTAGGATGTGGGGGTATGGCCAGGTGAGTTATGTATGTATATTTCGAGATGAATTGAAAGTGTTGCGAGGGAGACAAGAGCGAGTGGAGGAAGACTGAGTGAGCGAGCAAGCGTGAGTGTGGCAGAATATTCCACGCGAAGGGATTTTTCGTCATTTTCTCCGAGAAGACAGCCCCGTTCGAGAAGGAGATACAACTGCGTACATGCTACGAGATAACAAGTGTGCTATGCTATGCTATGCTATGCTATGCTATGCTATGCGATGAATATGGATCTCGGGTTGTGACATGGCTGTGTATGAAGAGAGAGCTGTTTGTTGTAGCCGGGAACACCATTGGATTGGCTTGCGTGAATGCTACTAGTATAACGTTGAGTTACAACAAAAAAGGGCATTGCGAAAGGTTTGTGCCACAAAGTGAGTCGCGAAATGACTGTGGAGTCATCGAAGAAGGAGAAGCGAAAGCTCGAACCACGGTTGATGGGTTTACAATCAGCTTAGAACATCGACAGCTCGGCTAGTGAGATGAGTACCTGTCGCGTTGAGCGAAACGTCAATTTTTCAATCCTAGCATCAGAGGGAAAGGAACTCACGATCTGCGCCTCGGGTCTACCCATATCGCTCTGACGAGGTCACCACGCAGGATGAGCATCATGCACAAGGGCATAGTAGAGATATTTTGTACACTCACAGGCCCGCCTCGAAGTTCTCGCCATCGTGCAGAATACCACAGTGTTACTTGTCGTTCTCTAGGCGTTCTGTCCGACAATAACCAAAAGGTGTCAGTGCAACCCCGCATTCTGGTCGGGAGGAACGTGAATGTTCATAGTTACAGTGTACTACTGGGTGAGAGAGGTAGACACTGGACTGCCATGCGATACTCACAAGGGCATACCTTGAAACGACCTAGTTTTCAGGGTCCCCATGAAATACTGAACTTCCCGCAGCCAGACGCGTAAACCCATAGGCCCGTGGATGACAGCGAGGGGTTCGAGCAGTCTGCCACGGTGTCAAATGCACAGAAACGAAATTGATATTGAGGGAGCATTGATCCACAAGACAGGCAGAGATTCAATTGACCAATGAATGGGCGAAAAGATGCAAGTCAGCTTTGTCTCCTCCACCCCAACCTGACACTAGCCTCGGAATCCCCGTCTGCTCAACCAAGCAGGACTTTCGCGACACCTTCGAACTGGTCAACCCCTACTCACCTATTCAAGACATCCAGATACATCTCAGCGCCAATGAGTGGCATCCTCTTCACCCGTTCCAGATCCATCTGCACACTTGACAGACTCGAACCTGCCATCTTGACCTGTGGCGAAGAGAAATGACCCATAGGTCGAGCAGAAGTGAACATCATGGTGGGTGTGCAGATCGGTAGTTGAGCGACAATATTCTTGGTCAGCTAATTGGTGTGAGTGATCCGTCCAGGAGCTGGAGGGTGTGCAGTATACAGTATTATGCGCCCTGATCCACCGTATGGTCCAAGGACGTCTGAACGAGTTGTCGTATTTGTCGTTATCGTTGTCGAAAGATCAATCCAAATAATATCACAAAGTCGACCAGTATGTCCAATACCTAGTCTGCATGCCAACAGCGATAATGAGCACCCATTACTTGACAGTTGAAGAATGAGAAGAAGAAGAAGAAGACCGAGCCATCCCTCGTCACTCACCAAATATCGATCTACCAGAGATCCCTTGTTGTCAAGAAGCCCGAATGCCACTTCGATGATATCGAAAACCTCACGATTATAACGCTCTTGCCACGGAGTGTATTCGTCTGCTGTCGTTCTCGATCGGGAGCTTCTCGATTGCTGACTATACACAGAAGGATGGAAGGCGAAATGAGGTGTCGAATTCTTCCAGAGAGACCGATGGCGTCTTTTCACAATATTTTTTCTTACTTTTCGTTTTCGCGTCAGTCAAAAGGGCGAGACGATGAATGAGAGACCAGTAGAGTCGTTTATTCGTTTCTTCTTCTATGACGAAGATTTCTTGGCTTGGAGATGAAAGGAGGGAGGGAAAGGACAAAGGATGGAGCAATTGCCTGTTTTGTGGGACCTTGTCTTTCTAACCCGATAAGTTACTGCTTTCTGAGATGGGCACGATATGTTATACCGACGGAGCCAGACACGGCTTAGATCAAGCTTTCCAACAAAAGAGGATAAGCGAGTTGTTTATATCATAGTTGTAAGTCAGTACCTCAATGCGTTTGACGGGATGCTCGGCTCAATTGATCTTCACTGTAAAAAGGAGAGGGAGAAGATCAAGTTTTGAGAACCTCATCCCTTTGTCACACCCAAACCTCTCCATTCAGTTCACACCCCTTACTTCCTTGCCTGTACTCCTTCTCCTTATCCCGGAGTCTCAATCAGCACATGTTTCCATGAAAACTTTCGGTAGACATATCGATCCACACCCTTTTTGACAAAGGAAGGTAGACGAAACGACACACTCCTTTGACATCTACCTTCCGGTCAGTCACGAAATAAGTTACCAGCTCCCTTGTCTGTCCGTGTGCTTGAGTAATTTTACATGCAGCATAGTGACATCTGACCGCAGATGGGACGGGGAAGGGCGGAGATCAGCCGGGGTGATTCACGGACCGGACAATGATCCTGGGGAGATCGTTGTGATGTCTTTAGGGATAGGAAGACGATCTCTTCAGACATCTTCACATGTAGGCAGTGGAAGCCGTGTTCATGGTCAGTCTTGTTTGTGATTAGTCACTTTACATGTGACGCAAGACCTTGATTGAACACTTGTCGGTTTGCCCAATCCCGCAGTGCAAATGTCATTCTACTGCCCTTCTTCGGCCTATTCTCAGTATGTGGAAAGGACCACACCTTGCATGGGGTTACGCTGTGCGTGATAGAAACTGTATGAGAACAAACATTATGCAGGAAAAAGTAACATGCGACAAAATTATGTGATAGCTGGAAGACAAACAGCTCGCTGTTAGCGAACGATGAACTGTTAGTGAGTTCAGGCGACTTACTGTATTTGGGACCACCGCCACCTTCAGGCACTATGACCACAGCGTTAGCATTTGACTTGAGCTGCTAGAGACATCGCACTCACCAGTCCACTTGATGTCCTGAGTTGGCGTCTTGATCGAACAGGTTTTGCACTGACCATATCGCCCATATCAGCGCCACAGGCAACTATAGAGACTGATGTACTCACGTGGATACAATTTTGCGAGTTGATCACAAACTTCTTTCCCTCTGCATCCGCCTCGGCTCCCTCTGCGTCGGCATACTCGTACACCGCGGCAGGACAAACTCGTCCAAGCAATCCGGCGTAGTCTTCGTACTATTGTGAGCCATTGATTGCCACGACATGAACGACATCGACTCACCATGCACATTCGTTCGGGTATGACGTTCTTTCGCACCCTGAACCTCGGGCAGCCTCAGGTGTACCGGCTGGTTCTCAGCGTGATTGGTACCGGTCAATGAGACAGAGGTGAGGATATCGAAAGATAGTTTGCCATCTGGTTGAGGGTACTCGATAGGTCTGACTTCGCTGTGATAAAGGCCTGTTGTCAGTGTCGCATTTCGCCGCACTGGTGATGCGCCAACTCACCTAGCCTTCTTCGTCATCTCATAATCCTCCACCTTATTTCTGAAAGTCCAAGGTACTCTCCCTCTCAGGATCATACTGTCGACACCAGAATACGCCATACCACCCCACAACCCCAGAGGGTTGTGGAAAGATGGCCTCAGATTTCTGACCTCTTTGAGCTCCTTCCAGATCCATGATCCCTCGACAGCTTCAGCGTAAGGGGACATGTCCGTCGGTTGCTCCGACTCCGTTTCAGCCTCAGAGCTTGATCTCAAGGAGGCGTACGCTGTTTCGGCGGCGAGCATACCAGATTTCATAGCATTGTGAGTTCCTTTGATCTATGCGCAGGATATTGAATCAATTTAGACGAAGTACGTGCCGACAGTCTTCGCTAACTCACCTTGGGGACGTTCAAAAACCCAGCAGAACAGCCAATAAGCGCTCCTCCTGGGAAGTGCAGCTTCGGTATCGATTGGAAACCACCCTCGTTCAGAGCTCTAGCACCATAAGCGATACATTGTCCGTCTTTGAGGATGTTGGCGAAGAAGGGGTGATGTTTCATCCTCTGTTCCGGCAAAATTCAGCTTTCCAGTCGTGAAATTGAGATGAAGATGGCACAACTCACCTGGAACTCCTTGTACGGAGATAGATAGGGGTTCTCGTAATCCAGACCGATTACCAGACCCAAGCTGACCATATTATCTTCCATGTGATACAACCAACTTCCACCGTATGTCTTGTAGTCCAATGGCCAGCCAAGAGTATGCACAACCTTCCCTGGTTCATACACCTCGTCTCTGACCTTCCACACCTCCTTGATTCCTAGACCGTAAGTTTGAGGATCTTTCCCATCTCGAAGATTGAATTTGTTCTGAATCTCCTTTGATAATGAGCCATGTGCTCCTTCGGCGATGAGAGTGACCTTGGAGTGAAATTCCATTCCTGGTTCGTATGAATCCTTCGGTTGACCGTCCTTGTCCAATCCAACATCTCCAGTGACGACCCCCTTGACCCCCTTTCCATCTTCCGTATAAAGCACCTTGGCTCCAGCGAATCCTGGATACACCTCCACACCGAGAGCTTCGGCTTGTTCCCCCAGCCAAGCGGTAAATCGGGAGAGCGAGACGATGTAATTGCCTTTGTTGTTCATCTGCGGAGGGTGCGGCATGGGGAAGGATGATGAGGATGTGAGAAATCGCATGCTGTCTGAAGTGGCGCGTTGATTCAGAGGCGCGCCCAGCTCTTTCCAATCGGGTATGAGTTCATCCAACGCGCGTGTCTCGATCACAGCTCCAGAGAGGATGTGAGCGCCTGTGATACGTTTCACTTAGTGACGGCGTCATAGCGCCTACATAATAGACTGGGACAGCGGTCCATCGACTCACCAACTTCTCCGCCTTTCTCTAAAACGACGACTCTTAATTCATCGCCACCCTTCTCCTGTTCGAGCTGCTTCAATCTGATCGCGGCGCTCAGACCTGCCGGACCTCCGCCAACGATACACACGTCGACTTCATCCGTTGCCCTCTCCACGCTATTGGGATCGAATCTGTCCTCCACTGTCGCATAACCTCTTGACCGGGACGCGATTGGCAAGAAAGAGGTTGAAGCTCTGGGTCTCACGCGAGGTCTGGAGATGGCGAAGATCGACCGGGATGTGAAGAGTCGCGGCAGTGGCGTAGCTGATGCCAAAGACATATCGGCTGATACGATCGCTGTGCTGATGCTGAGAGCAGTGTGAGTACAGGAAGCAAGAGAGACAGAGTCCGGCTAGCTATAAATAAAGAAGGTTGCCTGCTCTGATGGTGGACGAGTCGGAAATGAACAACTGTCAATGTGAGAACCGGGTGATTTGATTGGTTCAATACCCGACGCATAGCACAAGTTTTTCCTCCTTACACCGGTACTTGCCGCCGTTTCATCGGATTTGGGGGATTCTCTTAAATGTTCCTACCCTTTGTCTCGAAAACAGTGTGGAGGCAGGCATCTTCCACGTGGATCTCGACATCCTGCGTTGAGACCTGCTCGTAGTGTCACCCATCTTTGATTTGCCCCACTGGAGCAGCTGTTGGACGCCAGGAAAGGAACGTGTTATCGCCTCGTCTGGCAGACCGATACGATGCCGGACAAGACGCTCCTTCTATCGACGCTCGTTTCGTCCCTCCTGGTTCTGAGCCCACAGCTATCACTAGCAAAAAGCAAACCAGTCACACCGGGAACTATACGCGGTCTGAACCCAGCGCGTAAGTCGATCTTTTCCCACAGCAGCTTCCATGGACCTGGTGATAACGCTCTCTCTCCACAGTGGTCAACAAATATGCCCCTAACTCCGCTGAGACATTCGTGTGTCTCGATGGAACCCTCACCATACCCTACTCAGCGATCAACGACGATTATTGCGACTGTCCCGATGGATCTGATGAACCTGGAACGTCAGCTTGTCCCAACGGTGTCTTCTACTGCAAGAATGAGGGTCATATACCAGGACAAGTGTTGAGCAGTCGCGTCAACGATGGATTATGCGGTGAGTCTCATCTGGGAAGCACCTGATGAAACGCAGCTGATCAACAAATGCCGACACCAGATCCGGAATGCTGTGATGGTTCAGACGAATGGGCGACTGGAGCATGTACAGATAGCTGTGCGGAGATAGGGAAAGCCTATCGAGAGACTCGAGAAGCAGAGCAAAAGACAAAGAAGACGGTGAGTGTCATTGTTGATCCGTCTCTACAATGAGATCACGTACTGATGCTATGGTATCGCGAAGGGGTCGAAAATACGGAACTCGTATATCAAATGGGCAACGGGCGAGAAGAAACGGTTGGAGGATGATTTGGAGAAGAAGAAGTCTGAAGTGAAGGCGAAGGAAGCGGACGTCGAAAAGGCAAGAGGTGAGTTCAGGTGTCAAATTGCTGATCAACGCAGTCGCTAACTTATAATGATGATTCTAGCTTCACTAGAGAAGATCGAGGCACGCAGCAAGCAGGAGCTGGAAAAGAAGAAGCAGTCCCGTGCGTATCATGTCCATCACGAAACCACGAATCCAAGACCTGATGTCTACTGATACACTTTTGTGCCGAAGCTTTGTACACTTCTCTGCTGTCCCACCGCCTTGCTTTGAGCCGACTCCGATCGAAGTCCACTCGACTCCAATCCGAACTCGACACACTTCACAGCATTCTTTCCGAGCTCGCCAAGGGCTACAATCCCAACTACCAAGATATGGCCGTCAAAGCTGCTGTCGTGGGTTACGAGGAATTGACCGGTGTTGCAGCGCCTACAGAGGGCGAGGAGCCTTCTTCGACCGAGACGCCGGTCAAGCAGGAGGAGGAAGACAAAGAAGAGGAGATCACGGAGCAAGAGCTGGATGAGATGGAGAGGAAGGATCTGGAAGGCTTGCTGTTGTCTGACATTGAAGAATCGACGGACGACGATGAGGAAGACGAGAGCAGTCTCTGTGAGTGTATTCAGCGTCACAAGATCTCAGGGCCCACCGACTGAGTCATGCGAGCAGTGTGGAAGCTTGATGAGTATATTCCTGACTCACTCTACGATTCCTGGGAGAGCGTTCGCGACATCGCTATTGAGTGGATGGTCCGTCTTGGTCTGGCCGGAAAGAACAAATTGGCGTCCAAGACCAGCAGTACGGACGGTCCACGTGAGTTGCTCGCACAGGTTCCAACGTCAAGCTCAACTGACTTCACTTCATGTGCAGTCGTTGCTGCCGCTCGAGAGAAGCATCGCAACCTTTCAAACGAGCTCAACAAGCTGAACAACGACATACGCAGCACTACAGAGACCTTGGAGCGAATGACACTTGGTTATGGACCGCAGATGGAGTGGAAGAAGCTCGATGGCACTTGTATAGATGAAGTGTCAGGGGAGTGAGTTGCACAATGTTTCTCCTTGTTAGCATCAAGATATACTGACAGTGGCGGGAAAGCTATACGTATGAGCTGTGTTTCTTCGGCAAGGCGACTCAGAGGAGTAACAAAGACGGTGCCTCCAATCATCTTGGGTGTGCTTGATCTGCAATACGGGTTGTTGGACTACCGCTGACATACGGAAATCGACAGTACCTTCTCGGATTGGAATACAGCTGCGGAAGAGGGAAGTTTGCCTTACTACTCTCAACAACTCTACAAAAACGGGTAAGTCGTTCCCGCTGTAAAGCCGACATATCTCAAGACTGTGAAGAGGTCCCAACTGATATGTGATCCTTTCCCTTGCAGCGGTAAATGCTGGAATGGACCTATGCGAAGTGTGACAGTTGACATCACATGCGGTACCGCCAACGCGCTACTTTCAATCTCTGAGCCAGAGAAATGCGAGTACAGGTACAAGGTCACCAGTCCGTCAGTCTGCTGGCCTGAGGATGGGTCTGTTGGTGTGTCTCAGGAACCCGCCGAACCCCAGGAGGCTGTCAAAGCGGAACTGTAATCAGCATGAATGCATTCGATAGAACTTGTCTGTTGGATGGCTGTTTCGCCTAACCGTTTATTGTGAACGGGAAGGCAGGCATTCGTGATTATTGGCATGACCACGAGGTACCCCAACTTGCACATGTCAATACGAGAAACATGAAAGAAAGTTTGATCCAAACAAGGGAGAGGAATCCCATGAGTCAGGACCAGATGTGAGTTACATACCATATATTTGGATCCGGAGTCAGCATGGCCGGGAGGCACCTAGCGTAGAAAAGAGAATTAAGATTTAGGGGAGTGAAAACAATGAAGCGATTTGCTTCAGGAAAGGCATGTCATATCGTTTGTTCATTACAAGCGGTACAGCAAGGAACGGGTCGCCCACGATATGTTGGCGATCCAGGCATCTTCCAGTCTGACTAGGTGGGGGATGAACAGGTACGACGGTCCAAATGGGCGAGTCTGAAGTCAAGAGCCAAGGAGGGTCTTCCAGGCAGTCAGCTCAAGTCAGAGATTGACGTGTAATCAGGTCCCATACCCCTTCGAGTATATAATTTGGAAGCAAGCAGGCGGGCTCGGAAACAAAACCTTTGTAAACCGCGTTTCCAGTGTACCAGAGGTCGATTTTTATCGATCTGACCATGGTCCACCTCAAGCTGTTCCTCCAAGTCTCAGACGAGAAGACACAATTTACGGGAATGGGCTACTACCATCCCTCTGATGAGGATGGAGCATGGTTGATAACGAGATGCGCATAGATATGTTACGTCACAAGGCCCCGGGTGACAGACTGGAAGGGAGATCTTCGTGATATTGGGAAGAGTCGCAGTGAATGATCATCCCTCCCTGTGAAATATCAAGCAATTGAATCTAAAGTCTAATTAAAGTTTTCACCATGTCGATCTGGTTCCATTTTGACAGCGTGCGTCGCGCGTTCACGTCAACAGAGCCATGCGTGTACATACGCCTTTTTGCAAGAATCTGTTCTGGAGGCGAACAACCCAAAGTCAAAATAAGGCATGAGAGATCGCCGTCCGGCCTGTCAATTCCTGACTTCTCGGATACTCCAATCATCGTGGCTGCGTTGCGAAAGGGATAAGATTGAAGCGCAGATCTTGGCAGTATAGCGAGCGATCTCTCTCCTCTGTGCTCAAGGAAAAGAGGAGAACGACGCCACATTCGGCGCAGGCGTTCCGTCAGGAGATGGGAACTGGACGTGTGCCAAACGGTCCAAGTCGAGGACCCCGACATATCGTATACTTGTTCAGGGAGAAGGAACGGAAAGGTCCAATGATCGAAATCAAGGATCTTTCTAACGTGGCTGAGAGATGTGCAATCACCGGTCCAATTCACCTATTTGGTACAAACGGTCCACAGCATACAAGAGGTCGGAATGGGAGTTTAAAGGGAGACCAGATCATAACAAAAAAAGGGTAAGTAGACTTTGGACCATGGAAATAGACTTTCTTTTCCTTGATCGTTTTTACCCTCGTGGCGTCATGGCGTCAGTCAGTTAGACTACTTGTGATTGACAGAGAACGAACTGACAGAGACCGAACATTCCTGATGGGTGTGAGGTGATCTCTCACACTTGCGTTCCCAATCCTGCTGATGCGTAAAGCAAGCCCACATCTGCTGGTATGCTCTGGAAGAATACCCCCATGTCCCTGTCATGGAGTCAACGCCCATCAAGCAAAGCAAAGTGAAGGGTTCGATCTGCGGTTCATCTTTTACATGCTGTCCGGCATAGAACAGAGGGAAGAGTGATGAAACAGAGTTTGACCAGTACGTTACCTTGACCCCGCAATATGAGGGTGAGGATTCATTTACAGTTAGACTACTACTCCTTCCTCATGGTGCGATGTCATGACGGTACGTGATCTACCACTATACAGGGGATATCCAGATCACCAAACACGAACCCAGATCACAACACGAGAACAGACGGCCACGGGTAGAGAAGCTTCAGGTCACCACGCGAAGAGTGACAAGACAAGGTCTGTAACCAAAGCACACCATGGCTCGGTCCTCTGCTCCGGAAGATATCCCGATCAGATACGCTTTCTCGTATATCTCGAGATACAGAGAGAGAGGCAAGCCTCAACCGCAGTAACGAACGTTCACCGGCACGTGGGCTCCGGTGTCGGAAGGAATGTGTCGGTTCAGGATTGTGATTGTAGTAGTGGTGCTGGCTCGCTATGTGGAACGTTGATGTAGATAGGATTGATATCGCTCGAGTACACTAACGTTGTTGTTAATGTTGTTGTTGTTGTTCTTGTTACTAAACCAGTCTGCTTGAACGACAGTCAGAAGCTGTAAAGCAGTCACCCACTCTACAGCATTGTTGTCTTGAGCACTTCCACTTTCATCTGGCATCACTAGCATCGTTTCCAATAAATTTTGTTCAGTGAGTTGGGATGCCAGCGGGTCCACCGCACAAGACGCTGCCCTCCTGAGTGTCAAGGAGTGTTCTGGACCACTTGTCTACACATTCGAGCTCCTTTTTTCGTGTGCATGGCATACTGACTCCTGGTTTGTCCTCTAGCATCAGGAGGTTCGAGCAGCGTTCGAGCACAACAATAAACCAACAATTCGGCATTTGCATCCACCCACGTGAAGAGCACGCTTCGATCTTTCCACCTCGCGTCTCGATCGCGTCGCGGGACCATCCCTCTTCGTTCGCACCTCGATCCGCTCGTGCGTTTGACCCAGAATATACCTGTCAGTATGCATTCTCCTTCCTTCGCATGCTCGTCAGTCAGATCGCTCTGGAGTAAGGACGCATCCTCCGATGCATGATCGAAGGAGAACGCAGCCGGCAACAACCGAGCTGCCTCCTTCGGCGTTGTAAGGAGCATCAAGTGACCTTGTCGGCGTTATTACACGAGGCGGTCACCTCAGGGAGAGATTAACTCGGCGCGTTTGAAAAGGTGGAAATCCTCTGCTCCCGCGCCCTTTGACAGAGCCAGCCCAGAGACCTTCCACCGCAAATCCTCCCCTCCCTCACTCGCCCACCACCACCACGACCACCAACCCAGACACCATGCTTACCACTGGAATGAATCCTCCTGTAGAGATTCAATGGATCATCGTCAACATCATCATCTACACCATTACCAACATCACTACCCACATCCGTTTCAGAGTCATCATCATCATCATCCTACGTCAGACCGGTGAGTGGTGTCATCCATTGTCGATTTTGTTGATCGTCACCGTTCCTTTTCACTCTCCCTCCCCCTCGCTCAATTCTCACCCTAATCGCGTGGTTGACACGATGAAAACACGTCCTTTCCACACTCTACCCTCATGGCATTTTCCCTCGTGTCTGTTTGTTTTCGTCTTTCACTATTGACACCACTATCATCCTCTCATCAGGCATCGTATCCCGAAGAGAGAACCTTCTCCGCCCCCCTCCTTGCCACCGCGCTTCAACCAGAGCACAACACCATCACAATTCTCACGCCCCTCCTTGCCTCCAATAAGCTACTTGCAAAAGGGCAACGCATCGAATTCCTCTTCTACCTCTGACTCACGGATACCTCGACTACCTCACCGACCTCCACCACAACCCGTTCCGCACAGTCGTTCTCACGTATCCCGACAAGTGTCATCACCTCACCTCTCAACGATTCATCTGACTCCTTCTTCCTCCTCTCGTTTAGTCTCTCCAACCTCTAGAGCTAGCGATCTGGCCATATACGCGATGATGAAAGACGAAAAGCCCGTGATCGACAGCGACGGAGTAGCTCGGTCCTGCTCCCCTGCCCTCAGCGAATCTAGCATCAGGAGACCATTGGCAGCCCCCAGTTCTGCAGCATCTGAGAGTCCTGTCTCCCGTCACTCCCCACTTACGATCGACGTGGAACTGTCTCGCAAACGAAAGACGTATGATCGAGAGGACGGGATGACAACACCCGACACACCTCAATCATTCATCAGTACAACACTCGTTACGCCTCAACTAGTGCCCACCGAACCTGCAAGCAAACGTCGAGTATCGATCATTGAGTCACTATACCTGAATGACAGAGACGTCTCACCGAGAGAGGCGAAGACTGCTCCTTTCCTGCCCACCAAAGGCGATCTCCCTTTTTCATGGAACAAAACACCTCAACATTCAGCTTACGATCTCGCAAACTTCCCTATTCCTCCTCAACAGCCTATCACCGTTTTCCCGGTCCAGTATAACTTCCCTTCTGGCGCTGCACCCACCATCAACTCTGCTACAGGCAATGGCGTAGCTGCTACACAGGGAAACGGCAACGGCACGACACCTTCGGGATCCAACGGCACAGACAACCGAGTGATTATCGACCCAGCGCTCTCATCACTTCGATCCAGTGTCGGGAACGGATCAGCTCCTGGGAGCGATACCGTCGCCGACGCCGTAGGTTTTGCACCCGAAATCCGTTTCGCCGACGAGACTCTCGCGTCCGCTACTGCATCTCCTGCGCGAGATGGTCTCGACCGACAACAAGAAGGTGGGGCATCTTCACTCACCAATCAAGACTCTGGTAGCGGTGGCGCTCTGCTGGCTCCTCCCGAGTCTAGCGATGGAATCAAGAAAGAACAACCTTTCTCGAGATCGCCCGAGCTGAGGGTCAGCCACAAACTCGCAGAGAGAAAGAGAAGAAAGGAGATGAAAGAGTTGTTTGATGAACTCAGAGAGGAACTTCCTGCAGATAGGGGTATGAAGGCTAGCAAGTGGGAGATTCTCAGTAAAGGTGAGTAACTTGAAATCGTCTTCGTTCAGGTATAGACTGGGCTGATATGTTCTCCTTTAGCGATTGACTTTGTGCGACACATGAAATCTCAGCAAGTCGATATGCATCGAGAAATCGAACATCTGCGGCGAGAACTGGATATCGCTCGCGGCGGCACAGGAGCTTATCCCCCTTCTTATCCCACGTACAACTTAGCCGGGGCGTCCTACCCATCCTCTGGAACGACATACACCACAACTGCAACCGGGACAAATACTGCTCTACCTACTCCTACTCCAGTCCAAGGACAGGTTCAACAGCAAGTCGGCCAAACACCTGCTGTCCAACAACAGCAGCAGCAACAGCCTGTGCAGTCTATAGCCCCCACTCAGGCAGGTCACTAGGCCTCATCGGCAAGGTCGTCACATTTGATGTCAAGTTGTTGAAGGCAAGGGCCAACGAGAGGTACTGGTATAGCCGTAATTTGCACACCGTTTCGTTGCCGGATATTCGTTTGTTCTTTTTTCTTCAACTTTTGGGGACAAGCTTTTGGGTCTGTCACACACGAGACCCGTGGTTCATAGCATATAGGCTCGAGCAACGATGTGAATGAATCGGCTCTGACATGAACATCAAATGGATTCATGTCGACTGGTGAACGGGAATCTGCGGACATGGATCCGAAAGTCACGTGACGACCGCGAAAAAGTCCGACCTTGCATCTGTCGACGTCTTGCACTCGTTTTACCTTATTCTGGATTCTGTCTTTCTACCTGTCTAACCGTATCAATACAAAAAAACGTAGCTCGCGATGCCTGGAATCACACGAGCAGTCGCTCGGCTGCGCCACGCATCAACATCAACGGCGCCTCTACGTCGTCCTGTGATCTTGCAACGGAAACCGACTCTCGGGTCCGGACCATCATCCTCGATCTCATCTCCTTCACCATCAAACGATCACGATCATCGAAGTTCCGTTCTCTTAGCTACGACTACGCTTCCTAAGTCCGCGGGACTCGGTCAGAGGCGATATGCCTCTAGTTCAGCTGCGGCGGCGATCAAGGAGGACGGCGGTGATGAGCCGATTTGGCCAGAGAGGATCTTGCCGGAGTTGAAGGATAGTGATTCGAATAGATTGAGAAGGCAAAGAAATGTCGGAATGTGAGTGGTGTGTGAGCGAAGGATGGGAGATTCCGGAGACTGATGTACGTGTCTGTCATTCGATATAGCTCTGCGCACATCGATTCTGGTAAGACCACTCTGACCGAACGTGTAAGTCCCAATTCATCTCGCCACTATATTATACCGTACCTGGCCTGACATCCTTCAGGTCCTTTACTACACCGGACGTATTCGAGACATTCACGAAGTTCGAGGTCGTGATGCTGTCGGAGCGAAGATGGACTCCATGGAACTGGAACGAGAAAAGGGAATCACCATCCAATCAGCTGCCACATTCGCCGATTGGCTCGCTCCTAAACCACCTACGGAACTCGCACAGGGCGAAGTCTTGACAAGCGCCGACAAGGAGAAGTTCGCGATCAACATCATCGATACACCCGGTCACGTCGATTTCACTATCGAGGTCGAGAGAGCGTTGAGAGTGTTGGACGGCGCGGTGTTGGTCCTTTGTGCTGTTAGTGGTGTTCAGAGTCAAACGATCACAGTGGATCGTCAGATGAGAAGGTACAACGTACCGAGGTTGGCATTCATCAATAAGATGGATCGGTAAGTCTACCATCCTCCCACCACCTTATGATTCCGCTCTGATGGATCCTGATGACTGCTACTTCACATTGACGCAGAGCCGGATCAAACCCCTTCCGAGTCATTCAGCAGCTGCGCGGCAAATTAAAGATGAACGCGGCGGCTGTTCAGGTCCCGATTGGTGCCGAGGGTGATTTCGGCGGTGTCGTTGATCTTGTGCGTATGAAGGCGATCTACAATGAAGGTGTCAAGGGGTAAGTCAGCTTCTTTACCCGAGTTTAGAAAGCAAGGCACCTCGCTAACTGACTTCCGTTCACAGAAATCAGGTCGTAGAGACAGACGATATCCCGGACAGCGTCCGTGCCATCGCTGAGCAAAAGCGAGCGGAACTCATTGAACAACTTTCTGAAGCCGATGAGACCCTCTGCGATCTCTTCCTCGACGAAGCTCCTATTTCCGAACTCGATATCGCTCAAGCTCTCCGACGAGCGACCACCTCTCTCCGCTTCACACCGGTTTTCCTCGGATCCGCAATCAAGAACACCGGCGTTCAATCTCTGCTCGATGGAATCTGCGCTTATCTCCCCGATCCCAGTGAGGTCCACAACCAAGCTCTCGACGCAGCTTTACCCCCTCAGGCTCCCCCCATCCCCCTCGTTCCTGCCGCCGATGCTCCTTTGGTCGGTCTCGCGTTCAAGTTGGAAGAAGGACGATACGGTCAACTGACCTATATGAGGGTGTACCAAGGAGAGCTGAAGAGAGGGTCCCTCATCTACAACGCGAGGACTGGAAAGAAGGTGAAGGTGCCTAGATTAGTGAGGATGCACAGTGACGAGATGGAGGTGAGTACCGCGCAGCTATCAGTACGTCAATTGCTGATGAGCTATGCAGGATGTGGAGGCTATCGGGGCCGGAGAGATTTGTGCGATGTTCGGTGTCGAATGTTCATCAGGTGACACTTTCACGGATGGATCAACTACATACTCTATGGTAAGTCAAGGCTCATTTCGTTCACTGCTGATGGCAGACCTCCATGTTTGTTCCCGAGCCTGTCATTTCACTCTCCATTCGACCCGAAGGCAACGAGACACCCAACTTCTCTCGTGCCCTGAACCGATTCCAGAAAGAAGACCCTACGTTCCGAGTACACGTTGATGGCGAGTCTCAAGAGGTGAGTGTGCTGTTGCCACACAATGCGCACGGCTGACTGCGTATAGACCATCATCTCCGGTATGGGAGAACTGCACTTGGACATCTACGTCGAGCGAATGAGGCGAGAGTACAACGTCGCTTGTGTCACTGGTAAACCCCGAGTCGCCTTCCGAGAGACCATCACCGAGCCTTCAAAGTTCAACTATACACACAAGAAGCAGTCTGGTGGTTCTGGTCAGTTCGGTCGAGTGATCGGTCGACTTGAGCCTATGGAGACGGATCCCGACACTGGAAAGGACACTGCGTTTGATAACAGGATTATCGGAGGCAACATTCCTCAGCAATTCATCCCTGCGATTGAGAAGGTCAGTCCAATCCAACTTGGTATGTATTGCGGTCTGATTCAAGCGTCGTATTGCAGGGTTTCCAAGAAGCGCTCGACCGAGGTCTATTGACCGGTCACCCTATCACTGGATGTCGATTTGTTCTCGAAGATGGTTCCGCCCACACTGTCGACTCGAACGAATTGGCTTTCCGACTGGCTTCCGTTGGTGCCTTCAGAGAAGCATTCCAGAAAGCCAAACCAGTTGTCCTCGAACCCGTCATGACTGTGGAAGTCGTTGCGCCTATCGAGTTCCAGGGAAATGTCATTGGAGCCTTGAACCAACGTAAAGGAACAATTATCGACACGGAAGTCAGGGATGACGAATTCACTCTCACCGCCGAGGTTGCGCTTAACGACATGTTCGGCTATTCAAGTCAACTCAGAGGGATGACGCAAGGAAAGGGTGAGTACGGTCAGATAGGCAACAAGACCCAATCTCACTAATGAGTATCCTGCGTTATAGGTGAATTCACGATGGAATACAAGACACATCAACCCGTCATGGCGAATGTACAGAAGGATATGACAGAGGCTTTCAGGAAGAAGCAGTTGACCAAGTAGGCTTTCGAGATGAAGGAAGAGGATATAACGGTTTGTAATCTCGCATTTAGTCAATAGCATAGCATAGATCTTTGGTCATGACATCCCCCTCTCAACGTAAGGTACTGCATGGAGATGGTTGGCTCACTGGTCAGTCTCAAGTCACACTCTTGATGGAGTGCAGATGTATCTATAACTGGAACGACCAGATGAGGAGTGACAACGCAGATTCATACTCGACAAGTCGACTCGCCAGTCACTCAAAGCTGTCCGAGTAAGACCTGAGCGGAAACAGTACGCGCGTCATTCCACATACCCACATTCCTCCGGTGAACCACAAATCACTCATCTCTTCCTTCCGTGATTCCGTCCGTCCATCCTTTCACCCGACGTCTTTCCTAATCGACCTCCTCATCAAAAAGCGTGCATGAGCAAAACATAAAACTACAGCACCCGGGATTCCCAAGTGGTCCCCCACCTTGGTACTAACCGAGCGATACACAGCTTAATTTTCCAAAGCGAACGGGATGGAATGCTTTCTGTGTTCTATGGCCGTAGATGAGAGTGCCAGATTATAACTGCGTGATATACCTTTGTCTCACAAAGCAAAGACGTCAGGTCAGAGTGCTCTCACCACTCCGATCGTGCTGAAGGTGAAGTGGAAGTGATGAAGCGGTGTGCAGGGGGTTGAAAATTGAGGCAAGGATATCAAGGGAAAGAGGAGGAGAATAAGCGAGATGTGAAAATGGATGGACGATTGCCACGATCGTCTGAAAACATTGACATGCAGGATTGTTGCCACATCAGACAAATTGTTGGGTGCTGCCATGCCAGTCACTCTCCTGCTGCCTACGACGTCGCCAAGCTCTAGGGCAAGCCAGCATCGATGCTCCCATGTTATCGAGAGAACGGAGTCATTGTTCAACACATTTGTCTGATTGTTCGACCCAGTGCCACTCGCTTCCGGGTTCTGGGTGCGATTGATATTTTTCCGTTTTTCACGCGTGTTTCTCACTTTTTGACACCAACCTCCATTTGACCCAAATTTATCAATCACGCTCGCGGACAACAGCGTTATTCCCCTTCCACCATCACAGCACGACACTGGACCGGTTCCCTCCCTCCTTCTTTCGTCAAAACAAGCTCGGCGTCCTGTCCAAGAACGACGGGCAATCTGGACCTCAATCGCCCCTGGCCTTCGCCCACGCCGTCTACACCCGCTAGGAATTTCGCCAGCTCGTAAAAATGGCGACTACCGCCTCTGCTCCTCCCGCTCCTAATGGTTTCCTCTTCCAATCCAACCTGCACGACAACAGTCTCCTGGAGGAATTCACGTCGAGACCAATATCGTTTGGCGAACCCATGCCCAAGAACTCATGGAGCTTCGATGTCGGTACGAAAGAGGTCATCGTGGGACCTCGCAGTCCGTCACCCTCATCAGGATCTGGAAGTGGGATCAAAGCAAAGAAGAGATCGCTGACGATTAATGGGGAGGGAGTCGTGGCCGGGGATAGCGAAGCGGAGGAAGACGATGAGGAAGACGAGGACCAAGAGGGATTGACGGAACAAATACGGAAGAAGAGCAAGAAGACTCGTCAACAATCCAATGGGCATGATGACGGTTTGGGTGATTCATCATCATCTACAATTCCTGCGACTTCCGGTCAATCACCTCAAAAACAAAAGCATAAACAACAAATCGACTCGACCCCAAAGGCCAGCACTAGCTCAACTCCCACTGCAGCCCAGGGTCTATATCCCGTGGAAGTCGACCTTCGTTGGCCGGAAGCTGTAGCGCACGCGAAGAGAGCCGCTGGACTGTATAACCCTTCCATGGCATGTTACGCCAATGCGACGCTTCAAGTGTTATTGCATACCCCTCCAGTACTACGGATAGCTCTGGCTCATGATCGTGATCACTGTGAGTATGGCCTCATTGTAGATGCTGCGCAGAGCTTCATTGACGATTTGTCTCACCTGCACCATTCATGTAGGCGGTCAAAGGATAAATAAATCGTTCTGTATGCTCTGCTTGTTGAACGATCTCGCTACCAACGACCATTGGGCGGGAAGAAAAGCGTATTCTCCCTCAGAGGTACATCGATCTCTAGGCAGTAAGCTTGAATATTTTCACTGTGCATTGGGTTGGTCATCGCTCATCTCAACCAATGATCCGGTTTTCAGAATTGAAGAAGGGCTTCAGCAAAAATAGACAAGAAGACACGCACGAGTTCTTCCGCTTCGTCACAGATGCCTTACAGGCCACAGCTTTGTATGGTAAACCAAAGTGAGTCTCGCTATTCTATCAGGCTATCGCTATTGCGCCAAATGAAACAGTCTACTAATATCGCTGCTCACTCACGCCCTTAGAGATCTTCCCGAAAAGCTCAAACACACCTCATGGGTCTATCGTTTATGGGGTGGCAAGGTCCGATCTCGTGTCGTCTGTTCACGATGTAACAAGCCCTCCGATACGTTTGACGATTTCCTCGATCTCAGCTTGGACGTAAACCGACAAGGGAAAAAGTCAATTTCGGGAATGATGACAGGTTTCACAAGAGAAGATAAATTGGAGGGCGATAACAAATATCATTGTGACAAGTAAGCCTGATCCATCGCTTGCGACCGTCGCCAGCAGGACTAAGTATTGTCCATGTGTCTCATTTCTAGCTGTAAAGGAAAGGCGGTCGCGACGAAAAGCTTCAAGATTGAAAGAGCGCCTCCGATCCTCACGTTACATCTGAAGAGATTCAGCGTGAATTATAATTCATATAGCGGGAGAGCGAGGGCGGACAAGTTCAACCAATTCATCGAATTTGGAGAGTTCCTGGACATAGCACCTTACATGGTCAATCCAAAGGTGAGTCATCCACTATTCGATGTTCGGTACTCAGCTGGACTGCAACTGACAAGCACTCAATTTGTAGACTGGAGGGACCCGTTACCGCCTATTTGGCGTGACCTGTCATCGAGGTGTCGAGCTTCGATTTGGACACTACACGTCCTACGTCAAAGGTCCCAGTGGTCAATGGTTCCATGCAGACGACGAGGACATGATGCCTGTCAAGTTAGATCAAGTGTTGAGCGACAAGACGGCGTATCTCCTCAGCTATATCCGAATAGGGGAGGGATCAATCACTCCGGCGAAAACACCAATTGGGAATGGCACACCAAACAGTCAGCTCCCGAACAATGTCCATCGATCAGTCCCTTCAACTCCACTGTCGCCCACGGTGAGCGCCAAACGGAGAAGTGGTGCTGATTCAAGCGATTATGAAATAGATGAAGATGAGGAGAGCCAAGAGGAGGAGGAAGAGGTATATCGACCGATCGTGAAGCGGAACGGGTTCATCGGACCTTCGACTCCCGATGCTTGGAAGCCTGCCACATCAGAACTGGATGGCGCGCCGAGTCAGGGAGCTCCACGAGGTGATGATGACATGCCACCAGAGTTGCCATCGAAATTCGGCTATAATCCCAATCCCAAACCCAAATCCGGTGTACCTACAACACCTCCCATCCTTGCACCAAAAGCCATCCCTCCAGGCTCATTTTATAGCAAGCCCTCACCGATTGCTCGACCCGGAAACCCATTGGCAGGCGGAGGCGGAGGCGGATCGAGCGGAACATCGATGAGTAAGAAGCAGCTGAAGAAGTTGAGAAAGAAGGAAAAGAAGTTTGGGAGTGGTGCGAATGGAGGAGGGAAGAAGGGCGGTGCACCGATGCCCTACCAACAGGGTAGAGCTGCGGCAGGATCATCAAATTGGAAACCTGGAATCATGGCAAGGATGAAACCGAGGGCGTAGTCTGGAAGACTTGCGTTCGAGACAGGACCGAGACAGGACAATCGGATAGTGGGCCCCTGCCAATCGACTAAGAACACTTTGATGGAAAGACAAGGGGAAGATTGGCTTCTCACATCAATAGCAATTCTTCCACTTTGCATGACCTGGACGAGGACTTCGACATTCGAGTCCGTCCATGAGTCCAGTAGCATCTTTACATAACAAAACATACTCATTCCAATCGGTCAATTCTTTGTTCCTAACAGCATATCAAGTACAGCATTGAAGACAACCATGCACCATCATCAGTATTGATCCCAAAGGGTGAAGACGTCATGACCTGTTTCATTCTCACATTGCTGGCTTAGGCGAGAAGAGGTCATACCAAACTTCACACCGTAGACATACATCTTGGACGTTGACATTCCGATTGATCGAATTCTATGATGAGAACCGCCTCGTTCTTCCCCCAGTCCTGACTTACTCTGCCTTCTTCTCCTTCTTACGCTGACTGACGGCGTCCCCAATCTCGCGTAATCTCGATCGTTCCTCGTCGCTCAAATGAGGGTCTTGTTCTGTAGATTGACAATGAAAGTAGTAGTCAGCGCACAGGATGGAGGGATGCTCAGTTGTGTTCTGTTGAGGAGGCGTATGAAGCGGAGATGCAGAGATGGCAGACCAGCTCACCAAGGATGGCTTTCCATGTGTGATCATGAGTGTCGTGAGGGATCTGAGGTGCGTCCATCGAATTGGAGTCGAATCCGGTCAACATGGCAGAAGAGATCAAGAGTCCAACGGTGAGTCCTGTTAAGCGATGAAGGACATGGAAAAGTCAGTTCGCGCTTTGGAACATGATCAGACATGGAAAAGGGACTGGACATACCTTGAGCCCACATACGTGCTTGTACGATCTGATCGTTGTAGATGAGCATGTTAGCGACGAGTCACTAGGGCATGTGCGGGAAGGACACGATGCACTCACCTTTTGGGAGGTCGATTGGTATGGGTTACGAGCGACAATGCCGAATGCAAGAGCCATTGAGGCTGCCCAGCTGTGTGACGGGGGTGAAACATCAGCGACTGGTCGTGATGGAGCATTGACAGCCGCTTCCTCGAGTGAAGTCGACGACTCTCGACCGTCGTTGCCACGAGATTGCCACCCTCCACACAACCACACAAGCACGCAAGCACGCCCGGCCACGTAAATACAGCGAGACGCCGCATCAGACCCGATCTCAACCCAACCATTCCCCACCTCCAGGCCTCCGTTCATCCAAAGTCCAAACGATATTCGTGCCAGCCGAAAAACGCATACGCAAAACTCACCCAGCCCCGATCATCCCATATTTGTGTCTCCCCGCCCAGTCCGTCGCCTTGCTGACCACGCTCAACTTGTCCCATCGTTCCCTCTCCAATTCATGTTCCCGATCAAGCTCCCTCTTCCCCACCCCGGTATACTGACTCTTACTGAACCGCTCCCCGGCCTTCTCCGCCGAGATGTACACACACGGCACGCAGATGACCACTGCGCCGAGGGCTTTCAGGGGCAAGGGGAGGGCTCGATAGGTGACGGATCGACGCATGAGGATGTAATATGCTGGAACAGAGATGCCCGCGCCTAGGAGGGCTCCTTGGAGTCCACCATTGACGGTGGCATCTTGGTATCCTCGGAAATCTTTTTCGCCGGCGATCTGCATGACGACAGGTAAGGTGGGGGGACAGCAGTACGAACAAGTGGCGGTTGATGATTGGCGTGCAAGTGCAGGATAGATAGGTGGGGGGCGGTCGAGGAGAGGTACAGAGAAACAAGGTGGAGTGAGAATAACAGTCAGTAAGAGAGAGAGAGGGAGAGAGATCGAAGCAACTTGAGCCGGAGTGAAGGACAATCTACTCACTCTCATTTTCGGGTTGATGGGTCACAAGTAGTCAGATGGTGAGCTGTGAGCGACAGTGGGGTTGTATGGAGGATACAATCGAGGTGACGATACGTCTAGTTGAAGAACGATGTATGATGGATGATATGAATGGATTCGGATCAATGCGGACAAGGCGGCCAGAATCAATCGGTCAAAAATCCACTAAGTTAAAGCAAGTTGAACTTTTGGGAAATGACGTCGATCTGCTGTGATTTCTGATTCCCACTCCTCCTGCACAACTCACAACTCACATCGCATCATCATCAACCAGGACCAAGAGAAGAAAAGCTTGCATACAACAACAGGTGCACGTAATCCGCATCGTCAGATGTCATGTGCAGAGTAGTATGTTAGCTGGGACTAGCCTTCAAATACATGCAGTTCATTCATCGTCCAACTCCTTGTTGGTCACCTCGGTATGACCGATACTTGCTTCCGTCACCCCAGGTACTCTCATCCATCATGTGTGCCACGAAACGTCGTACAAAACCCTTCCTACTGCACAATCTTCTTTCCTCTAGCTTCGTCAAAACACTCGTTGAATTCCCTTCCGATCAACATCCTTCGTATCTCCTGCGTCCCAGCTCCCACAGTGTACAACCTCGAGTCTCGCAGTAATCGGCCAGCCGGGTAATCTGCATAGTGCGTATTCAAGGGGTATCGAAATAGAATGGACACGCACGGCACGGCACGGAAGGTGAAAACACAACAGATGCGTGATCGTTCGTCAGCTTCAGCCCATGAAAATTTCGAATGACCACACTGTATATATGAGGAGGAAAAATGGGGGACCGCACCGTTGACATAGCCGTTTCCACCCTGTAAAGACGGGGTCAGATCGGGTTCCTCCCAGTCAGCCTCTTTACCCACCAACGAAATCTCGTCGAATCGGTCCGTGAGACGCTTTCTGCAACTCACCAAACATTGTTGAGCTTCCAAAGCGACTTCGACGGCGCGATCCGAAGAATATAGTATGGCACCAGCGCAATCCTACAAGTACATATGAGCAAGTCCGTTCGGCAATCTAAACGCTTAATACGATATATCTTTGATACTCACCTTTCTAGACGTTTTACCTTGGTCACATGCTCGAGCCACAGCATACACATATGCTCTGGATGCGCTCAATTTGGTGTACATGTCTGCACGGTATGGTCAGTCGCCATTCACAAACATTATGTCTGACCTACCAGCCAATTTGCCTTGCATGAGTTGGAATGTCCCTATTTTCTTGCCGAACTGTTCTCTCTCGTGAGTGTAGCTCAATGTCAAGTCCAGAGCCGCTTGCATGATCCTATATAGAGTTATCAGTGCTATGAGACTGACCGACAGTGCGTGTACTCACCCCAGTGGCCCACCGCTGAGAACCAGTCGCTCGAGGTCCAGCCCCGACATCAGAACAGATGCACCTTTGCCAACTGATCCAAGGACGTTTTCTGCACAATAAGTCAGTAATGAGGCGGGAAGCTCGTAAGGGGGAGTGGATGAAAGTGACGCCGACTCACCCTCCGGGATCTCGACGTTATCAAAGAAGAGCTCCGCTGTAGGTGACCCTCTCATCTGCCCGTCGCTATGTCAGGGCAGCCCAATACAGTGCCTCGCACGCATGAGCCATACACCACTCACCCCAAACTTATCCAGCTTTTCGCCGACCTCGAACCCCTTCCAATTTCTCTCTACCAGGAACGCTGTCATTCCTTTCGACGGAGCAACTTCGGTATCCGTCTTGGCGTATATCAGAAACGTTGATGATACAGGAGCGTTGGTAATCCTTAGAGTGTTTGCCGCTGATCAGCAACCAAAAGGTCTGCGCCAGAGAACGAGGAACAGCGGACTTACCAGCATTTACTTCCATTCAGTACCCAACTTCCATTCTCCTTCTTCACCGCTTTCGTCTTCATCGAAACCACATCGGATCCCGCGTTTGGCTCAGACATGGCGAGAGAGCCGATATGTTCCCCGGTGAGTAAGGGCGGAAGATAATTGTCGATTTGCCGTTGGGCTAGGCAATAGAGGTTTCAAGAAAACGAGCAGGTGCCATGTCGGTAAGGAGGTGGAATGTATGGAGTGGATTCGTTAGCTATCTCGGTCATGCCGCTAGTGAGCTGTCAGGAGTGCACTCACATCCCCACCGGACCAATTGATTCACCATGAGATTGGAATGCGCCTGCGCATCAGTATCAACTGTCAGCCAATTAGTCATGGCCCCTGTCCAGATCACCATTCGAATGGAAGAGGACTGACCCCATAGCTCAGAGCGATGCTAGCTGATGCCCTACTCAGTTCTGCCTCACATAACACCACTCAGCTCGAGTCTACCTCCCTCGCCTTGTCCCAACAGTGAGGAAGTGCCATCGAGGATAAGGGATCGCGGCGAGTTCGCCTCCTGAGTCGATACGCACCTTCCATCGCTATGGTATGTTCGAGGTATCCCAAACCCAAGCCTCCCCATTTTTCAGGGACAGTCACACCTAATAAGCCCATCTGACCAAGTTTGGGGAATATGTCCTGACGGATATAGGTCAGTCATCAGTATGAGAGGCCTATGAGGAACTTGGGCAAGCGTCATCATCGTACAAGGATAGACGAGTCCTTGATATCGCGATCGAGCAAATCATCCACAATGCTAAGCAGCTACTCAACCAAGGGGAAAACGAAGAGAGGGACCGTGACACAACTCACCTTGGGAAGTGTATTCGTCCTATCAATCTCGTCTGCTCTCGGTGCTATTTCCTTCTGAGCGAAATCATGCACTACGTTCCTAAGCTATCACCATCGAATCAAGGGGTCAAAGAACAGATCAGCACCTGACCTGAACGTGAATGTCCCAAGTTAGGACCGTCGCGAGGTCGCTAGTCAAGGCCCAAGGTGGAGATGGCGAGGAAAAGTGCACTGACTTCTTCTTGAGCTTCTGTGAGACCTGCTATTCCTGTGTTGTATGATGAGTAGCTTCTCCTCCATAATCGTTCACATGGAGATATAGGGAATCGCGTTGGTATCTGGACACAACGTCACAAGTCATCCTTCACCCTACTGCACATCGAAGCGAATGAGCTTTGGACTGAAACTCACCAGTCGACGCGAATTGGAAGTTGTTGCCCCCCACGATCTCGAAGCAAAGCTGCTCGCTCTCACGAAAGTTGGTACAGAGCTGATCGTCCTGCTTGTATTCATCTTGCGCTCCGCTCTCTGCTCTTTGATTGATCAATGCATGAGTTAGCAGTGTCAAGTATACATGGCCAGAGACACAAGATTATTATGAGTGGATGGGATTGTCCATCGCTGCCAGACCAAGTCCAAGTCATGCGACGTTTGTGTCACCGAGTGATCACTCCGGTTAAGCCCAGTTGCCGGGATGATTCAAGGATGTCGTGTCACTCTGCTCACGACAATCCTTCGTTTGCATCGTCTCCGACTGTAGACCTCTGCAGCACGGCTGATGGAAGAATCAACATCTGTTTCGTGCATATCTCTCACAGCCAAGTCTGCTACAACGATACATGTATTCTACCTTTCTAAGGCTGTTCCTCAGCACTGATTGACTTTGACCCCCTCCCTTGTACACACGAATGCGAGACGGATCTACACCTCCACCTTCCCTCTCAACTCTTTTACCAGCTCCTCTATCAAGATGTTCTCTGCTTTACCCCATTTCCCCTCGACCTTGCTCATATACCTCCCCTTCGCTCCACCTCCTTTCACTCTCCCCTCCAAAGCTTTCTTCAATCTCTCATTGACCTCCTTTGCCAAGTCTTGATCCGTCGATTGTATCATTAACAGAGTCGGCGTTACGCTCATCGGCGGCGACGAAGTGGTGATGATCAGAGGTTTGACTTTATCTCCTTCCGGTCCGAAAGATTGTAGATAGATCGTGGATATTCCGCCCAAAAATTCGAAATCGTGTGTAGATTTCTCTTCCCTTTTGATCCATACGATCCCCTTTCCTTCAGACCCTTTACCCTCTCTCACCGCCATTTCACCGACAAATTTAGCTACTTCCCCCTTGAGGGACCTAGTTGCGTCAACCGCTTCCTTCCTCTGGACCTCTGTCCGTTCGAGTTTCTCAACCAGATCCGCACGACCACTGCCTACGACCTGAGCAGCTGTCGTCAGTGTTCGAGAAGCCGCTTGAAGATATCGGACTGCTCGAGGTCCAGCTGTAAAGTACAGCTTGGTGGCGCTGGTGGAAGTCGTGGTGGGCGGGATGACGTGAATCAGTCCGAGATAGGAGAGTGACGGGTATTGCGTTCCGCAACAAGCGTTTCGGTCCGTATCTTGGATATTCACATGGCGGATGACTCCCTGCCGGTACAAGTCCATTGATCAGCACGACTTGGTCTCTTTCTCTCGCGGACATCCGAATGTAGATCTTAGACTAGACCCACGCACCCCGTTGTAATCCTTGGGTATGACGCCCACATTCCTCTCATCCATCTCTCCACTATGCCCAATCTCTCCACCTTGTATACTGACATCTATCCAAACCTTCTTAGCTTCGGCTATCAAATCCATGCATCTCTTCTCGGCGGCGATCGCCTCAGCCTGGGTAAGGGCTCGCGAGAGCTCGACGTACGGTGTTTCAAGTGAAGGGTAGGCGTGCATGGACCAGGAGAGCGTGTTCAGGTTGAAAGGTGCAACGTCGAGAACGGCAGAAAGGAGATGTTGCGAGCTGTGGATCGACATCTGCGGGACAGGGTGTCAGTTCATGTGTTGTGACAATACCCCGGACAGGAAGAATGCCTGATCGCAACGCTGGAAAATATGAAAATATGTAGGAGTGGAGTCTGGCATGCCAGTGCCCACAAAGGAGAGGGCTAACTGGGTACGATCATGAGGCGCGATTCAAAGTCTGTTGACGCAGAATTTATGATGTCATGGACAGCATAGATGGAAGGGAGGGACAGGTAGCGATACTCAACGCACCTGATCCATCCTCCTATCCCAATCGACTTCAACCTCGACCTCCTTCCCTTCCCAATCCCCCGTAACACCGTCCGGCACTCTCACGAGATGTACGCTATCCAATTGTTTTCGGAGGCAGCCCTCCACCACAAAGGTTGAGATGCGCTTGTCGCCATTGGGGTCGAGGAGATGGATGAGACCCGTATCGAAAGGTTGACCGCCCCCTGGGATGTGGGTTGTATGAGCTTGATAACTTCGAAAGGCGTGACAGTCGTATGAAGATCTGAGCAGAAGACTCGAGTCCTCATATCTGCCGTCACGAAAGTGACATGCACGCTAGGACGGCTCAAATCCAGGCCAAGGTTGTGAAAATGGGAAGCGGGGAGAGGGAAAATATGATGAACTGTGGTGAAAGAGGACAAGTCACATATACCAGACTCACCTTCGGGGAAAATGACAGTATCAACCAATTCCACCTCCCACAATTTACCCTTCTCCTCCTTCTTCTCGCCCAGCCCATCGCCATTGACGACCACCGGTGCGGCGGGCTTTTTCTTGATCCCTGCTTTACCTTTCGGTATAGGAGGAGCTCTGATCTGTGCTTCTCGGACTGCGTGGACCGTCGTTCGCAGACTTCGGAGGAGGGGGTCACCTAGAATTCGCCAAAAAGACGCAAAGTCAGCCATACTTACGCTTGTTGGATGTATGAGATGAGCAGAGGCTCTGCCGTAGATGAAGAAATGTGGGAGAGGACGCGACGGGGATGGTTGTACCGCATACAGGATTCAACAACTCACGCTGACATGCTAATAACCCGACGATCCTCTTGGGTGGAACCTGACTCGTGTCAAAGTGGAATCTGGTGTAATCTTTCGGTGTCGCGGAAGCAGGAAGAGGAGGATCAAGTGTGTATGTCATCTTGTCAGTGTTGAGAGAAGGGCCCACTGCTTTGTCCCAGGTCTGTGATTGCAAGATGAAGACACAGGCGCAACGTTGAATAGTAAGAAACAAGAATGATTGCAAATGTAATTGACCAGATCAACCACGACTAACCGGTCGAGATCCCGTTTTGAAGATTACGATCGTGTTCCACGGTCTTCTCCGTCGCATAACCCTCCAAGTCGATGAAACGCGACCCTCTGTCTATTCTCAACAACCAAAGTGAGCGATGTATGCATATACTGCACGATTTTGACTCTCGGCTGACTCTACAAGATGACACTACTACCTTACGCTTTCAATAACCCCTTGAGGACCTCCACGACCTTGTCACCAACATCCTTCGTGGACTTGTCGCCGCCCAGATCTCTCGTTCTCAAATCGTGTCCACCGACGTCGGGACTGTCTAGAACTGTCTGAACAGCCTTCTCAATGAGAGCAGCGGAGTCTCCCTTGCCGAGCGAATATCGGAGCATCATAGCGGCTGAAAGGATGGTTCCGATAGGGTTGGCAATGCCTTGACCGGCAATGTCAGGAGCAGAGCCGTGAATCCTGCGCAAGATAAGCGTAAGCGAACCATACATACATGACAGAATCGGTAAGATTAATCTTCGCGTAACTGAGGTGAGAGGTCAAGAATCTTTCGACTGCACTTACGGCTCGTAGAGACCCATTGTGGTCTTCTTGGCATCAGGTGCACCAGCAAGAGAAGCGGAAGGGAGAAGGCCGAGAGATCCAGGTATGACTGACGACTCATCGGAGAGGCTGAGGTATGCACAAAGAATTAGCTTCCCATCAGAGAATCTTTGTGACCAACGGTCCTCACTGACATATCACCGAACATGTTCTCGGTCAACAAGACACCGTTCAACTTCCTAGGGTTGGCAACCATGATCATAGCAGCCGAGTCAACGAGCTGATGTTCGAGTTTGAGCTGAGGGTATTCCTTCGCCATAAGCTCGGTCACTGTCTTCCTCCAGAGACGAGAAGTGGCGAGAACGTTGGCCTTGTCGACGGAAGTGACAGGGAGCGGGGGCTCAGCAGCGAGGGCGATCTGAGCGGCAACTCGAGTGATTCGCTCGACTTCGGATTTGGAGTAGATGCACTGGTCCCATGCAACTCCCTCCTCGTTGGTCTCTTGGCGTTCTCCGAAGTCTAGAGGGGCAAAGAAAATTGATCAGCACACCGCCGTTGAGGCGCATCGACGCTGAACTTTCATTTCGAAGAAAAAAGCGAGGTGAGAACGGGTCACTGAATGTTGATGACCCAGAGTTCCAACCAATACGATCTCAAAACTCGACACACTGAGCACAATTGCCAGGGGCCTAAGAGAACACCAACTCACAGATACCGCCAATCAGCTCTCTGACCACAGTGATATCGGTGCCCTTGGCAACCTCCTCCTTCAATGGACTTCTCTTCAACAGGTTCTCAGAGACAAAGCTAGCCGGTCTGATGTTGGCGTAGAGACCGAGTTCTTTTCGAAGTTTGAGGATACCTTGTTCGGGTCGAACGGGTCCGACACCCCATTTAGGGCCACCAACGGAGCCTGTAGGGGGGTAACAGCATCAGTTTACAGAGTCTGATGAGGTATACATGAGGCATGACGGTGGGATAGCAACCAGAGAGTATAAGCGCATTCCAAGGTAAATGCAGACTACAGATGTGGAAACTGCACAATGTCTAAGGAAATGGGAGGACATTCTGCTCACCCATCAAGACCGCATCGGCCTCCTTGCACGCGTTCAACGTGACGTCGGGCAATGGAACGCCGTGATTGTCGATACCGGCACCCCCGAAATCGTACGTCTTGAGCTCAATCTTGAGGTCAGAGTGAGCGGTGAGCGTCTCGAGGACACGGATGGCTTGGTCCACGACTTCTGGGCCTAGTAGAGGAGACCGTTGTCAGTGGGACTCGGTGGATGAGGGTTAGGTTGAGTCTCAAAGGGTGCTCGGACGTACCAATACCGTCTCCGGGAAGCACAGCGATTTTGAAACTGTGGAGGAAGAGAAGCCCAAGTCTGTCAGCGCCTTGCGCGCTTGCTGCTACAGGCTGTCCAGTAGCTCACGTCTTGTCAGTCATCTTTGCGATCTACCTCTTGTATGATATTCTGTTGATGAAGACGAGAGAACAATGAACCGACTGGACCATATAAATAGTCACGGTCGTCGGTCATTGCGGTCATTCCATCGCAATTCAACTTTCGGTGGGACCCCCCCCCCCCCCCGAGTTTCGGTTCAACATCGGCCGAACGGGATCAAAACACACATTTGCGACCGATTAGTTGGTTGATCGATCGGTCGGGATAAATGATGACAAACTCGATGCAGGACAATTGATTTTCCTTCCAGAGAGAGGTCCGAGCTTTCCTGGTCTCCACTTGAGATGTCCACTTGTTCATGACCGTTTCAGCTCTAGGCTTATCATCAGTCCAGAAACCTTTTTGACGAGTCTGAGGCAAGCATCACGGACAACATGGCGTTATCATATAGTGCTATAGCAAAGCCTGCCGCGGGCGAATCCAGTATCATCTCCATCGCCACTCCTACTCCCTCCACACCATCAGCCAAACCGGAAGGTCTACCTACATCCGGGCCATCAACACGGTCCCTTCCATCAGCTCCCGCCACCGCCGCCGCTTCAAGCTCTAATGCGATCATCCGACATCTCATCCTCGATGCTGGACCTCTACTGTCCCTCACACCGCTCCGTCATCTGGCAACCACGTTCCATACCACCCCTCTGGTTCTCGCCGAACTGAGAGATCCGAAAGCTAGAGAACATTGGGAAAGACTCAAGTTGACGGGTGTGGATATCAAAGTCGAGCATCCTACACCCGAATCTATGGCCAAAGGTGAGTCAATCGTACCTCCTTACCTGCTACTTAGGTGTCACTCATACATGAGCTATGGCTGACTGGAAAATAAATCATTGCTTATTCCCATAGTCACCGCTTTTGCGAAGAAGACCGGAGATTTCGCAGTCCTCTCGACGACTGATTTGTCGGTGGCTGCATTGACTTATCAGTATGAGGTGATTGTGAATGGTGCGGAAGGGATCAGAACTGAGCCGGGACAAAAGATACAAAAGAAGGCGGACGAAATGAAGGAGGAAAGCGAGAGATTGATGGACGAGAATCGACAGAAGAATGGTTTGCCGGAAGAAGGAGAGGACGATGTGGATGGGGAAGGGGATGAGAAACAGGATGAAGAGAAGGTTGGGGCAGATACAGACGATGTGGAAGAAGTCACCCAATCAATGGAGCAGGTCCTGTTTGACTCCCAACCGACCTCTAAAGAACGACGCGAAGCCGACAGTGTTGATACCTCTGTCATTGACGACGCTCCATCTTCTACCTCTATTATCCAACAAATACCAGAACCACAACCACAAGATCAAGAAGAAGACGACGAGTCAGACGGCGGTGAGTGGATCAACCCGTCCAACCTCACCACACATCGTTCTCGTGATCTCGGTCTTATCACCCCGAGTGGTTCTGCTGCAAAACCTCCCGCTGTTGCCTGTATGACTGGTGATTTCGCTGTGCAAAACGTTCTACTGGGTATGGGGTTGGGTCTCGTAGGAGAAGGAGGAAAGAAGATCAGCAAAGTGAAGAGCTGGGTGCTGAGATGTCACGCGTGTTTCAGGTGAGTTTTCATCAAACACAGGATGCTCTACTCATGCATATACGACTGGACGCTGATGTTCATGTGCTTTTCGTCGCAGAGTTTGCAAAGACTCCAGCAAACGATTTTGCCCATCTTGTGGCAACGCCACTCTGATGCGAACAACAGTGACGACTGACTCCAAGACCGGCAAGCAATCACTTCATCTGAAAAAGAACTTCCAATACCACACTCGAGGTACCAAGTTCTCCATCCCGGACCCCAAGATGGGCAGGTCAAAAGGTCAATTGAAGGGAGGAAGTGGTCTGATCTTGCGAGAAGACCAAAGGGAATGGTCAGATGCTGTCAGACATCAGGACATCAAGAGGGAGAAGGAGGAGCGAAAAGCCGCTAAAGGTGTCCTTGCCGGTTGGAACGATCCTGATGTGAGTCTTCTTCGAGACAAGCTCATGCTTCCGTCGCTCACAGTATATTAACAACGCAGTGGATGCCGGAGATGATATCCGTGGGAATGTCCGGTAAAGGACGGTCTGGAGGTGGAGGAATGCCAGCGATCGGTCACGGTCGCAAAAACCCGAATCAAGCGAGGAGAAAGCGATGATCCGTTACATGCTGCTCCGAATACAGTATGACCCAAACCGTTGATGCCATGCCAGTGTCAACTCCCAGTTTCACGATCACGCCCGAATCATCTGTCATATCGAGGAGTAAGTGAAACGTAACATTGTCTCTTGGCCAGCTTCCCAATTATGTCTCTGTCTCTGTGTCTGCGCTGAATTGTGATCGGGCATAGGTATTTATGACGTCAATTCAACCACACGTTGCCTCTTCTCACTTGTAACATGCATACATCTAGCATCTCCCACGTTGCTCGCAGGTGCTAGGGGAAGGACTGACAAAGAAGGGTCGAGTTGATTTCACTCTCGTTCCTTTTCTTCGCTTCCAGTTTGACCCTTAGGCGACTCTGAGATCGCGTCCACGGAGGACTGTCATCAATGGCACTCCGAGCCTTTGTCATCTCGAATATCACGAGGTGGATGATCTCATTGTGGAGGTGAAGGCTGAGCGACGACGTCGAAAAGAAGGAGGGACAGCATCGGGTCGAACGTGAGGTCGTCAAAAACGATGGGATGGTCGACTCACATCATTTCGTCTCGTAGTGAGGATTCACGACTGACTGTACTTGATTTACCCGATACGATACGTCACGATACAATCCTAAGCAAACGCTTATCCTACCCCCCGTCCTTCTCCCCAGAAAATGCCTTGAGAGCAGTACCTTGATCCTCGTTCAATCTCGCTTTCAAAAGTGTAGCTTGTTTCGACCAATGGATACAAGATACTGTACTGTCTCTCTGATCCATCCGTTCCAACCTCGTTTTTTCTTCTACTTCTTCTTCGTCTCTCTCTGTTCGACATAGAAAATCGGACTCTGGGGGAAGAAGAAGGTATAGAAAATACGAGTAGAGTAAGGAAAAGGGGCAAAAATCAATCCAATGGTTATTTGGCGATCCTGTCGTATCGAAAATCGAAAATACAGGGGATTGAAAGATGCGAATTTTAGGACTTGTCCTTTGAGATAGAGATCAAAGATCGGACGAGTAGTATATGGCATCTACATTCAGCTTGTGGACTCGGACCATCCAAGTATGCATGTTGCTGTAAATAAAGACATGAAGGATCGGGTTTCGTGAACTACTGTGTACATGTACAGTATCGATCACAGTGTCATATCACCATGCGACCAAATATGATCACAACACTGAATCAGTCAGTGATCTCATATGCACGGACTAGGGAAGAAAACAAATAATTGTTACTGCTGCAATGTCCAGGGATACAAGGAATAACGACACACAATCGCCATCGACGAGCAATGAACGAACAAAGCTACGAATATAGAAGTCGGCACGAACTCGAATCTTCAATGCCTCTGCTCTATCCCTTCCTCTTCTCCTGCTTCTTGCCATTTCTTATCGCTCTGTTCAATCCCACATCCTTCCGCCTCCCTTGCCAGCCCTGCATTTCTAGGTCGGCTCCTTCCGGCGGAGTCTGAAACACTACCCATGTTGTGGGCGGGGTCGGACTTTCGTCATATTGGGCTACGAACGCTCGACGATCGCGTTCCCGCGTAGGCAGAAATGTGGACTGAAAGCTGAGACCGGGTGTTGCGTCCTCATATTTGTCGACTTTTCTCCCTTGACGACGACTTTGAACGCGGTGATTATTGGCGAATCGATCTCGTTGGGTATACGGGCTTGGCAGGGTAGGAGATCGATGTGTGTTCTGAACAGGCGTACCGCTTTGACAATGAGACAGCTCGAGGATGGGAGAGGAAGACGATCGCTGGGAGAGAGGAGTATTGGAAGACTCGCTTCGCGATCGCTCAGGATCGGTATGTCGGACATCGCGAGGCGGCGAAAGAGTGATGAGGGGTACGGGATACATGGCCTCGGCCTTCCTTTGAGATTTTGATGTGAGAGGTGTACCGGTGAAATGGACAGGGTGACTAGACATTGAGATTGCAGGCATCGAATCTTGATTCACCTCAGCTCGCTCTCTTTTAGCGAAGTATTGCAGTGACTCACTCGTCAATCCCTGGCAAGGATCGGTAATTCCCAGACATACGGCTCCAAACAGACATTCCCTATATCCGTCTCCCAAAAGGCTTGCCTCTGCTCGCCATTCCATTTCTGCCTCTTTACGAACCTCGTCCTCTCGGATATCATTCGAGGATACGAAAAGCTGAGCACCTATGAACGGATTGGGCGAAGACTGAGTCATGGACTCTTCAGGAAGACTGGAGAATGTCGGAATGTCACATGTTGCTGGTGTTCTGCATACAGCATTGGTGGTACTGGAGAAGACATTATAAAAGTTCAATGAATGAAAGAGGGACAATGACCTCGATCGCTTGGGGACAGCCACAGTAGATACAGATCCAGGACCGATGGAGGATGAAAGGCGAGTTTGAGCAGGAAGAGGACGTGCCGAGGCTCGGGAGAAAGTAGATCTGGACAGGAGATGAAAAGATGGTCCTGCCACTGTCATCCTGCTTTGTCCTGTTCTTAAGATACAACAAGCAAAAAGGAGAGAAATAGAATGAGGCAGGAGATGAATTGTATCCCATACTTGATCAGATTGAGGTCAAAAAGGTCACGAAGTCAGTCACGAGCGGGAACATGAAGTTTAAGTACGCCACCCATTTTACATGTCGATGCGATCTATGGTCCTCCTTCACGACAACTTCCCTACATTTTGCCACCTAAAAACATCAAACTCGGGGGTCTGACTGCTTTCTCTCTCTCCTCCTTCTAACATCCACAGACGATCAACGAAATACCCTTCGCCCATTCCACTGCACGGGAAAGAAAGTGACGGCAGAGGCAGCGTCATCCTTGAGGAGTAACACACAGAGAGAGACAAAAGGGTCTACCCCAACGATAGCGGTTGTTATCTTCCTCGCGTGCCGATAAGAGACGGAGAGAAAGCGTTCGCCTAATTTTAGTGGGAGACGTTGTGAACGCTTCGTCCGCTCAGATTCGAATACGATGTCTATGTCTTCGGACCTGGATCAGTGAGTCAGAAACTCAATCTTCCCACTCCACCTCCATGATACCCTGGACAGCGCACAAAGATCGGACGGACAGCTGACGAGTTATTCCCTCCCTTACTCCTCTATCACCATGGCTGGTCATCGACTCACCACGTCCACGCATACGCTTCAATCAAAATTGCTTTGGATCAACTCATCGTCCCGCGTCTATGCTCCACCTCCCATGACGCCCGTATAGACAAATCGCTCAATTGAAACGATGCGAGATCATACCTGAATCAGCGGTGAAAGAGCTATGTCTCAAGGCGAAAGAGATATTGATGGAAGAGGGTAATGTGCAATATGTGGATAGTCCAGTAACGGTGAGTGCGATCATCCTGAATTCACAATGGCATTCGTTCTGTCGGGCGGTGTTCTCATGCCGATGGCGCTGGTGGAACGGTCGCATATCATCGGTTGTGCAGGGAACTTTGATAAATGCCTACCACTTGATACGAGATGTGCAGCTAATCGATGCTGATAAAACCTTAGATATGCGGAGATATACATGGACAATTCTTCGATCTGATGGAACTGTTCAAAGTGGGAGGTTTCTGTCCAGAGACAAACTACATCTTCATGGGTGAGCAGATCAGCTTCCAGGATAATAGTCTTCTCCACCGTTGTCATTTTCCTGCACGCCACATTGTCGATCTGCGCAGTACATGGAATCCATCTGACTCGGTTTCTCCCTCTTCTTCAGGCGACTTCGTAGACAGAGGATTCTACTCGGTCGAAACATTCCTCCTGCTCCTTCTTCTCAAAGTGAGATATCCCGATAGAATAACGCTCATACGGGGAAATCACGAATCTCGCCAAATCACCCAAGTGTACGGGTTCTATGATGAGTGTCAGAGAAAATACGGCAGTAGTAATGTCTGGAGATATTGTTGTGATGTTTTCGATTATCTGAGTTTGGGATGCGTGGTGGATGGAAGGGTGTTCTGTGTACATGGTGGACTAAGTCCTCAAGTAGGGAGATTAGATCAGGTGAGTCAATGGTTGAAAATCTCCCGGATCCCAGAGCGCCCCTCAAAGTCAGATTGCGGACGCGGATGGGAACGTGCGCATTCATTCTGCGACGCGAAGAGCGACAGAAGAGTCACTACTGTTGATACATCCTCGTACTGGAACACTGATACCGTTTGACCCCTCAGATCCGAGTGATAGATAGACGGCAAGAAGTTCCACATGAAGGACCGATGTGTGATCTCCTATGGTCAGATCCTGATGGCGAGTTCTCCCCGTATGTGAAGCGATTACCGACGCTGATGAAACCTGTATAGATATCACCGGTTGGGGTATGTCACCAAGAGGGGCAGGGTTTTTGTTCGGTAGCGATGTCGTCGATGTGAGCTTGCCCCGATGTACAAACCACGCTGTCAATGCTGATCGAGTCCTGCAGCAATTTAATCACAACAACGACATCGAACTGATAGCGAGAGCCCATCAATTGGTGATGGAAGGTTACAAAGTAAGTCACAGTGGTCCAGCATATCGGAAAAGCTCATGCCGGATGTCTCACCCCCCTGCAGCTCATGTTCGATAGGAAGATTGTCACTGTATGGTCAGCGCCGAATTACTGCTATCGGTGAGTGCTTCACCAAGATTGCTCTCACTCCACACGAACTGACTGCCTGGGATGACACAGATGTGGGAATACGGCGAGTGTATTAGAGCTGGACGAGAACCTACGACAAGAGTACAAGGTGTTTGAAGCGGCTCCTCAAGATGCGAGATCGATACCGCAAAAACGACCGATGATGCACGAGTATTTCCTATAAAGCAAGCGAATGGGAGAGAGGAGAAAGAAAAACCGAGAAGGTCGAGGTTTCAGTATGCAGAGACCAAAATCAAGGAGACAACATGCGTCCTAGTGCAGGCAATTTATCCAATATCGATACTTTTCCTTGCGGTTTGCGTAGAGCAAGAATCGCAGGAAACGCCACTGTCACTGTAGCATGACGATGGAGAATGAATACAATCCAGTCAGGCAGGTCGTATACCGGCACAGATCGATTGTATCATGCACGTGGATAAATGGAATGTACGTTGTTGTTGTTGACACTACAGCACCGTGGATGAAACGGCATTCCCAGACAGGATGATATCCAGGGTTTGTTTTGTGAATTATCGCGACTGGCTTTTCCCACGCGAGGGTGCACAAGTCAAACACGCGTAATTCAGCCCCCGGCTCAACTGAGATCTTGCCCACCACATCCTTGGTGACGAACGATCGATGCAACATGCTTGTAGATGCATTCCATGTCATGCGGAATCTTACCTCCTGATATACATGCCAGCAATCGCAAAACAACAACAACGACAACAACAGCAGCAGCAGCAATAACAGCACTACTCCACCCTCAAATTCTGAGACGACCCCTTCCGACAGATCCACTGTTTCCCCCGCCCCGCAAAATAACGACATACCCATCCATCCCAACTGACGTGTCATCTCAACCAAGGTACAAGGGGAAATATAACAGATCAGACCGGGGGTGTTTGACTTGTTTCTCGCCTCTCCTGTCATACACTCACTTTCCCTGGCACAATCACAGATCTCTCTCTCTCTCTCTTGGGACGGGTTTTCAACGCAAACACTCACATTCGCACACATACACATTCCAATTCTGTCCGACCTGTCCGATTCCTACCAAGCATTCTTCGTCCATCAATTCATCCAATCTCTCGATCGTTCATCACTGATCATTTCATCCTCCGCTTCTTCACCTACGACTCATTGGGTACTCTCCCTCGGACCCACACCTGGCTCCTCCCTTCACGCTCTTTTTTTTCGACGACAAACACAGCCTTTCCAGGAGACGACGACCTTCACCGACCCTCTTCCTAACGACTTGCCCCTCCCCACTCGGACAGACACGGATCAACAAAACTCGTCTTCCAACCACAACAAGACACCTCTCTCTCTTATTTCCACGGACACGACGAAAACGAAAAACGGGGGCAAACAGACGATATATCCTTATCCTTCCATATCCCTGCGTCTCACCGATCCTCCCGCCATCACAACCCCCCAAAATGATCCCCATCCTCACACTCACATTGGCCGTCACACTCGTCAGCGCGAACAACCATCTCCCGACGGCAGGCGACCGTCAATTCAGACATCGGGATCTCGCTTCCAAACATGTTAACAGCAGAGCCGGGGTGGTTCCCGGTGGGTTTGAGATCGTGGGAGATTCAGGCGTTTCGGCGCAAATGATGTTTCTCGGTACGGAGAAGACGGTTTATATACTTGATAGTGGGTGTAGTACCTTCGTCACCTCCCATGGGTTTCTGGAACCCTCCTCATTTCCGTTTTACAAGAACCTCCCCTTGACTCGGCGACTGCAGCCAACCTACTACCTCCTCTCTTGACTGATATGAGGGCGTGCGCTGACCTACTATCTTCACCCTTACTCTCTCTTCATGCTCCTAATTCGTTGTTTCATACCCGGACCCACACCGCAGAGGCCGAAAACAACTCTATGCAGGTATCAACGCCTGACGGACTTACCCACCCCGCCTGGGGAACATCGTACGACCTCTCATCCAACACCGCCACCGCCATGTCCGTCTCTTCCAACACTTTCTGCGCAGCCGGTCTACCCGTAGGTAACGGCTCGTGGGTCGTGTTCGGCGGCAACCAACCTGTCACATATCAAGGCGTTGCGACGAAAGATGCGGGTGGGGCGAACCCTTATGATGATGCGGATGGAGGGGCAGCGATCAGGATGATAGATCCTTGTGATGATGGACAATGTACATGGCAAGAAGGCGGTGAGGCTTTGACGATGAGCGTGAGTCCCGCGACTACAGCCTGAGCTAGTTCCGGCGGGTATGCTGATCGGCTGGTGGAATGGATGTAGGGAAAGAGATGGTACCCCTCTGTCGAGCTGCTGGGCGACGGATCACTCATAGTTCTTGGTGGTGACAACAATGGAGGGTAGGTCACGCTCATGCCCAACCATATTGTTCTGTCGAACTAACGAGTATAAATCAGATATGTCTCAACGTTCGTCCAAAATAACCCTACCTATGAATACTGGCCCAAGAAGCCTTCTGGTGCTATTCACATGGACTTCCTCAACTACACCGTACCAGTCAATCTCTTCCCCCTCACCTGGCTGTTGCCCGGAGGTGAGTTTTCAAAACCTTGCCACTCTATTTCCGGACTAGATAGCTGATTTTCTGATCGTTGTCAGGCAAGCTATTCATGCAAGCGGCGTACAAGACAATACTCTACGATATGGACACCAAGACCGAGTCCCCTCTTCCCGACATGCCTTATGCCGTTCGAGTATACCCCGCTTCCGCAGCCAACGCCATCTTGCCCCTCACTCCTGCCAACAACTACACCGCCACAATCCTTTTCTGTGGTGGTTCCAATGCCAACTTCAACCTTTCTTCAGATGGTGGTGCCCAGTTTAACGTCACGGCCGTCCCCGCGGACGACACGTGCGTAAGGATCAGTCCAGAAGATGCCAATCCCACATATATGGACGACGACGCTATGCCAGAGGGCAGAAGCATGGGTCAATTCATCTACCTGCCTGATGGCACCATGTGGATGGGTAACGGGTGAGTGTCGCTCTCTGATGTGTGGATGAACAGATATTGACGTTGCACTAGTGTGAACATGGGGACCGCTGGTTACGGTGACGACAAATACTCCATCGGCGAGAGTTACGGCCAAGCTCCCCTGTATCAGCCTGCAATCTACAAGTACGTATCGCTTGGCGATGTTCGTTTGCAACTCACTAACCCCACATCACAGCCCGAATGCTCCTTCCGGTTCCAGATGGTCTAGAGAAGGACTAGGAGAATCCACGCAGGAGCGAATGTACCACTCAACCGCAATCCTTCTTGCCGATTCTTCAGTCCTTATCTCTGGTTCCAATCCCAACAAGGATGTTACTACAGCACAATGGTCAACCTCATATGAGGTCGAGCAATGGTATCCTTTGTGGTATAACCAAGAGCGACCCACGCCGACTTCATCATGGCCCACATCCCTGTCCTACGGTGGCGCATTCTGGGATCTCACCTACACCCCTTCGAACGCATCATCTGACCCTGCGAACACTAAAGTAATCGTTATCCGAACTGGATTCTCCACTCACGCCATCAACTTCGGTCAGAGATATCTGGAGCTTGCTACGAGCTACACGAGGAATGCTCAGACTGGAGAAGTGACGATACATGCCAGTCAAATGCCCCCTAACCCCAACGTGTTCCAACCGGGTCCTGCCATGATCTTCCTCGTTGTTGACGGTGTCGCGTCGCAAGGAAAGGTGAGTTGGTTTTGCTCGAGTTGACTCGTCTGGTCGCTAATGTCGCATGTTCACCAGATGATCATGATCGGTTCCGGTCAAATCGGTACTCAACCAATCTCTGCCGCTGCCGTTCTTCCAGAATCAGCCGTTGTCACCTCTGATTCCGGATCTTCCAACTCTAGTTCAAGCTCTTCATCCTCAAATGCCACAAGCGCCAACACCGTCAATGCCAGCTCCGCTGCACCAGCTGGTCTGCGTGCTAGTGCTCTTGCCGCGGTTGTAGGCGTAGTGAGCGTCGGACTGGCTGTGCTGGTCTAAGCCTTGTTGTCTGTCAAACGGATGACGGTAGTTTTGCTCCATTGTACATGTTCAATCGTCCCTAACCCCCATATCCTCCTCATGCGCCCCATTCTCATACTCCTTCTCACCGCTCTCAAACGGAAACCAACTCTTCTGTCAAATTCCGTTCCGTAGTCCGTCATAGCATTATCTGTTTTCCTACATCTCATCTCCAAAACATAGGATATCCCATTTGGTTGCGTGTATATACATGATCTTAATCTTCTCTTGCAGACAGTTGCCAATTAGCATGCCATCGGTAATTGTGTTGTGACGATAGTGCATCGTTCACATCTCTCGGGGCATGGATCCGGCATTGATGGGACCAAAAATAGCTTGATAGATAGATCCGGGTCGGCGAGTTCCGAAGTTACCGTATGTTTTGCGTGATAGGACATGATACGATGGATGACAGTCAGTCGAGTCAACTGGAGTCCGCTTGGAGGGGATGTCCTGTATGGTCTGACGAGGGGATAGCCTCTGTGTGAATAGTCGTATGCCATCCATTGCGAGTAGATCCCGAATCAATCTCATCTTGTGAAGTCATCCACTACTGACTGATCAATCGGTTGCTGACTGTCGTGATTGTCGTTGTCGTCGATTACCTGTGCGTACTGCTTGACCGCCTATCTCTGTCCTACTAATACGATCCATCTTCCCTTGCCCACAATATCATCATCTACCAAGTCATGCCTGATTCCCCGAACACAATCCCTCCTCATGGTGTACGGCGTGTGGCTATGATCTCTTTCCAGTGACTGATCCGACTTTCTCCTTTTAGTTCAGCCTCTGCTTCTCCACCACACGCTTTGGCACATCGGTCGACCAGCACCATGTCCAACGTCCATCAAGTCGCTGTATCAGGTTTTGGCGAAGGCACGAATGATATTGTGAGTGGACCGACTTCTGCACCATCAAAAGTCTCTCCTCCGCTTCTCAACCCTCGACCTCCCTTGCCCATTCCACCATTGGCTGTGACGTTCAGATCACCACTCTGTCAAACTGAACTGACCACCCCCGTTTCCTCATGTCAGTACGACCAATATCGACCCACATATCCTGTGCAAGCTCTCGATCAGATCCACAAGTTGATCTCGCTCTCCTCTCCCCCTTCTGGACCTGGACAAGGCCGAGGATGGAAGATCATCGAGCCGGGATCTGGCACCGGTATCCTCTCACGACTGCTCATCTGCCCACCCAAGCCCAAGCCCAAACCCAACGCTCTCGGTTATCCATCATTCAACATCTCGACTCTGGTAGGCGTCGAGCCTTCAAAGGGCATGAGAGACGCTTTCAGGCGCGGATTCGAGAGTGTCTCCACCTCGGATCCATCCAGCTTGCAAGGGAGGACGGTCGGAGCGGTGCAAGGTGGGTTTGATGATTTTGTGAATGTGAAGGAATTTGGGATCTCCAAGGAAGAAGGCGTGGATGCAGTCATCATTGCTCAGGCTTGGCATTGGTGTCCGGATCATGAAAAGGCACTGGTGAGTCGGTCGGATAGTCTCTCTCTTCAGCTTTGTGGTGGTGTCGGCCAAAAGACACGAGTGCTTCTGCCGAGACGATCTGCAAGATTTCGTGTGGACTCCTCTTCGTCTTCCGTTCTCTTGTCTTGCATTTGGCTGACATTACCTCTCTTCTCGTCTCTGTTCGAATCCCCTTTACCCCTTCCCACGATCTCCAATCCCTCACTGACCTCTAAATATACTGCGAATCCAACATGCTCAATACCCACAATCCTACTCACATCCACTCCATCTACACCCAAACTCCACCCGAACGACCACAGCGAGAAATCGCATCCTACCTGCCCCCCTCCCACCCCCTCATCCTCATCTGGAACCTCGAATCGTACACACCCTCATGGCAAGCAGCCATCCGAGAAGCATACCAGCCGTACGACTTGGGTACTCCGCAGTACTACAAAGGTCTCTGGAGGGATATGTTCGAAACGGTCGCTTACAAGGAGTTGTTTGAGGACAAGGAGGAATGGAAGACTGAGTGGTCGGTCGGGATCACGGAGGATCAGGTGGGTCAAGTCAAATCTTGATCACCTTTTGAAGTCGCTGTTGCTGGCGATGCAGAGTATGGGGGGTAAAGAGATCGTTCGAGTGTGACCTTCCTGTCAAGGGGGTCTGGGCTGGATATTGACCAGATCTATCTCACCTCGCTCCACGAGCTTGTCTTCAGCCTGGTGGGAAAGTGGTTTCACACGTCATCGTTCCCCTTCCCCACTTTACCGCTGTCGACCCCACTGCCCCTTTCAGCTGCGAACGATCATGAGAGGATCTTCGTACCAGGCACTGATTTCTTCTGATTCCTGTCCCACTCACAGCTCATAAACCGTCTCTTCTCAAAATCATATCTCACCCCAGCCCATCTGACCGGTGAGGGGCGAACCAAGCTCGAGTCGGAACTGCGAAAGATCATCAGTGGAGCAGACCATGAATGGCTTAACAAAGAAGTGGGTGTCTCTTTCTTATCTCCTTGCGCTTCGACTCGAAAGATCTCTACCTTCCGATCGAAGTCGACACCGCATCTGAATATCGCGCTGATCCCGAGCGTTCCGATTTTGTCGTTCCACAGAAGGGCATCTTCAAGTATGCGTACGAGACCGACATCGTCGTTCTGCGTCGAAAAGCCTAATTCATCGAACCTGGCAGGGCTCTTGACGATGTCAATCGTATTCGAACAGGGCAGCAATTGGTTGTCAGAGGCAGAAGGAGACTATACAAGGTCGGAGTTCGCTCGCGCTCATATATGCATCTCATATATTCACACGCTCCTCTTCTCACAATGCTGCTCGTGCTCTCCTCATAGGCCGATGTTATTGACAAGAAAAAAGCCCGTGTCATCTCTCCCAAGCCTCTGCCTGACATGTCTTACTGCTCCAAACGAACGGGACTCATCTTCGGGAATTTTGAGGAGATTCGGGTAAAAGGTGTATCTTCAATGCTATAGTGAATGGATCGATTTGGTCTCTCTTGCTCTTCGTTGTATGTCTTCGTCTTCAATCGTCGTTCTTCGATTTTTTGCTGGAATGGTCTATTCCTTCTTCTCGCCACCACCACTCTCCTTCTTGTCACCGTTTCCTTCACCAGCACCACCGTCTCGCTTCCCTCCACCTCCAACGGAACCGAAACCTCTACCTCGTCCACCTCGGAAGCTACCTCCACGACCGCGACCGCGGAAAGGACCCTCAACGAACGATCGAGATGGAGGATTGGAGACGCTGACGTTGACGGTTGTGTCTCTGATAGTCTGCAAGCGGATGCATAGCATCAGCTCCTGATCTACTGTGAATCAAGCGATAATTTACGTACCCCTGTTTGCGCCTTCAATGCCTCAGTCATTCCATCCTCAGAAGCAAAGTCGACATAAGCGAAGTCCTTGATGACAATGTCAACGAGGTCTCATTTTGTTCTTTCACTTCACTGAAGCTCACCTTCTGCTTCTTTGACAAGTGATCGATAATAATTTTGACTTGGAGGATCTATGACATATCGTAAGCACACTATTGGAAATAGGATCGGGGGCGCCAAGCAAAGTCACCTTCTCGGCGTGCGATCCAAAAAGTTTCTTCAGCTCATCCTCAGTAGTGGGCGATGGGATTCCCTTGATGTATAACGAGTGTTTCTTTTGCTTGACTTCGCCTGATCCCTCACGACTGTGAGCTGCCTTTATTTTGTCTCCTTCCTTGCTTTCTGTGGGGGTCGATGTAGACTGGGATGAAATCCCGTTGGTAGTTGCAGTAGATTTATCTTTGGAGTCGTCTTTCGCCGCTTTGCCGTTGGTCGAAGAGGCAGATGTGGTAGGCTTTCCATTCGCAACGGGGGTCGAGGACTTCGCTGGAATAGAAGCGGCCTTTTCAGACTCTTTAGAAGGGGCAGCGCTAGAAGAGGCAGATTTGCTGTCTGTAGCTTTGTCCTTACTTGTTGCCGCCAAGCCTGCTTGGGTGGCCGGAAGATTCTGTGCTCGAGCTTGACGCGGGGCCGTGGGGAACTTTCCGGTGGCGGAAGATGGATCAGCCGTGGCTGCAGACGAGGATCCTGCAGTAGCAGGAGACGCAGTGGTTTGAGATGGAGCGGTAGCAGGCTTCATGTGAGGTGCCAAAGGCCTGTTAAGGCCATTCTTGAATGCGCTTGGTGCTGTTGTGGTTCCAGCAGGTGTCGCAGCACCCCGATTGGACGCAGCTCCGCTGATGGGACCGAATGGCGCTCGTGTTGGGGCAGCAGCCTTAGGGGCATTCTCAGGAGCGCTGGTACGACGAGTAGCGGCTGCAGCGAGAGGGGCTGTGGCCACGGAAGGTGTCGGGGTCGGAGGTAACGCCTGACCTGATTTTGCGCGATGGCTAAAGTTAAGGCCTAGAATGACTCAGCTTTGGAGCTGATGACCAGATAAGGCGCCGTCCGACCTACCAGCGGTCTTGATCTCGGCGGATACCCTTCCTTCAGTGATGGACAGAAGCATGTGACCAAACGAAGCGTCGCTTGTGAGATGTCAGTGTCGATCGCGAGATACAAGACGCTGAACCCACGTGAGAATCCAGTTCCATGTGTTGGTCCACATGCCATGATCGTCGCCAGTTGGGATGTTGCCGAATGCACTTTTGAGTTTTTTCAACAAAGCCTGCTGTTGCTCACTGTAGTCAATGAACATTAGCACACGTCACTATCTCGCCAGGACCCGTACTGACTTCAAGCTGCTGTCCACTTTATCTCGCACTGTTTCGTAAATGTTGTTGAATGTTGCCTGCGCTTGTAACAGTTTTTGTTGCCAGGATTCGGGATCTGAGTGTACGGCAAACTCGTTATAGGACACAGGGTATCGGACTGGGAATCAGTAATTCTTGATCAGCCTTTTTCTCCCCCTCTAGGTCGTTTACTGACAGTGCAGACCGCTGGAGATCGTCAAGTCGGCTTTCAGAGCGCTAGCTATGAGAGTGAGGAGAGGATGCTTGCAGATAGACGCAGTGCAGAGGAACAATCGGGTCTCCTGCGAATCAAACACCTGGTGTGGCTTCAGCTTGGCTCACTCATTGGATAGTATCTACCTACTCTCTGTGCCGTATCGAGCAGCTCGCCCATCTGCAAAGCCGTAGTCCACATTGTACCTTGACCACCAGCGATCGTCGCATACCCCTCACCTAAGCACTATCAGCAAATTACTTCCACTTTATCTTTTGTTTGGACGTACCATTGTCAACTGTAACCAGATCATCATCAGCAATGCATCCAGTCCCTCGATCGAGGCACTCACACATTTTGTAAGGAGCCACGGTACCGCCCAATCCGAACAACCTCAACTTCATCCCACCAACATCGAGCACCCGACTGGTAGCCTCATCGATCATGAATAGGTTGTTGACCTCGTACTCCCCCGTTCTGAACTTTTCAATGACTCGAACATCCTCGAGCAAACCCCAGACGGTGAAGACGGGGACTGGGAAGTTGATCGCTCCTGTCAGCAGGTGAGGGAACTGGGAAAGGGGAAAATGGATGGATGAGTTGTTGAGACTGCTGATCAGTGGTTGACGTCCTTGCTCGGGAGGTATCGCGATGAGCTGAGATCGTGTCGCGGGAGGAAGAAGGGGAGAGTATTGAATGAGATGACGAAGGATTCTGCGGTTCGGGGTTCGTCAGCTGTGGTCGAAATCAAAAACACGACCGACAGAGCTCAGCTCACTTGTCACTCATACGTTCCAAGCTTTCCGATGTCATGAACCCAAAGTCTCCTGTATGGATGACAGCAGTAGCCTCATGTTCTCTGATCAGACGATTCAATTCATGGTCTGTGCGTTCGATCAACGGGGGGAGGTAGGATGGATGAATGATCAGTAAAAGTACAATATGAGGTATATATGCGATATGGGAGCTACTCACAGTCCCCACGAATATCAGCGACACAGAGGATTCTGCCCGTCTTCCCTGCTAGAACGACTCTTGGAGGTGTGGCTGTCGTCGAAGAAGCTTTCTCAATTGGAGGAGGCGAAATGATACCGTTAGCAGCAGTGATTGCTTGTGTGGTAGCCATCTTTTCTATCGATCTGTATTCTTGGAATCAGTGTCGATGATGAGAGGTCGCCTCTATGTGGACGATAGAATGAGGAGGAAGAAGAAGGAGAGAAAGAAGAAGAAGGGATGAAGAGGAAATGAATCAATGAGTAGATATGGATCGAGTGAAATCAGATCAACCAAACGAGGAAGACACGAGACCTCTCGCAAGGGTTGGCAAGTGGCAAATACAAAATGTTACGTAAGTCAACCGTCGTACTCTTAACTGTTTCACTACACCTTCGGATCTCAGTTGACCTGTTCAACTTCGCGCTCTGCTTGATCACATCAACACTGCTCTAGATCAAGATAAGCCACAGAGAGAGAGAAACTATGTCATTCGGAGGGTCAGTAGAACGGACCGCGTCGTCTGCATATACTGATCTCGTTCTTTTGCAGCTTCAAATTTGGAGCTGCTCCATCCACCCAACCAGCTGCTCCTTCCTTGTCTGTCACCAACCCAACCCCCAGCGGTACACCAGGTTCCACTCCCGCTCCTTTCTCTTTCGGCAGTACCTCCACTTCTACTTCCCAGCCGGCTGCAGGCAGTGCCACTGGTGGTAGCTTGTTTGGCGGCTTCGGTCAGAATCAATCACAAGGAGGTCAAGCTCAACAACCCGCTCAAAATCCCAATTCTGGATCATCTTTGTTCGGGGGTTTCGGTGCGAAAGCGGCTACCGCCCCTGCGAGTGGAGGCGGATTGTTTGGAAGCGTAGGAACTGGTCAACAACAGCAACCGCAACAGCCGGGAGGTTCAGGGCTGTTCGGGTCCACAAGTCAATCTCAACAGCAACCTCAGCAACAATCTGGTGGAACAGGTCTTTTTGGATCAACTACAAACCAGCAACAACCTGCTAACACTGGTCTGTTCGGCTCCACATCCCAACAACCTCAACAGCAATCAGGAGGATTGTTTGGTTCGACAGTCCAGCAACAGCAACAACAGCCATCGACCTCTCTCTTTGGTGGTCAATCAACCACTCAGCCAGCTTCCTCTAGCCTGTTCGGACAAACCGCTCAACCGTCTCAGAATCAAGGTCAAGGGACTCTTCAGACTTCGACGAATGGCGCGAGCTCAAGTGGGGGTGTTGGCAAGAACACAAGATTTGCAGATCTGCCAGAAGGAGCGCAAAAGTATATCGAGCAGATGGAGTAAGTACTTCCTGCAAGTCTTCCCGCCTCGCAGATCAGATCACGATTTACATGCTAATGCGAAATGTTGGGTTACAGCAATGTCATCAAACAGCAAAAGGTCGCTGGTTCAGGTATGAACATTGAAGGATTGGGACGAGCAATCTGGCAAACGAGTCTGGACATCAAAGCGGCCAACGAGGTGAGCTCCATGTCGTTCACTCACATGTCCGCGAGCTGACAACGCCTCACTCAGGAGTATTCCGCTATCTCTCATACTCTGAAATCTCTCGGAGCATCTTTGACGCAGCTGAGGGAGAAAATGATCAATGAAGGCCGGGATATCGAGCGAGTCAAGGAGATTTGGGATGCGTATAGATCCGCAGAGGGTAGAATGGGTCAGGTCAGATTGGGGGCGTACAGAGAGTTCCCACAAGAGTGAGTTCGTCTTTGTGGTGTCCGATTGAAGTGGAGACTGATCTTTTGTCGTGTTCCAGATTCTTCGGACGAATCGCCAGTGGTATGGAGGAGCGAGTGGGCCGATACAAGAGGACTATCGCGGTGGGTAACGCAATTTGGCTACATCGAAGTCAAGCTGATCAATTGACGTCGTACTTAGCAACTCAACCGAGCCATTGCGTCGCTCTCTTCCGATTCGCATACTCCGTCTCCGCAAGCTATCGCGCAGACAATTCAGAATCACCAACAGGCGATGTTGCAATTAGCAGCACAGCTAGACGGCTTGCAACTGAGAATGAACGATCTGCGAGCCGCATATGCGTGAGTTTTCCATTGGTCGACCTGTGTCACATCGAATTTCATGGTGGCCTCGCCAACTTCTCCACCATTGAACTGTGACTGATGTCCACTGACTCCCAGTGAGGAATGGAGAGATAAGACGGGTTCGGTGAGAGACCCATTCGAGGTCGCCCGAGAAGAGAAAGCGATCAAGGTGTAATGAACCGCGACGACAGTGATGCCTACAAGAAGAAGCATTGCATGCATTACTAGGCACAGCCTAAAAACGTAGCACCGCAGCGAGGGATTGCTGTCCACTTGCTATCTGTATATCAACACACGAGCACTGATTTCGCTGCCAATGATTGTGTACTGATGCAACTGATCTGGAAAACCACTTTTACCAGTTCACAATTCATACTTGTTGCCAAGTACATACATAACAACGGTCAGCGAGCAAGCTTGTACAGTTCTCTTCCTGCAGAGTCTATTGTAAAAGCCTTGTCTCCCACTTGATGATGCTACTAACGACTGCTCCACATGATTGGTCCCTACGGTACTTAATTGGAAGCGCACCCAGTGCACCCATTTCCACTACTCCTACACTTACTCTTCGTTCTCTTGAGAGCTCCCTCCACATACCTCATATAGTTGAGCGGTGAAGGGCTGATCCTCTCAGAGCTACTCGACATCCTCCTATGGTGAGGTTCATGATCGCTCAGACTATAGCTCCTCGCACGAGCAGCAGTGGCAGTAGCAGCAGACTGACATTCCGAGCAACCTCTTTCCCTTGAGGTGGTAGAACCTCTTCTTCTTGTATCTTGACGTGAAAGCGATTTCGATCGATGATGGTTGCTCTCCCGGAATGTGCCAGGCAAGTAGTGATGGACCGGAGCACCGGATCGTTTGCCTCCTGGTTGCATGACCTGTATATGGGAAAGTGGATGCTGAGCTGAGATAACGGGACCAACATTTGCCTCGAGATCCACGACAGGTGTCATCCTTCGACGATTACCCCAGCTGCAAGGCATACTTCCGAACGATGATGTTACTGAAGTGCAGGTACCATCCACTGCGATACCGAGCGGTTGTGGTAAACGAGGATGCACAGCTCCTGCTGTCGACGATAGATCCGGAGCATGAGCCATATGTATCCTTCCTACAGATCCATTCCATCCATCATCGTCCCTATATCCGCCAAGTCCCCCAACATTGGTACTGTGATGACCCATGATTGATCGTGGAGCGACGATACTGTTTCCCTTACCACCATCGCCACGGGCTGACAGAGAAGACGCGATGATATCCCCTACGCGTGATTGGTCTGCACGATCTAAAGCTCGATCGGAAGATGGTCTATAGGCGTCCACGGTACAGAGCGGATATGGGTTACGTGAACCGTTGGGCATGATCGTACTTGGTTGAATGGGGAGGCGAGGAGGTCCAACATAGCGAAAAGAGCAAGTCGGTTGGAAAGGGAACGGAGAGGGAGTGGGCGTTACTTCGATTGGCATGTTGACGAATCTCCAACGTGAGAGGGGATAGCGACGAATGAAATATGAGCACGTGAAGTTCGAATTAGTCCCTAGGGGAGAGATTGACTCTGTCGCGAGAAAGATCGAGCGGACGCGATGGTCTTCCGCACAGCCGATGGGCAAATCAAGAATCGACTTGAGCACCTATGAAAGGCAGGAGCCAGGACTTTCCCAGTGGTAAAGTGTTATCGTCGAGGGTTTCTGGGACGAACGGAGAGTAGGGGCAGCCGATTGATCTCCCTGCTCTTATATCCTGCTTGGGATGGCAGACACGTTGAACAGAGTATCAAAATTCTGCAGTACACTTTAAGCTTTTACATCCACAACGGGTCCCATCGACTTGACATCGTCGGTTGGATGTAAGGATAGGAGTTACGCTACGCCCACTTCCGTTCAATCCTTACATTCAGAGCTCCACCGGAAATGGGAATTGTCTCCCCCCATCCATTCCATTGTCTCCTGTCTCCTTACCACTGCATGGTGTCCCTAAATACCGTCTCCCCCTCCATTGGCACAGTATGAGATCCAAGAGAGGTTGGCTCAAGACTGATTCATGGGCCCCAAGTGCGACGAGTCAGGGCTGACTCTTTACATCATATCACCCTGGTCACTCAAAGGATGGTCGAAGGCACATACTGCGTGTCATGAAAGGTGGTGTAACCGTGCTGAGGGGACGAAGGGTCAAAGGACTTCTCTCTGCGAGCCACACCGAGACGTGGCATACTTTGCATGGAGTAAGTTGACTTAGAGTGGACGATGCAGATTTGACTAACACAGAAAGAATTCGCGCCTTTCGGTTTGGACCCCTGTTTCTACGGCAGCTCTGCTATGAAATGTGGGGTTTGAGCTTTGTCAGAGCTGGATCCGTTTACGAAGGTAAAGGCAGAATCTCGACGAGTACCGGACGAAAGGTCTCCAGGCGAGAGAAAAGGTGGAATCCAAAAGTGATCTGTTGCGCTCTAGAGATTTGTTCCGGCGACAGGGGCAGACATTGAGTTCTTACTCAGCTACATTGAGTCTAGAGCAGGACGACCAGTCATTTGAGTAAGCACTTCTGTGTTCGCGGACTCTGCTAGGACAAGTCGCTTGTATTAAGAGCAACGCGTGCCATCCTAATCACCACCATATACAATTCGCTCATCCACAATTCTTCAAAAGTGCCGGTGCCGCTACGCCGCTTCCTCTCCCTCCGCTTCCTCGTCATCATCTTCCTCCTCCTCCAACACTCCCACCTCCAGCTCCGCACTGACATCCCATCTGCTCCCCTTCGCCCCGGCACTCAGGTATTTCACAAATTTCATGACTCCCGGATCTCTCAACACCAATAAAAGCTTGTTGAAGCTGACCGGTTGAGTTAGGAGCGGTCCATCATCTCCGTCCTCTGAGTCTGAATCGGAATCGAAATCGGATGGGGAGAATTGGTCGGGATCAAATTCCAACTCTTGTCCTCCGACAGATATCGATGGTCCCCCTTTCTTCTCGGTTGTTGATGATGTACCGTCGGTGTTGGCGGAAGGCACGGTCGAGGAAGCAGTTAAATCTGTTTCGGCGACAGGTTGGCTTTCCTCTTCTTTTTCGTCCTCGGCCTCCTCTTCTGACTTGGCGGCCTTTCTAGCCAAAGCGCTCTGATATGTCTCTGGATCTTCACCTTCTTCCGGAGCAGCAAGATAACATTCCCAGGCACCGTGATCCACCAAGGCATCTTCCTCATCGCTTCCAGCGGGAACATCCGCCCACCAAGTAGCACCGAGACTGACGTCCAATCTCACTTCTCCCTCCTTATCTTCTCCGTTCGCAAGTGTGTAATCGAGTCCTTTTCGAAATCTTCTCGCTTCTACTCGGATCCCAGTGGCTACAAGGGACGAGACCACCGAGAGCCAATGCCTGAACGCTTCAGATGGGAAAAGGGTTTTATGTATATTTTGGAGTGTGGGTGTGCTCGATGTGATGCCGGTCGAATTGAGATAACGATGTTTCGAAGACGGACCTTGAATGGTCCATCCTTCACCTTCTCCCAAGTCCTGAGGAGGGATAAGAGTACCAGCATGGTAATCGCCCTTGTCGGCTGCTTCTGTCTCTGACTTGAGTTTCGCCGCAAGTTCAGGGAGCAAGAAGTTGTGCAGAACGATCTCAGACGCTTCGGCGAATTGACCAGATAGCTTCTCCAGGGTGGACGCAGTAAGGTAGGAGGGGGCGAGGAAGCTGGAGAGGAAAGAGAGATCGGAGCCGGTGAGACCATTCGGTGATTCTCCGCTGTACGGAGTGAAAGGAATAGATGGTGCGGCGCTCTGGGACAGATGCATCAGTATGACACGAAAGTCTACCATGCGGAAGACTTACGATTTGCGCGAGAGAACTGAGATCCTTCTTCGCCCTCTCGGCATCGAGAGGTTGATATCCGTGTTCACCCTCAACAGGTCGGTGAAACCTTTAAGATACGTGAGCCACTACTGAGCCTCGTACATGCACTCATCGAACAGCTCACCATCCGCTGACACCCAATCTCTGTCGCCCATCTCCAACTACCACTTCTTCAACGGCGTGATAACTTCGTCCCGGCTGGACCTGCTCTCGACATGAGCATCCGGTGAACACAGAAAGAGGCACTCGAGACTCACTTCGAAGAACACAATTTGACCCCACTTCACATCGACCTTGGCTGTCCTCTTGACGCCAGGAGGTCCGACTTCCTCTCCGTTCTCCACTGGGAAGAGTTCCAATGATCCTCCCCATGCTGGGTTCCAGCCTTTGAGGAAATTGCCATTGGCTGACGGTTGAAGCTCCACAGCATCTGTTTTGGGAGCGTCAAGGGGCGAGTTGGGAAGATAAAGGATGTAAGAGATGAGACGTGTCGAAATGGAGTCGTCGTGAAGTAAAAGGTGGGAGCTGTCAGAGTCGACTGTCAGCTCATGATTTCTTCAGGGGTGATGATGAGAGAGCAGCGTACCCTTGAGTATAGAGACCGGCAGACAGATCCTTCTTCACACCAGACAGAGGTCCACATCCCGTGACTTGACGGACAAAACTTCGAAACTCTTCAGAGTATAGAGCGTTCTTCAGACGCGTGGTCATTGGCAACGCGGCAAGTGTCTCTTCGGGAAGATGTTCGGGATCAAGAGATGAAAGGTCGGGTGTTTGTTGGATCTGCGTTCCGAAGTCAATTATAGTTCGACGTTGCCATGCACCGTTTGATCAAAGCTTGCCTTGTATATATCCGTCTCTTTCTGTTCCCAACCCCATCCAGGAAGACTGCTCTCCTCTCCACGGACACCAAACGTCCTAGATTCCTCCACAACACCCTCGAGCTATGATAGTACCCACTTATCAGTTGATCATATTCCCTGCAGAAAAGCTTGGGATAGCTCACAAGTTCATCACTTAGTAGCCCACCGACAGCAGCATATTTGTAAGGCTCGGCATGATCGTATTTCTCCCTGTGAGCCGCGACTTCCTCCTCGGAGGGAATCTGGATTGAACCAAGAACTGCTTTATCCGTTCCAGGAGGGGCCGTCGTAGCCGTGTCGACTTTGGCTTTTTTGGCAATTCGGGGTGCAGTGGAGCTTGGGGAACGGGCTCGTACTGTAGCTGTCATCGTCGTTATCGTATCGTGTCTGTGTTAAACAAGACAGAGACGAATGAAAGTGCACCCGGAAGAAGTAGGAGCACTCTGACCAAAATATATATCTGCGGGGGTGGAGGTGGAAATTTACAAGAGAAAAAAAGGTGATGATATCATCACTTGTATCGCTCGCGACCGAGAAGAGCAGAATTGTGATGTTTTGTTCATCTGGACGGTTTCTCTATTCTTACAGCTGTAAGATTGGGATCATAGAACCAAGTGTTTCCTGGCCTTCTAATCCACTACCGAGCAAGCTGAGGAGTGAAAACATGCAAGCATGGCCCGCTGATACTTCACAGGACGGAAGTGAGCAGCAACCGATTGCTTCCTCCTCGCGATGTAAGTCTTCCTTGCGCTCTATCTGGTCTGCTCAATTTGGGAAAATCACCGCCTGACACTTGGTCTGATGGCCCGCAGTACCGATGAATGTGATAGATATGACAGACGAGGACGTTTCGCCCAATCGAAGTTGGACGAAAAGATCGAAATGGGATGGCAACGAAGCAGGAGATACACCTTCACCTTCTGCCGTTCCAGCGATCAAACGTCGACTTGTACGACCGAAGAAGATCCGAAAACCCGATGATGGTAATGCTCTGCTTCCTGATCGGCTCATCACGGACGGTAACACTGCCTCGACAACGGGATCCTCAACCTCAGAACCGCCTCCAATAACGATCAACATCACCACAACACATTTCACCGCGCCATCGTCCCCTTCATCCGTACGACCGCCATCGCCGCCTCGACCACCTCCACTGACTCGCAGCAAATACGCTCCACCTCGTTCTGGTCATCCTCCACTGATATCCTGTCGATCTGTATACAATTACACCAGACTCAACCATATTGAAGAAGGCACCTATGGCGTCGTGTTCAGAGCTAGATGTAATGAAACGGGTCAGATTTACGCTCTGAAGAAGTTGAAGTTGGATGAGGAGAAACAGGGGTTTCCGATAACAAGTCTGAGAGAAGTTATGGCTTTGATGGTCTCTGGCGATCACGAGAACGTTGTGGGAATCAAGGAGATCGTGGTAGGGGATACTCTGAATCAGTAAGTCCTACCAAGTCTGTGACCCGGATACCGTGTGACTAAAGATTGCTCGATCACAGGATATTCATCGTGATGCCTTTCATCGAACACGATCTCAAGACATTACTGGCCGACATGCCTCATCCTTTCTTACAGTCCGAAGTGAAGACTATCATGTTACAGCTGTTGTCAGCTGTGGCACATTGTCATTCCAACTGGATCGTGAGTGTTTCGGTTGCCTGGGTCTAATTTGTCTCCAAGCTCTTCTTGACGATTATCTCCAACACCATACTGATGTTTGATCTCTTATTCAGCTCCACCGCGATTTGAAGACGTCGAACCTGCTCATGAACAATCGTGGACAGATCAAAGTAGCTGATTTCGGGCTGGCGCGGAAATTCGGAGATCCATTGGGCGAAATGACGCAGCTCGTTGTGACGCTGTGGTACCGGTGCGTGCATCATCCTCTATGTCACTTGTGTCTCCGTTTTACCAATCGTCTCTTTCCCGACGAAATGTGCGACTGATCAACGGATCGACCCACCCAGATCGCCCGAACTCTTACTCGGCGCAAAGGAATACTCTACCGCCGTCGATATGTGGTCGATAGGGTGTATCTTTGCCGAGCTCATGCAAGGCGAACCGCTTTTCCCTGGTCGGGGCGAGATTGACCAGATCAACAGAGTAAGTCAGAACCAGCGGTTATGTCTCGCTCCACAGCCTTTTTGCGCCAGTGCGGATTGATTGTATCTGCTAATCTTGGGATGATCCTTGCACTACAGATATACCAGCTTCTCGGACGACCTAATGACGAGCTTTGGCCAGGATATTCCTCTCTGCCCCTCGTCCAGAAGCTTAACCCCGTCGGACCGATGTACGTCTTGTCTGGCATCCTCGGCGAGAAGTGATAGCTAACAATGTCTCACAGGTTCTCAACCCTCAGACAGAAGTTCAGACATCTTTCCTACGAGGGGCACAATCTGCTCTCAGCGTTGTTATGCTACGATCCAGACAGAAGGCTCAGTGCGGAAGAAGCAGGGAAACATCTGTATTTTGAGTATGTCTCGTCCCGGTTTTGTGACAGGAAAGTTGTCTGACACTCTGTGCGCATGACAGTGAGAGCCCCCTACCTAAGCATCCCGACCTTTTCGCTTCATTCCCCAGTCAAGCAGCCGGAGAACGACGGCATAAGTCGTTGGTCAGCCCATCAGCACCACACAGACTGGACAGGATACAAAAGGACACTCTGGCAGACTTGGACTCGTTTGTATGAGCTAGCTTGTGAAACACCATGCATGGGGAATTTCCGTCTTCGCCTCACAAGAAACATTGGAAGCAGACATCGAATCATGTGCCACACTCAGCTGATCATGGCGAAAACTCCGACTCCGCTGGAAAATAAAAAGTTGGGCAATGGATTTGGGTGGAAGTTTGATCGCAGTCGCTGGGTGGTAACAGGAAAGCAACGAGCACCCAGACCTACCTACCTATCTACCTACTTCCTTCTTCTCCCTCTCTTCACATTTCAGCTAAAAATCATTCAAAATGGCCCCTACTCTCACTGGTGTCGCTAGTATGTGCTGCTCGCTCATTCCCTCCGATCCTAGAAGCGCGTCCATGCTGACCTCCGCTTTTCCTTCCCTCCTTTCTCCCTTACTACCCTGACTCAACTCACAGGCAACGCCCGAGTTCAACGTATCCGAGCTGTCGCCGCCCTTGCCGGCGTTGAGCTCAACTACGATGACTCTTTCACTTTCGCCTCCGACTGGAAGAACGAGGAGTTCCTCAAGAAGAACCCTTTCGGTTTCTTGCCCGTCCTCGAGCTTGAGGACGGTACCGTCTTGAGGGAGTCTGGAGCTATCGCTGAGTACGGTGAGTTCTTCCTCTATACCCTCGACCGATCTTAAAGCGAAAGAGTCGCTGGGCGTGAAGGTAGCTTTGGTGGCTTGGAAGTGCGTGCATGTGTGTGGAATGGATTAGCTGGATTAGAGCCAAAACTCGCCTCAATCCTATGCTCTTCCTGGTTCGAATGATGAGACTTATACTCAGTTATCCCTGTCTTAATTGACCTGTGTCGAGAATTTTCCGGCGGGTGGTACCGTCATACCTCTGATAAACAACAACCGTATACCTCTTCTGAATTGGCAGTCGAAATCGTCGAACTTGGATCAGTTAGCTGATTTATTTGGCTATATTCAGTCGCCGAGCTCGGTCCCAACTCCACCCTCATCCCCTCCGACATCAAGGAGAAGGCTCAGGTCCACGCCTACCAGTGCACTGCTGATCAGGAGGTGAGAAGTAACGATTTGTATCAAACCAAAGTCGACGCTCATTTTCAAACTTGGTCAGATCCACATCCCTGGTGGAATTGTGACTGGACAAATGAACGGTCGATACCCTTACAACAAGGCCGTCCAACAGACCATCATTGACAAGATCAACTCCCGAGTCGCCGTCCTTGACCAGATCCTTCTCAACTCCACTTTCCTTGTTGGCGAGCGAATTACCCTTGCCGACATCTTCATCGTCACTTCTCTCCTCAACATCTTCTACTCCTGGTACGACGCTTCTTTGAGGGCCAAGTACCCCAACGTCGTTCGATTGGTCGAGACGTGAGTGGTTCAAGTCACGTTACGATTGCTAGCTCAGATCGCTGACGATCGTCCGACATCACAGCGTCACCAAGAACCCCAAACTCGCTCCTGTCTTCTCCAAGGCTCCCCAATTCGTTGAGAAGTTCCCCTCTCCTCCTGCCCCCGCCAAAGAGAAGAAGGCCGAGAAGCCCAAGGCTGAGGCTGCCCCCAAGGCTCCCAAGGCCCCCAAGGCCAAGGAGCCCGAAGACGAGGAGGAGGAGCCTCTTGTCCCCGCCGAGCCCAAGGTGAAGAACCCCCTCGACGACCTGCCCAAGAGCGCTTTCAACCTTGAGGAGTGGAAGAGACAGTACTCCAACCTCGACACCCGAACAGGTGCCCTTCCTTGGTTCTACGAGAAGTTCGACAAGGACGGTTTCTCCATCTGGAAGGTCGACTTCAAGTACAACGATGAGTTGACTGCCGTCTTCATGTCCAACAACCAGATCGGTGGTTTCTTCAACCGACTTGAGGCTTCCCGAAAGTACCTCTTCGGATCCGTCGGTGTTCTCGGCAAGGCCAACGATTCTCTCATCACTGGTATTCTCATCCTCCGAGGACAAGACGTGAAGCCCGTGGTTGAGGTCGCTCCTGATTGTGAGTGCTTGCGATTACTCGTTTCACTTGTGCGTCTGCTAACCGATGCTGTGTCGATTCAGACGAGTCTTACGAGTACAAGAGGATCGACCTCGAGAACGCCGAGGACAAGTCCTTCTTCGAGGGTGCCCTCGCTTGGGACCTCGTCGTTGACGGCAAGGAGTGGGCTGACGGTAAGAACTTCAAGTAGAGAATCTGACAACCTGGGATTTTGGACTGGTTTCTTATTCTGTTCTATTGTAGACGCTTGTCGTGTGATGTTATTATGCCCTATTTAATATGACGTAGTCTGTGTGAGCTGGTGAATAGGCCAGTTGCGTAGAAGGGCATGCGAAGATACAGTTTGGATGAGCAGAAGCAGGGTCACCTCGCTTATTGCCACCGAGACTGAACCGAAAAATCAACAATCACTTCTGAACCTATACTTGCTCACTCCTCTCTGACCTTGATCAATTCCGTACATCTTCCTTGTTTTTGTTCATACGACAGCCAAGAAGCCCTTCACGTCTTCGATCCGGTTCGAGCAGTCATGCAAGGGGGGTCACCCCCTCTTCAACGTCACTCGTCCGAAAGAGCACAGCTGTTTGACAGAGCTCTAGCGCTGCCTCTGGATTCGAGAAGAGGTGAGTTTGGGAAAGCCCATTCGTTCCTACACCAAGATCACATTATCTGTATGTGGGTCGATCAAGAAGGAAGCGTTCCTTACATGATGTATGTTTCCGGGGGCGTTGAAGATGAACAAGCTGGTGTTGACATGGCACAGATCTGGCTACTAGTTTATTATGGTCATTACCACGGGAAGGTGAGTGTCTATTCGAGCGACTCCGCTTTTCGATGACTTCCGCTATATGGAAGGTAATCTCCTCGCTAAGAACTGATGAAAGCCGCTTGGGTATCTCTGGACAGAAATCTCGAAGCTCAATGAGAGGTTGAATGTCATGCTCCAGAAGGACATAATAGGTGTTAGTTCAAGTTTCCACATCATCTCTTCGCTCTGTCGCTCTTCATATCCTCCTTCCCATATAAGGAGATGAGAGGTAGTCGACATACTTTGGCTGACATCGGATACTCATGTATGTAGCTATTACCACCTGAACTTACCTTTTTGATACTTGGGAAACTGGACCTGGAAGATCTGTTGAGGTGTAGCCTTGTGTGTAGAAAATGGGCAAAGTTGCTTGACGAACAAGGTGAGTGTGTCGTCTACGTCTTTGTCTCGTCTTGGCCTTTCGCATATTGCTCCACCTGCTTGTCCCGTCTCCTGAATCTGATCCTTCCGTTACTCTCACCCCCCACGCCCCCTTCCTACCATTCATGCGATATCACTTACATAGAGCGTCACAGGTCTGTGGGCCTTAATCTGTGCCTCTCATCGACCACCCATAAAACCCGCCAACACGACATGGGCAGATATCACCCGCCATCGTCAGCTCTCACTTCAACCACATCCTCGAACGCCGACTCAGGCTGACGAGTTTGCCATCGACGAGAGCCCTTATGAGTTAGACGACCGGATAGCTTATGTGGACGTCATTGGTTCACAAGGGGGGATGGGAGGTGGAGGAGGTTTAGATCCGCTAGGCATGGCTGGTGGTCTTCGGAGAACAGTTTGGGAGAGAGGAGGACCGAATGGGACTTCAGGAGGAGGATTACCAACTCATCTTCAACATCCCACTTCGATCGAATATACCTCTACTACGAGCTTCAACGAAAACCCTATCAGCTCGCATGTCGCTGTCCCTTCTGCCAAACCTCAGGCCAAATTCAAACATCTTTATATCATTCATCACATCTTATCGAAACGGATGTGTACACCACGGCCCATCGGACCAGCAGGAGCAACAGCAGCATACCACCTCAACAGGTCTCCCGCCGAGTTCGCCAATATGACTGGAATAAGACCTCTACCTGGGCCTATCACTATCAACACGATCTCATCTGTTAAAGCTGGTGGCCTTGCCGGTCATTCCGAAGCGATCTACTCGTTATCGCTGATCAATCATCCGATGCGAATCAATATGCTTCAATCTTGTCCAGACTGTCATGTCCAATTCCCGACTGTTTCGCAGAACGAACCCACCCCCACACCCACATCGGTCAATGACGAATTCGTCGCTCTGCAAACGAATTCTCCGTCTTCTCGTCGATTATCTACATCTAGAAGAGAGAAAGGGGCAACAGTCACAACGATCAGCGGAAGAGACTGGTTATTGTCCGGATCGAGGGATCGAACGTTGAGATTGTGGCAATTATCTCATGAACCGAGAGTGGTCAAGGTATTCCATGGCGGTCATTCAGGTTCGGTCCTATCCCATTCCGTGGTGAAAGTATCGGTCCACCGACGACGATCGTCATCTTCACTCAGCAGTGACTCGCCAGCTAAGGGACGTTTAGATCAGTCAGGAAGTAAGGAGAGAGTGATGGCCGTTAGCGGAGGGAGTGATGGCAAGATATGTTTATGGGACGTCGAGGGGGGAAACGGCGAGCCTGAAAAGGTCATTGACGCGCACGAGGATTCCGTCCTGTGTGTGCGAGCGGACGATGAGAAGGTTGTGAGCTGCTCCAAGGGTAAGCGAGAGCTTGTATTGTGAATCACAAGTGTGAGAGAGCTGATATGTATGGACCACGAAGACAAAACAATCAGAGTTTTCGATGTCAACACGCTGAGGGAACTGCTGACAATAGGAGGAAATCGAGAAGATTTGCATAGGGGAGCTGTGAATGCTGTCAATCTGTCAAAGGAGTACATGTGAGTGTCAAACCTTTCCCCATTTGCCTCGCTCACCCGCTCGTCAAAGCATCATATCGCTCCGTCAGTGCCTTGCTGACGTCCTTGCAGTATCTCAGCATCTGGAGACAAGACCATTCGAGTCTGGTCGATCCACACCGGCGAGCTACTTTCCGTTCTCGAAGCGCATAACAAGGGTATAGCTTCGATCGACTTTTCGCCGCGAACATCATTCGTCCCTCAATCCAATGGAGTAAGCAAAGGGTCAATAGTGTCGGGATGTTCGGATGCGTCCATCAAGTCTTTCGATCTGTTTGAGCGATCACAACGAGATATGCTCAATTTTCCCGGCAAAAACGATCAGAACATGACAAGCACAACCCTATCAGAGGCAGAAGCCGACGATGACTTTGAGACAGAACCCGATCCCTCATTATCGAACTTGAATTTGCTTGAGAGAACGAGTAATTACACCCTGAGGATACGGGAGAATTACCGGAACTGGTCACCGTGTATATGCCCCCCTGGTCTGGCACGGGTAAATGAGAATGGCGGTTGTGGCAGGTGTGGAAATCATGGACATACGGGATTGGTCAGGACGGTGTTCTTGGGTGACGAAGTCGTCGTTTCAGGAAGTTACGATGCGACTGTGAAGGTGAGTGTGGGTGGGCAGGTGGTCCGGTTGTGAAGGAATCGCTCCTCCAACAATACATCCTCCCATCGATCCGTACGTCATTCATATCCCTTGGAGTGGAATTGGAAAGTCTATTCACTTCAGAAGAAGGAAGGATACGTCTCTTGTCTCTCTTACTGACACTTGGCTGACGCTGCTTTTTCCATTAGGTATGGAACCGACAGACGGGCAAACTCATCTCGGACCTATCAGGAGCCCATGTCGGACGTGTCTTCTCGGTAGTCAGCGATCGGATGAGAATCATCTCGTCAGGACTGGATTGTAGGATCAACATTTGGGATTTCTCAGAAGGACTAGATACGTCTTTTGTAGAGCCGTAGTTGCGCAGTTGCATACTTCGACATCGGCCAGAATGTGTGTTGTAAGCATGTACAGTACAGTGCAGTATCATCTGCACCTATGCTACTGCCTCACCGAGTTTGACTGTATTGATTTATGCTGCATCTGTATCCGTATCTGTATCTGCACCAGCACCTGAAACTGCAACGACAAGACATGTTTTCCGTGGCGGTTGAGCGCATTGCATAATAACCGGAAAGATTGAGATATATACGTTCTTTTCCGCACCGCATCGTTGCGATGCTTTTATTCACTACTACGTGACTACCCTGTTCTACTCATGTAAATCTATATAAAGTGAATCGGTGGGGAACATAAGAGAGGATGACGGTCATATACAAAATAGGAGGGGAAGGTGTGGGGGGGTATAATGGTGGGGTTGTTGTGGATATATTTGTGATGCGGTTTATCATTGTTGACGAAGAAACTTCCGTTTTCGTTTTTGTTGTCGTTACTACCAAGAAAAGGGGGCGATTGGGCAGATGGGGAAGGTGATAAGGGGTTGTGGGGGAAAAAATGACACGAGGTGGAACTCGTGTATGGGACCTGGGTTTACTCAGGTATCCCATTCAAGAAAGAAAAGGAAGACAAGCCGGAATCATCGCGTTGTTACGACTACACCTCAACTTAAAAGTTGAGTTGCTTGGGTTGCTCCCAGGAGTAGGCGGGGTTACCGAAGTGACCGTAAGCGGCGGTCTTGAGGTACTGAGGCTGTTGGAGGTTAAGAGCCTTGACTAAAAGACAGACACAATAGTGTCAGCACATAGTATCAAAACAAGTTGAGAACACAGCCACTCACCGATAAGTCCGGGTCGGAGGTCAAAGTTTTGCCTGATGACCTCGACGAGCTCGATGTCGGTCTTCTTGCCGGTACCGTAGGTGTCGACGAAGATCGAGAGGGGCTCAGCAACACCGATAGCGTAAGAGAGCTGGACGAGAGCACGTCGGGCAAGACCGGCGTTGACGAGGGACTTGGCGATCCATCGAGCGGTGTAAGCAGCAGATCGGTCGACCTTGGACCAGTCCTTTCCGGAGAAAGCACCACCACCGTGGGCACCCCAACCACCGTAAGTGTCGACGATAATCTTTCGACCAGTGAGACCGGCATCACCCTGAGGACCACCGATAACGAATCGACCGGAGGGCTGGATGTGGTAGACGACGTTGTCGTCGAGGAGGTTCTTGGGGATGACCTTCTTGATGATCTTCTCGAGGATCTCGGATCGGAGGTCCTCGGTGGTGATCTCCTCGGCGTGTTGGGTAGAGATGACAACGGTGTCAACTCGGATGGGGGTCATGGCACCGTTGGCCTCCTTCTTGTACTCGACAGTGACCTGGGTCTTGGAGTCGGGTCGGAGCCAGCCCAAAGAGCCATCTCGTCGAGCGACAGCCATGGCAGAGTTGAGCTTGTGAGCAAGCATGATGGTGAGGGGCATCATCTCAGGGGTCTCGTCGGTAGCGTAACCGAACCTATGTGGGACGATTGTGAGCATGTAATCCTTAGTCGCAAGGCCCTGTTCCTCCCATCATGTACGAGAGGAAGAGCGAGGAGACACTCACATGATACCCTGGTCACCGGCACCGATGGACTCGAGAGAACCGTGGTCGAGACCCTGGGCGATATCGGGAGATTGTTGCTCGATAGCGACCAAGACGTTACAGGTCTTGTAGTCGAAGCCCTTCTCAGAAGAGTCGTAACCGATCTGCTTGATGGTGTCTCGGACGACCTTCTGGTAGTCGACCTGAGCCTTGGTGGTGATCTCACCGAAAACCATGATCATACCGGTCTTGGCGGCGGTCTCACAGGCAACCTATAAGTTTTTGGCGTGAATGTCAGTATACATGCAAGATGTCAGGATCGGACTCGACACGAATGAAATGGGCTATTTTGGGCAGGCGAACAAGGCAAGCGAGAGAAATGTTCACCTTGGAGAAAGGGTCCTGGGCGAGACAAGCGTCGAGGATAGCATCGGAGACTTGGTCACAGATCTTGTCGGGGTGACCCTCACCAACGGACTCGGAGGTGAAGAGGAAGCTGTGTGAGGCAGGGCGAGTAATGGCATGATGGTGGTTTTTGATGAGCGATGGACGGGGTGATCGTGAGGGGAGCAAGAGGAGGACAAGTGCGAGTCGATCGTACAGGTGGACGGAGGATAAGAAGAGCGCAAGAAGGACGAAACACAAGGTCAGCTATCATTCATATCCAAGCATCGAACGTGCGAGTCGGTCGTCCATCGTCCGGTCTTTGACATCGGCATGGGAAGGAAGAAAAAGCTTACTGGCCAGGGGCGAGCTCGGCCTTGGGACCGTTACCGTTAAGAACGCCAGTCATCGTGGTTTTAGATATGAGAGATGGGAGGTAAGGGCAGATGAGATGAGGGATGGTCTGATATGAAAGAAAGCGAAAAGACGATTGAGAAATATCAATAATGATGATTTTGGGGGGAGTTCCAGGGGTGGCATTGAAAGGGATAAAAAAAAAAAAGGACACCGTATGGGAATCGGTCTCGGACGATTGTATTCCTACGGTGAACAAACACGTTTTGTGGCGATGGCGTGCGAGAGAATCCATTGTGCGGCAAACCCTGAAATCGGATCAAAAGTACACGTGGGGGTCAATTCCCGAACAATTTGTGGCAGTTTGCAATCAATCTTCATGCAGGCTTCGGTTCTCTTCTACAGCTTCAAGATGTGTCTGTACGTGTGGAAGGATCTTTGGGTAGGCTGGCGGATTGTCCGTGTTATGACTCAGCATTGTGGGGGACACACATAGGACCACTTTGAGACTGTCTTTCACTCACCTCCAGGTATGGCACATCGAGCTAAAGTGCGTCGTGGAATGATCAGTCCATAACGCCGACATAATCACTCAGCCGTCATGCTTGCTCACCAGGTCGAAGATCTCCCTCTCGGTCTTTACCATGATCTCGGTACCTTCTTTCACCCAAGCTACGATACAAATTGACAAATCACCTTGTTATTCACTTCGATCGCAACCTATTTGACTCGCTCGTACTCACAGATGACCTTTGATGAGGATCACGACATCCGTCAGCACCTCCTGATCCCTGACATTCATCGCTGCACTGCTCACCTGATCACTCATACGTTCACCCATCGCATACTCATTCAAGACCCACCCGTTCTCCATAGCCTTGTATCTCAGAATTTTCATCAGTCTATCATCACCGGTATTGCCGAGCAACATGTATGGTAGACTTTCGAGCGGACACAGACGTATGTCGATCTGTCTATGAGGCGAATCGGGCTTGGGAAGACGAGTCAGAGCTAGCACCTTCTTTTCACCTGTGGTCAGGACGTATGTAAATCGAGATCAGTCAATCGTTCTCAAGCCGGCGGGATGGAAATACCAGATGGTTTTCTTAAAGAAAAGAAAAACTCACCTCGCGAGAATATCTTCTCTTCTTGAATCAATCCCGCTTCATATAGTGCGCCCATGACTTTCCCCATTAGGCCATCGGATTTGTATCCCATTTTTGTTCGCTTCTTATCTTTGTCCCGCTTCTTGAAAGATCTATCGGAGTGTCTTACCGTCAGGCGGTCACTCCAGGCTTGTCCCATCTGGTAGAGCGTAGCCTGTGATTCGCAGTAATCCTCACTCACTCGTGCCATACCACCATATCGATATCAGAGGACACTACTTCCCCGCGTCGGTATGATCCCATGATGGTGAATCCCACTATCAGGTGTTGCATCAGATGAAGCTGCTTCCAATTTTTTTCGGTTTGACGCGGATCTGACAAGGGAGTGTGTTTGAGCTCGACTAACGACTCACAGCTGGGATCAACCTTGTCCAAAGCTTCTCGAATGAGCTTGTTGAATTCGTCGACTTCTGTCCGAGGGACCATGAGATCCATCTCCTCGTGATAAGTGATTGCTAGCTGTGTGGGTTACGACATGAAATGGGTGAGAGTTAGAGTACGAGACGGTGAATGGTGAGCCTCTCACTCAAACTTCAAGGCTCTCGCAGACATGACGTTCTCAATGGACCCGCGCGAGACCACGTACCTTCTGGGCATCGGATACTTTCCTGCCTAGCTCGTTGCCCTCGGCATCCAGCAGATCTTGCAGAGATCGTGCCCCAGCTTCGGCACTGCTCGAAGTATGGAATCAGCCATTGTATCGTCCCCGACGTCAACGACGGCTGTTCCAGTCCAGTCCCCCCGAGCGAGGAAACCGTAGTCCCTCATACGGGTATCCCAGTTTGGGAGAGAGAGGTCTTTTGAGACCATGGGGAGAAGTGATACACCACTCACAGAGCCTTCGCGCGGACTTTGCCGAATCCGTGAATTCTATTGAATTTGACCATGGCTTTCCATTTATCATCCAGGTTCTCCAACTCTGGAACCAAACCATCTTCAATGAGATTCCGAATCAGTCGCCACGTCACTCCATTCTACACCATAGTGGACACAGAGTCAGCCTTGCATCTACTTGATCACACTGCCATACAGAAACGGGAAGAGAGGTTATCGACCTATTTGTGGCGACGGAATGGACATTGGAGATGTGTTGCTATGCGTGAAATGACAACGTCGTGTCACATGGCTAAACTCACCTCATCGGAAAGCACACCTTCGATCTCTTTCAGCTTGAGCTCGGGGTTGCTGAGACCCCCATTTGGACCTGCGAGGAGAGCTATCGATCGCAACGAATCGCGGAAGTCGGCTGATTCTGTCACACATAGCAAAGGAAGGGGGATCAACATCCCAATCACGATTACCCCGAGAACGATTGTCAGAGTGCTCAATCGGGCCGCATAACGGATCGAATAGAATAGAGGAGATGCCAATCAGATCAGGTGGACAGATGACTACGACTCACTGGATGTCGAAGGGGTCAATTGGCGCCATGATTGCATATCCCTCAATGCCTCACACAGAGGTTTTGTAGGCACGGTGAGTTGGTCGTATTCTGCCATAGCCCTCAATGTCAGCTTCGCCCTCCTCCAGGTTGCCTGATCATCCCTGCCTCTGAGAGGTAAGAGGGTAGGGTACTGAACCTGAGCGACAGTAGAAATGTGTTGAAGGCAAAGACAGACTGATACTCACGCGATCCGTAATCTCGCTTCAGATCGTTGATGTACTTTGTCCTGTTGGTCGAAGGATAATGCACTCCAACAGAGTAAGCTCTATTCTGCCCAATCGACAGGCTCTGTGTCTTCCAAGGTACGATTGGAAGCTCCCTTGCTACACCTGTGCAGGGAAGTGGGAGGATGGCAGTTTCTTTGACCCGGTGTTGTAGGAGAGATGATCCGAGAGATAGGATGGGTCGTGCGGATCGTAAGTTGAGGAAACGTGAGGACATCTTAGGCGATGGCGTCGAAAGGAATCAGACTTGCAAGTGCCCCGAAAGATCCGGCGGTCAGATTGATGAGATGACGGAAGGGATGGTAACAGTTAAAATCTCAAGCTTCCATCACACTATATACACAAGAAAGATATCTCAGTCCCTCATCACTCCCTCCCAGTCTGGGCTATATCAGGCAGATATCTAGCCCCGACCACGGCAACTACGTTCAGCCCGAAATCACATCCTGAAGGACATTTTTGAGCGCTCAACTCCATTCACCTCAGATGTCAGCCAGTGAACGAGTAAAAGATCAAAGAGACGGAGATGAAACGCCCAGAACAAAACGCTCGGACCGTCGCCCCTTCCCCTTCCCCTTTGGAGCCGTGGACCCTGTACACATTTCAGCATCTCGTCATCAGTCAATCTGCAGAATCGAAACATTCCCTCTGTATCCTTGTCATGTAGACGTTCATGTGTGATTGAGTGTGTGTTTTGCACGAGCGTGTATCTGGAAGGACAGACACAGATGAGGACATGAGCGATGACTTAATCCAACATGGACGCCTTAAAATAGACTGGGAAGGAATCGATTGAGATCGACGAGTCACGTGAATCGTCAGAACCACGTGATCATCTTCTTCGCGCTGCTCGCGTTTTGGCGTTCAACGTCTCGAGTTACTCCAGTTGATTGAACGTTTACACAAGCGGTTCACGACACAGTCCTACAGTCCCAGCTATATAACGACGACATATCCGACCTTTTCTAAACATCTCAAGAGCTTGATTGATCGACCGATCAATTGACACATAGATAGCACGACCTGCTCGAGGATATTCCCTGATTCAATTCACTTTCCACGCTCAGAAACCTCCCACCCCCCCGGTCTTCATTATGTCGAAAGGAAGACGTTTTGTGACCTTTGCGATACCCTCCATCATCATCTACTTCCTTGCATTGCTCCATGTCCTCCCGTCGTTCTTGATCTCAGAGGAAGTATCAGATCAGATCTTACCTGTCGTAGGTCGCGTTCACTCTTTCTGTCACCCTGTCGCGGGTCGTCGGCACACTTGTCCAATCTTGCTCCCCCGTTCCTTTCTTCTCCTGCTCGAGGTCCTTTCCAGTCTGTTATTGGGATCAGCCGAGGTACTGACCCTATTGTCTTTGACTTTTGTGCTGATGATGATCCTCACTCGCCCCCTTCTGATTCATGTGCGACCCATCATGCCGATCCTCTATCGTACCTCCGCCCATATTCTTCGACATACGCCCAATTATACCTCCCACTCCCCTCATGGTCTCAACATCCCTTCCAATCTCACTGTCGACCTCACTCACCCCCCTGCGCTCCATTCCCTCCCTCGAAATCCAATCATGACCTTCTCCGCCTTATTCACCTCTCGCTCCCCCTGTCACACGCCACCCCACACACCACGATGTCCTCAATCCCATAATCCCCCCCATAGCTCCCATTCTGGCTCCTCGTCTCATTTGGGTCCTACTCGCTTTGGTCGCTCGGACTCGGACTCGTCCGATTCCACGATTGTCCCGAGGCGTACGAGAGTCTATTGAGGGAGATATCGCAGGCGAAAGATGAACTGAGGAATTCGGGTGTTTCGGTGGATTGACCTCTTCCTTCGTGGACACGTTTTGGTCTGTATTATGTAAGATGACTGCATGATTCCAGATGAAGCGATACATCTCATGTCTGTTGGGAACCACGTCGTAGCAGTGTGGTAGAGCTGGCTTTGATCGTGACTTGAAAGGGGGCCTGGACAATTAGATGAATACAAAATATGGCATATTGTACACGAACTCGCAATTGACCGATGGACAGGTATCCTGTATAGATTTGATGACAAGCTCACACGCTCGGATGCCATCTCTCTCTTCTCCGCGCCCCCCCCCCCCCCGCAAAGTACCTTCCGTTGAGTCTGCCCCAGACGGAACGACCAATACCAGAGCATGTTCCACCGCTTCGCCTCCTTGCCTCACCTACGAGCTCAACAGATCCTGCATCTCTTGTCTCATTCGTTGTATCTCCTCTTCGCTCTCTTCCTCGTCTTCCTTGTTCTCCTGTGAAAGCAAGCTTGATTAGCTCAATTCTGGAAATATAGTAGCGAGTCTCCTTGACGCCTTCTCATACCGCAACGACTCAAGACTCAAGATAGGTGTCACAACGACAAAAACCCTTTCCTGCTGTTCCCTTTCGCTGAGACACACAAGGATAGCGATACCCATACTCGCACTCACCGGCAAAGCCGCCCCGACAGCTCCTGCTTGTCCCAACTTGCCATCGGTCAACTCGAACAAGACCTTGTCGACCTCTGCATCCGCTTCTTCTTCCAGCTCATCATCGTCGACCGTATCGAGCGTCTCTTCCATCATCTCCTCCATTATACCGCTCTGTAAGTATGTCGTTGTGGTCAGACCAGGTCCCGATCGGCAAGCATGAAATCCGGTAGATGACCCACCTTCATCATCTCCATACTCATTTCTCGCATCGTAGCGCTTAGTTGAGGTAATTTGACAAGTGCGTTGGTGGTTTTCATGATCTCTGTACTTTTCTGGAAAGCTCCCGTGACCTTGACCATTGCTACCAAAGGATGAGAATCGCATGTCAGCGCAATGGATTCTGACAATAGTTTGCAGTATGCTTCCGTTGTCCGGCATTCCTTATACTGCAGTCGTCCTTGTCCCGTGTTCTCATCCCCATCCTCATCCCCATCTCTCCAAACGCTGGCCGAACCATACAGATCCGCCCATCATCTGTTCGTCCGAGTCAAGTCCCAATAAAACAAACACTCACACAACTGATGCTGTAATTGCATATTCACACTCTTTATCCTCGCCTTACTACTTTCGAGTCTATCTCTCTGTTTGTTGGCGCGGACGACCTCCCTCGCGAGGATACGTGCGGACTTGACATCGTTCTTCTTAGCTAGTTGTTTGAGCTCGATTCGGGATTTTTGCGTGGCCACTTCTAGCTATGGGACACGAAGAACAATGATGTCAGCATGGGGTACGTGATGTATTCACTCGAATCATGCAGAGCTCGGGGACGAGTGACCAGCGGATCTGATATTCCGAGTAGGCGAGGAGCGAAGGTGATCTTGAGGGTGGACAGACAGGGAACATAGCGAGCGACTCTACAAACATTACGAATTTCCCTATCCAACTGTCTTTCTTGTTGTCTCAGCTTCCCCTGCCACGCTTTCACCTTCTCTTCAGGTGTTGGACCGTACAACCATTTGTTGATCGATTTCATCTCAACCTGTGCGTGGAGATAGAGGATGGCTTGGGGGAGGGTGTTCAAGGAGTAGTGTGAGGGTCGGCGAGCTATCAAAGATGTGACCTCGAAGGTGCAGTGTAGAGAGTGGTGGAATATACGAATAGCGGTTGTGTTGTGCTGAGCAGTCGCTTGTAGATCTATGAAGGCGCTGTGGAATGATGTCGATATCCAGGATGGATGAGTCCGAAGCGTGCGACGATCCGGAACCACTACTGTTGGGTGGCAAGTGATAGGAAAAGCGACGGAGATGAGTCCTATCTCCGCTTTCATGTCCACCGTACGCAACGACCGGGTAATGAATTAGACTTGACCATCAACTTGCTTCAACATCAACTCAGTTCCTCATTCATCACCCTTCCCGTCTCCGTCCACCACAGCAAAACAAGCTCCATGGAGGATGTGGCTCCTCTCGGCCATTGGACCAGTCCATGGACAGAGCAGTGAGCTGCTCCCCACCGACGCCAGAGGCTTAGCTCACACCTTTCCGTTCCGCAGAATTCACATTCGTCCTCGAGCGAAAGAAGGAGTACACGATAGGCCGAGACGGGTGCGATATCGCGTTTTCGAGTAGACATATCAGACCTAGGGAAGGTACTCTGATAGTCGGAGACTGGAGTCCGACCCAGGTGAGTCATCCCACACTCTTATCGTTATCTTCCTTCTCTTCTCTTTGCCTTTGGGCCACTGCTCATCAGTGTATGATGTTATGTAGCCACATAAAGCACCTTCTCTGAAATGGAGGTCTGAACCGAAAAAGAATGGTACCTTAGGCTCGCTCAAAGTGCTGTGTTTGAGAGATCAGGCAGATGCAGGATCGACAGACGGGGACGACTATGATGTGCAGGATCTGGGAGTTACACAGGGTTGTTACCTGGATAGTGGTGATGATGGAGAGATACATAGTAAGGTGGAAGGAGTCATGTTCACAGAAGACTTGTGGTTCACGTGAGTATGACTCAGCCTCCCACCAGCTTTCAGAATCATTACGTTGTGGAAGAGTAAGCTGAGAAGTGGGCTTTTGGATCGTCAGCACCGAGTGGAAGGATCTGAGCTTGCAGTACGACAAGATGAAAGACGAGCCTGATCAAGTCAAGGAGACGTTGTGGTCATATTGTGAGTCAACACCTATTCCCATCAATGGTCGCAAAGCAGGACGACTACATATTGACGTTCTCGTAGGTATCCCATGGACACTAGCTTTTGAGGTGAACGACAGACCAAATTACGTTCTGTCCACATACCTTCGATCGAATCTAGACTGCAACTACGCTGTGTGTTATGGAGTCCCAATAGTGGTACCTACCTTCCTCGAAGCCGTCATCGGCCGTCTACGTGCCTGTTGGAAGAAAATGGCCGATTCCCAAGACAGCTTCTCGTTGCCTGACCAGGACGACCCTCATCGATTTCAGCCCGAATTCGACCCGACTCCCACTTCAGCGCTGCCAGCTTCGAGGAAGGAGAAAAGGAACTGGCAACCAGAGAGATCGAGAGAGACTTTGTTCCAGGGCTGGAAGACCATGGGTCTGAGAGGAAGGGTGGTATGTCTTCTCCTAGCGTTCACCTTTCGGGTCGGCTTGTCATTTCGCTGAGAGGCAGCGGATAGGCTCCCCAAGAGAAACGCTACATCGTAGCCATGGGCGCTGATTATCAGGACATGGACGTTCTCAGCAAACCCGTCACCACGAGTGAAGATTTTGCAGAGCGTCTCAAAGATTGGTTGAATTACCTTGATTCCAACGGAGGGAGAGAGCAAGCTGTGGTGGTGTGGTTCAGTAACGTCAAGAAAGAACTCATCAATAAAGGGGTCGACTTCACTGCAGCGATCACTGCTACATGTCTACAGTCAGTTGTGCTGTGTTCCTCTGTCAAGATCGTCTGAGCTGATCAAGAATATCTCAAGACTTGGTGTAGCTCTTAGCTCTGGAGGTATCGTTTGGGGCGCGGTCAGCATGGCAGGGGTAAGGAGTTACCTCGAAGCTTCTGCCGCAAATTTACCGGCGAAAGGTGAGAAAGACTGGTCGACATGTGTGTATCATGATGGCCCTGATAGAAAATCTCAGACAAAGCCGCTCCTCGCAACCCCCAGTTCGTCGTGCCCGAAGTGCCTGGGCATGCCCAATTCTCGCAGCCTCCACCACCATCGACTTACCAACCGATCGCCTCGGCTCGTCCCGACTTCATTCCTTCCACATTTCCCGATGAGACCACTGGTGCAGGTGCGAGATCCCCTCCTCCAGACACTGGATCCTCACAGCAGATTAGAAGGACTAGACAGAGGACGTCTCCGCCTAGAGACACTTCTTTGGAGCCTACGGTGTCAACAGTGAAGAAGGTGAATAATGACCCTTCCTTGCGATCGCCTATGCTGAATTCCTGTATAGCCTCTGCGAAGACGAGCAGGCAAACCGGCACCTGATTTCTCTCAGTTCCCCACTGATCCACCAGAGAGCGATACGGAGAATGACAACTCTCAACCTTCCCAACGTCAGCCTAGCTTCGAACAAGATTCAATGCCGAATCCGAGGGAGGAGACCGGACCACGATTCACCCAGCCTACTCAACCTATGGATGTTGATATAGTCGTAAGTTTCACTCACGCTTCTGACTTCCACAAGCAGCTGACAGAGTCTCAGCCTCAAACACAATCTCTCAGTCAAGCTCCACGACGACTCAAACGTCGAGCCGGCGGCGCTACGCCCTCGCTCATTCAGGAGATTGCAGACACCAGCGTCGACATGGACCGAGACGTCAAGGCCGAAGAAGCCGCTGCGGAGATACGAGAGCTGTACGAACAAACGAAGTCGTCCGCATTCAAGCCGAACCCATCCAAGAAACCTCGCCTGGAACATGATAATCCAATGGAAATACTCGAGTCATCGAATGAGTCTAGAGCGTCGACGAGATCGCGAGTGGCCATGCCCCTCATCATGGACGTTGACGATGACGATGGCGACTTGTACGCTCAGACGGTCAAAAAGGCGACCAGATCGAAGAGGGGTACCACAATCCAGCCGGAGACTCAGACCCAGATGCCGCCTCCCGCTCAACGTGAAATCCGATCGCCTTCGGAGGAGCAAGAAGAAGTGGAGCCTGTCCCCGCTCCTGTTTCCCACTCTATGAAGTCGAAGTCCGACACTGTAACTTCGACTAACGCAACGGCGAAAAGTAAAGGAGCACCAGTATCAACGCTACCCACGACAGATGAAGCTTTCCTCAAGGCCATCACTTCCGCATCGAAAGCTAAGAAAGGGATCGACGAGCTGGACAAAGAATTCAATCAGCTGCGGATCCCCAGAGCGAACGGCAAGACCGCAGTGATCAAGGCTAACGAGTGGGATGCATCTCATCCGGACTGGTCAATTGTCAACGACTTTGATGATGATCTGAGAGGAAATTTTATCCAGATTGTGAGGAAAGACTTGTTCAGAAAGGATCTAGGCGAGAGGGCGGAAAGGGACATGACAACGGTAGACGACGGACGGCCAAATTTCAAGAAATTCAAGAAGGTAAGTCAGCATCGCTGTCGAATATGACGTTGTCTGGGCCATTTCATCTGACATTTCGTACAGAAAAACGTGACAAGACGAGAACCCCTGCCTTTGGTCCTCACTGGACCTACGGTGCAAGACGCCGAAATGGGTGAACGTGAGTCTCGATTGCTGCTATGGGTCTCACGAAGCTGACATAGTCACTGTAGCGTACTGGCCCACTCAAGCTGTGAAGACCGGCAACCAACGAACACAAGCGGGTAGTCAAGCCACTATCGCTGAAGAAGAAGATGACATGCCTCTTCTGCCCCGTTCTCGCAAACGGCTACTCGGCACACAAGCACTGCAAGACGACGCAACGGATCCGCCCCTCACGGGTCGAAGAGGAACTCAGCGGCGAAAGGTCATCCCCGAAACTCAGAACTCGTCTATGAATGGCAGTCAACTCCCTCCCCGACGGTCTACCAGAGCAACCAGTGTCATGTCCGAGTCGAGCGTTGGGACCAGCACGAGCGTGGCTACAGCCACGGGATCGACGACGAGAGGGAAAGCAGTGAAACGTAGAGGGAAAGGGAAGGAACCGGTCTTGCTGGAAGATTCAGATGAGGAGGATGGAGTAGACTGGGGTAATTCGTCGACGGGCAGAACCAAATCTGGACGGAGTGGCAAGGGGACTGGGACAGTAACGTTGGAAGAGGATGAGGATGATGAAGAAGTTGTGGCTTCTACAGCGATGGGACTGGGAAGGAGCAAAGCGACGCCGAGTACACAACGAAGTGGAGGTACAGGTACGACGTTAGGAGTGGGAAGAAGGAGGAAACTGTTACCTGTAGACGACGAAGATGGAATGGTGAGTCGTATCTCTGTCTCACCTCGTTGAATAAATCGAAGCTGACGTGGTCTTTGGATATAGGCGTTCAGAGGTTTGGGTAAGAAGAGGAGGCTCGGTTGATGTAGGCTTCTAATCTGTATACCCTGCATGTCCAATATTCTAAAAGTACCGCGAGACGTATTGAGCTGTAAGTATATCAGTAGAGAATTGACGATGGGTAACGAGTCTATGTTAATTTGCGATGTGCCTAATTGTGATCGGGTCCTTGCTCGCAAGGCCGGGCGTACTATCAAATCGAGCAGTCCCACTGGTGATCATATCGAAGTGGAGGGCCATTCCATCGAGGATGACAGCCGTAAGACGAGCCCGTTCTGCGAGCGCACATCGTCCGGATTGTTGGCCCCCATATTAAGATGAGGGATATTACATACATATATACAACTCCCAGCTCTAGAAAGGTCACACCTGATCGAGACCCACTACAGAATCTAGTCGCTTGCCAGACTCCATATCAGATTCGCGGTGTACACTTTGGACCTGGAATTGTCGATAGGCACAGCATGTACGTCTTGCTTCGCGTCGTTTCCTATATCCGTATCAGATAGATATCAGCGGGAAAGCACGAATGTTGGGTCAGAAAGACTGCTCGAAACGGGGAGTCTGTACGACTTGGGCCGAAGGAGAGATGACTCACGGATGAGAATTTTCGCCGTGTTAGATTCGTCTTTCGAAGGGACGAGGGAGAAACCTGCTTCCGAGAACAATCTGAGTCGAATACTACCAGAACAGACGAGATGACATCAGTATCGTTCATGCTCGTCACGCCGCATCACCATCCAGCACAACAAGGAGATTGTGAAGGTTGGATCGACTGACATTTTCCCATCTGCCCAACCACCTTCCCCAACTTCGATCTTCCCCACTTCCTCCTTCTCGTTCCTCCATTTGCCCAATTCCACCTCCTTCTTCGCGACAGCAGCTTGTTCTTCGTTCAGTTGTTTCCCCGTCGCATACTGTTGTTGTTCAAGGGACCGGACTTGAGCGTCGTGCTCTGCTGCGGTGGGATGGGATGAAGGTCGTTGCGAGGCGACGGTAGCTTGGGCGTGTTGACGTGATAGTTCTGCGAGTGGATTTCACACGCATGACAAACGTCAGTATCGAGCAAGTCTGTCTGCTCCGATCTCCCACCAGTGTACACCTTGTCGGTTGCATGACCGTGCTTCGATTGGTACAAGGACCTCGCACTCACGTCTCAACTGATCGCGAAGACCATCTACCACCTCAGACCTCTCTGCATCTTTCGCATTGACAGCAGCTTCAGCAGCCGCGAGATCACCCAGCTCGTCGTCCGGAGACAGGTTCGGTCCGACATCACGGACGATCTTCCTGTCAGTATCGATATCAAATCACACAACAGCATCAGTAGCTCTCTCGTACACCACAGAGAAGCTTGACAGCTCTGATCTGGCGAATGACAGCTTGTTGACTTGTTGACTCACGCCAAGGCTCTCCACTGATCTTCTGACAATTCCTGTGATTGATTTTGCTCGCTGAATGACATCTCTTCCCCTCCCTCTTGTTCGATACTCATAGGTTGCGGTGGGAACGAGGCGAGTGTTGCCATGTTGGGATATCTGTCGTGTCGTTGTGAGTTGTGAGCACCAGAGTTGAAAGGTGTGATATAATCGTAGTCAAAGGACAACAAAAGACCAGTCGCGAGTGTTTTGTTGACGCGAAATCAAAATGCGGAATCAGACGATTCGCAGGGGCACCTGGCTTACGTAAAAACCCTCCTCACGCGCCTATCGTCGTTCCCTGAATGCTCTCGTTGTCAATCCTCTTGTATTCCCAGTGTCGTCATCATTATCATCATCATATGCATCTCTATCACCAGTTCGTACATACACTTTTGGAAAACCTCTCGTCCAGTTTTTGGGTTCACAGCTCTCTCTCGTCTTACACTCGGACGTATACTTTCTTCATCTACCCTCATTGAGTCGGAAGAGAACGCATATCGATATGTCCGCCACCGTCGGAGCACCAAAACGACATACCCGGAACAGGATGGGGGAGAGGAGGACGTCTCGCGACCCCAGTAGCTCGAGAGATGCCAGCGGGGAAGGTGAGTTATCATGTTCATGACCCTTCATGCAGGAGGCGAGGCATTCTCAGAAAGCGGAGCTGATTACGTTCAATCCCATGTTGCTTTACTCGAATCCATCTCGCACCGCATGTAAACGTCTACTTTTATGTGTTCTGCGGTGACCCCAACTTGCTCTCACCAGACAATGATAACGGCGAAACCGAGTTCTCAGATGTCGGCTCCATCAATTCCCACGTCGCCGAAACAGTCTCCAACGTCTCCACCGCGGAATCGCCTCGGATGACTGCTCCACCACTACCCCTGCAAGCGACAACCGGACCTAGCAACACTGGTCTCGGTGCGCCTCAGCCCTTGACTAGACGTGCATTGCAACAAAAACGAGTGGAAGAATTAGGTGGTGAAGGCAGTCAAAGCGAAGGGTTGGATTCTCCCACGTGAGTGTCAATGATGATCATCAACAAAGATGATTGGCTTGATTTCGGGAAACGTTTGTTGTCCGCGTACTGTGAAGCTGAGTAGAAGGATTCCGTTTCAGATATGATGGTGACGTAGAAAGCACCTCGACTATTGGAGGAACACCTATCCATCCTTCAAACTCTCATCGACATCAACACACTCGTCTCCCCGTCTCTTCTGACCCAAGCAAATTGACTGCTGAGACACCTGTCACTGCCAATTCTCCATACGGCTCACAACGGCTTCCTACCCCAAAAGCCTCTCAAGCGAATCTGGCCTTTTCAGACGCTTCACCACCGTCTCCTCCTTCCGTGGACCCATCTCTTTCATCGCATCCCAGACCCGTCGACGTGGTGGTCGCTCCTTCCAAAGCATTGGCGGAGCCTACCATACTTCAAACACAACAACTGTCGACCAAGCCTTCCATGTCGTCATTAGGCCCTCCAAAAATGTATACTCGACCCAAGGAATTGTCAGAGGCGGATATCAAGGGTTTCGTGGAGAGAGCTATTCATGGAAGAGGAGCTGAAGATGGTGTGGAGAGATGGTGGAAGACCAACGCTCCACCAGAGGGGAAGGTGGTGAGGGTGTATGCCGATGGAGTGTATGATCTGTTCCACTTCGGGTGAGTCTCACGTTAGATCTGATTGAAGAGAAACGCGTTGACCGTCTTCACCATAGACACGCACTACAACTTCGTCAAGCGAAATTGTCCTTCCCTCAAGTGCATCTTCTGGTCGGAGTTTGTTCAGACGACCTTTGCGCCTCCCATAAATCTGCCCCTGCAATGACTCACGCTGAGCGATGTGAATCCGTCCGCCACTGTCGATGGGCAGATGAGGTCCTGCCGGACGCGCCGTGGGTGGTCGACCAGGCCTGGTTGGACAAGTACGATATCGATTATATCGCGCACGATGAGGAAGTGTATCCCAGCAAAGACCACTCGGACGTTTATGCTTTTGCCAAGAAGAATGGTAGGTTGCTTCCGTTTCATTGGCAGTTGGATGTGACTAACAAGGTGATTTCACGACAACAGGTCGCTTTGTGCCTACTAGACGAACACCATCGATCTCAACTTCCGATCTGCTTGAGCGTATTGTACGTGGATACATGGACGGTTTCTTCGATTCGAAATTGGAAAAGAACGGACATCCAGAATTGCTCGCAGCAGATGTCGATTGGGACTCGAGTGCTTCTGTGGAAAGACGTGAAAAGAGAAAGGCAGGTATCAAAGGGAAGAAGTGATAAGAGATCCCAGCTACATGCAGAATCAGAAGAAAGAAGAATGAAGACACGACAGGATCTGAATTGGATAAGAAGTACACGGATGTGGTGCTGCGTACACAGGACTGGCTGCGCTATCGAGAAGATCTTCTGGATGAGCATGCACGAACGCTCGCCACACAACGTTCTGAGGCGAGCGAGTCAGTCAGGCAGGGACAGTGAAAGAGCCAAGCCACAGTACGAGTCACAGTATCCTGTCCGTCCGTTTCTGTCACGGTAGTGTGAATCCCAAATCACCTAAATTCATCGCTCACCCACCCCCGCCTTCAGCCGTTCCGCCTCTCGCTGAGCATTCGCTTCACTACTGGCCAGAGTCGCTTGAGCCACATTCGGATCGGCAAGCTCCCAAGTGACTCCTTTACCATCGGGTGTTTGATCTCTTCCATCTTCCCCTTCGTTCTTCTTCTTCTTGTTGTTTCCTCTCGAGCCTAAGAGAGTATTACTGATTGTCTTTGCTGCTTTGGACTTTTGCGATTCGTCCTTTTTTCCTTCCTCGTCCTTCTTCTTGTCCCTATCCTTGTCCTTATCCTTATCCCTATCCTTGTCCTTGTCCTTGTCTTTATCTTTATCTTTACGTTTGCTCTTATCCTTATCCTTGTCTTTACTCTTCCCATCCAAGCCCAAGCCCAAGCCCAAGCCCACCACCTCCATCCCCCTCTCCTCTAACTCTTTCCTCAGAACAGCCTTCTCCTTCTCCCTCTTCTCCTTCAACTTCTTGAGTCCCTGTTTATCACCTTTGATCTTCTCCTCTTCCTTCTTCCCTTCTGTCTCGACTCTCTTCATCGTATCTTCGGGTTTCTCAGTCTTTCGCTTTCGCAACTCTCTTTCGACCCATGAAGGTAGTTTAGCTCGGCTCCCTGTTCCTGTTCCTCTTCCAGTTCCAGTTCCAGTTCCATCTCCGTTTCCCTTTCCAGATCCAGAACCGGAAGATCTTGAAGTAGTCCTTGAAGCCGAAGATGAAGAAGAAGAAGACGACGACGACGACGACGACGACGACGACGACGACGAATCAAGATCATAGACTGATCCCAAGATGAAGTTCACGAGATGATACAATCCGAACAGCGCGATGAGTATGACGAGTATCGAATGTAGTAAAGGCGGTCTGGACGGATCGTACCATCCCGGTCGGAATTCGGTCCTCAGCGCAGTGAGATGTTCCGCCGCGAGCGAATGGATGCCTCTTGTTTTGGATGCTGGGTCGGGTCGTCGTACACGGTATATACAGTGAAAGCCAGTCGGTATGATCGGACGGGCGGACGGGCGGACGGGCGGACGGGCGGACGGGCGATGGAGTGAGTTGGGTGTAGCACACGGGAGATACGAGGATTCGAGTGCAACGATCAGTCAGTCGTTTGATAACAGTATGAGAGATGAGGTCGAGAAATGCGTGTAAACAGTCAGAACCAGATGGAAGGAGTCTGAAATCTTTGAATCACGGTGGATGGGGGTGAGAACGGTTTACTCTCTCTCTCTTTCTCTCTCTCTCTCTCACACGGAACCCTTTCCTATACGACCTGTCCGTGTCTCGAGTCGTGATTAACCGACGTGAACAACCCACTCACTCACCTCTCAGCTGAGCAGCTAGTCCCTCCTCCGCTCGTCCAGTCCACGCCATTCCGGGACTTCGCGTCCATCTTCCCAAACTCCCAGACCATACCAATCCTCCCCTCTGTCCACCATCCGGTCCCAAAATCACACCCTTCCGTCCATCACCTTTCCCTTTCCCGGTCCGAGGGAATTCGTTCCCAGTTTGGGCCACCTCCGCCCCATCCTTCACCCAAACCCATGCAGCTGCTCCTACCTCTGGCCAGACTCCCAAGACGAGAACCACGATACCTGCAATGGTCACGAACCCCATCGTCTGCCACATATCGCTCGTTGAGAAGGGTAGAGAAGAGGTATCGGGAGGTCGAGCACCTAGCGAGAAGAGTAAGAGCGGGATGGCAGGGAGGAGGATCAGGAGGAGGAAAGGGCCAGGAAGCAGGGTCGGGGAGGGGCCGAAGGGGGCAGGAGGCACTGCAGGTGGTGGTGGTGGTGGTGGTGGAGCAGGAGCAGGAGGAACAGGAGCAGGAGCAAAAGCAGGAGGAACAGGAAGAGGAGGAACTGGGTACGATACTGGTGGAGGGGGCGGAAGCGGTAAAGGTGGACGTTGTTGCATTGGTGGAAGCGATGAACGTTGATGATATATCGGAGGGGGCGGACGTGGCGGAGGACCATGCCGAGGTGGCCCATATCGTGGCGCTTGCATCTCGTGACTATCCAAGTCTGTCAGTACTCTCACAGCTATACTCTTTCAGTAGCTACATCAGGCTGGATGAATGTGTGTATTGTTCAACGGTGCGCGCTCGAATAGCTTGCGCGGCAGCGTGCAGGGGTCAGTCAAAGGGACTTTGATCAAACAGAACGGTCAAAGGAGCGACAGGGCCGTACACTCGTCCATCAGCCCGCACACGCACACGCATTGCCATACAATACATGCTCTGCCGTTGGTTTCGTACGACGCGAACAGGTCTGTATGCAGCCTGACGTGACTATTGTCTCCGAATGTAACGCAAGTATGGAAGATCACTTGGTGAATGCTTGCCACCTGGTCAGAGAAGTCAGCGTATCACTCTCGTACATCCGTTCACCTAGAGTTATAATCGCCGATTCTGCCAAATAATCACACTCACGCCTCACTCAGCGCCCCAAAGGCGCCGTTGGCCAGCATTCTTTGTTCCACGGTCGTGTTTTGCGTGTTGAGCTGTTGCAGAGAGATCCATTTCATCAGCTACACCACGATTCTTCATCAAGGCTTTGCTGCTTCAGCTTTTCTGCGTGAATCGCTTTGACAGCACACTATACCGTACTTCTCTTACCTCAGAGCATTCGCGACTCCGTTCCGCGCAGAGTACCCCCACACAACGAACGACCCCACTCACCTTATCGGGATGTAGTCTCGCAACGACCTTCATATACTTGATCTTGACCTGCTTCTCCGTGATCAGTTCATGCATCCCCACTTTCAATCCACCCTTCATTATTTCATCCCAGAGCACCATATCGAGACTCGCTATCAACGCTCGCAAATTCGTCTCTTTGCCACTTTTCCACGCATTGATCTTGGTTTCGATGGTATCTTTGATCGATTGTCTTTGTTCATCTTCTTTCTCAGCCAATTGAGCCGCTTTTCGAAGATCAGCCACAGCTGCCGAAGTCTCGATATCACTCGGTTTCGGTGGAGCCGTTTGTTTCGAGGTAGCTTTAGGTTTAGGTTTGACAACGACACCCGACGCTGAAGCAGGCTTGAGACCGTCACCGCCCGCCAGCATCTTTCTTGCTCTCCGTGCACCTTCTGCCGCAAGGTTTCTCGTCGCCGTTGCAGATGATCCCACAACAGCCGCATCGATAGCTAAAAGCTTCTCCCAATCTTCCAACGCGTTCTTCCACTTTTCTCCCATCTCCCAAGCTTGAGCTCTTTTGATCATAGCTTTGACCATCCCATCGCCCAACTTCACTTCCGATGCAACTTCGCTCGGCAACGGCGCTTCTTTACTAGGGTGATATGTCGGACCGATAAGGTTGATTACGATGGTACAGTCCGCTGCTGCGGGTGCCGAATCACCAAGCTTTAATCTCGCAGCCGCACGGTTGTTATGAATGGGAATAAGGTACAGATGTCCTTCGGGCAGAGCGGAGATTGCGGAAGTGTAAGCTGAATCAGCTTCAGCGAAGCGCCCCAGTTTGAAGTGCTCATTGCCTTTCGCCTTGTGCGCAGCCGAAGTCTGGATCTGTTGAGGTGTGGCCGAGATGAGCTGCCTTGCAGGAAGGGGTTTGGCCGGGACGACGGCAGCAGGAGGAGCGCGCGGCGCGAAAGCGGTAGCCGCAGCAGCAGGCTTCAGATGTCGGGCAGGTGATATATGCCGCTTTGGTTCCTCATCAGCAAAGAGGAGATCAGCTCTTTCTTTCGCCGATCTATATCCTCCGCCATCAGGCGTTTTCTGTGGTCGCTGAGTCTGCTCTCGTGAGGTTGGCGCATTCTGTCGTCCAGACGGTCCAGCTCCATTTGTCGTAGGTCGTGTCGGGCCACTTGCTTTCGTTCGTCGTGGGGGACTTTCCATATCATCATCATCTCTAAATCCTTCATCTCCGCCTCTCGCCTCTTTATCATCTATTCCATCCCATTCTCCTGCTTGTGCCGCTTCCGCCTCCACCATCCATCTCGGTTTCCCATCCGTTCTGATCTGTCTTCGCCCTACTCCTCCTTCCCCTCCTGATGCATTCCCGGCTGCTTGAGCTTGCGCTTCTAATGCCTTTCTCTGTTCCTCGTAGACTTTCATAGCTTTCTCCTTGCCGGTGTTCCAGAACGATGTCGCTTTACTGAACATATTCTGTCCAATCTCCGAAGCTTGAGCTAATATTTTCTCTGCCTGCTCTTGTGCTTGAGCAGCGGTCAAGGGCGTCGCCGTCTCACTCCTCTCTTGTTCTCGCTCTTCTTGTGTTCGAGCCCTCACACTATCCCGAGAAGGTCCAGCGCGACGACGTCGACGTCGTTCTTTCTCCTCTTCCTCTCGACGTTGGCGAAGATATTCGATCCGCTCATCATCGTTCTCCTCTTCGCCTCCTGAGAATTCTTCCTGTCGTCTTGCATCCTCTCGAGACCGTTGTCCGCTACCGCTTCCACTACCACCGGATAGGAGTATCTCCATAGCGGCTTGAACGTCAAGTCCGTCGGAAGTCTTTGCGAGGGCTTGTCTGGCTTGAGCAGGGGAGAAGCCCATCTCCACGATCTGACCAACAATGTGGGGCGGAGGTGAGACAGAGCGAGGGGCGGACTTCTTGGTCGGTCGAGACGGACCAGACTAGGAACAGAGAAGGGCATTGACATGATCAGTCTTCATGTCCATCACCACAGAACACAGCACATGTCTCACCTGAGATTGAGCGGTGACCGGTGCAGATCTAGCAACAACAGGTCTGCCCAGATCTCCCAGGATATCTTCTTCCTCCTCTCCATCTCGCTCTTCAAAATCGAAATCTGAAACAGGAGTCCTCATACCAGATCCTCCATTCCTACTGCTAAAGCCGGCGCCTGTGCCATTGAATTGTGATGGAACACTGGAAGCAGGAGCTGACGTAGATGAAGCAAGAGCGTCAAAGTCGAATGGGTCGGCAGGTGGAGCAGGAGATTTGCTGGAAGCAACCTTAGCAGATGCAGCTGGAGCTGAAGTGAGAAGATCATCATCATAATCGTTCCAGAATATACCGCCCGCGGCGGATGTCGACTTTAGTGGTCCACCTCCACGAGCCGGAGAAGGGGCGAGGATATCAACGAACTGGTCTCGTGTAGCCGAAGCAGGAGGCTTGGCAGATGGAGTCGGCGTAGGCTTGAGGACCGCTTCTAAACCATCATTCTCTTTCTGTCCCCGCGTCGTTGTTTTGGTAGTGGGCTTTGAAGATCCGCTACTCCCTCCTCCTCCTCCTAGATGATCCCAGAAGGCGCCTTCTGCCTCGAATCGCTTCCTGTCCTCTTCATCCCTCTTCCTCTTTTCTTCGACCATTGCCGCCTGTTTCTCCGCCATCGTCATATTTTTACTGACCCCCGGGGTTGTACCTGTCGTAGAGATTGATAACAATGAGGAGAAAGCGTCTAATCCGACTCCTCCATCACCATTGGGTTTGGTTCCTTTTCCACCACCGGTAGCGGAAGTCGCTCCGCCCATATTAGACACTTGAGGGATGTTGGGCGTACCATTCCCCGATAAGGGGGTTGCATTGCCTGAGCCTGGGGCTCGCAAGCCCGTTCCAGCTGCAAGTCGATTTGCAGCAGGAGCATTGATCGCACTCCCGACACCAGGAGTTTGGATAGCGGCAATCGGGGTGGATGCCCTCAGTGGTGTTGAGGAATAGTAATTCGGAGTGGTGGATCGTAATCCCCCTTGACCTTGAGATGTAGGTTGGGAGAGGAAGTCGAAGGCGGAGGTCGTTGATGCTGATGCTGGTTTCTGAGGAACGTTGGACCCTGAGCGTGACTGAGATGTCGATGAAGAAGACCAGTTGAGGTCCAGGAGGTCGTCCATCTTGCCTCCTCACAGAGTGCTAGCTAGGCTCAAGGGGAAGACGATTGCGGAGACACAGAGCGAAAGACTCGTATACTATCTGTAGTCTATTGCAGGATGGTTAGGGCGCGTTCAATGGGATGGGCGGCCCACGTGGTTTGGGCGTGGGCGTGAACTCGAACTCGATGCAATCTTCTGGCGGTGTCATCAAGGCATGAATGGATAAATCATCTTTGTGACTTGACTTATGGTCGACAGACATGACGCGGACAACAACCCGATATGCACAAGTGCTCGACTCGACGACGTTGAGACAGTATGAAGAATGCCCCAGAACCAAACCGACTTCCGTTCCACACGTTGATAGACCACAAGCTACAAGTATATCTGCCTCTTCCCTCTGTCGTTTTCTGTCCCATTGTGGCTCATCAAACCGCGTTTTTCACCTCATCGTCGAAGAAGACCACACTGGTATGTGGTTCGTCATCAGCGTATATATCGAGCAGAAAGAAAAGAGCCAACCACTCACGTCACTGTGATATCGTCCCTCATCCATCTGGTGACCTCACCATGCATACTTAACAATTCCCCCCGGGCCTTCTTATCGCCTCCAGCCAACGAATTCCTGATCAGATGCGTTGCTGCATTCTCGTCACCCTCGTATACCCAAGTCTCATTAGGTGGTTGAGGAAGGTCTTGAGCAGGATAGAGACGTTCGGATGCAGGGAGAGGAGGGACAAGTGGGAAGATGTTGGGAAGGGATGTTTTGGCGATCTCGTTGTGAGTTGGGTGAGCCATGTATGAGGCCAGGAGAAGGGTAGCTTCTTCTGAAGTGATTCGATCCCACACTTCATGAATGGTTGATTTAGCTGGATTTTCTATCAAGAAATGCCACACTTGGACACTCACGACCGTCCGTGGCCATGATGAGGAATTTGAGCTTCTCGCCATTCTCAGTATGCAAATTCCTGTATGTCACCTCTGGCTTGCCCGACACATAAGGCGGCGTGAAGTTCCACGGTCGTTGCGCACGGGGCTTGACACCTTCTGCTTTGAATGCGTCCGAAATGCTATAGCGTTCAAGGATCCTTATCAGCGTTGGCTCACATGGAAGTGAATTTGGACCTACACCTTGTTCTGATCGATTGTCCATTTGTACACGGCATCACCAAAGGCTCGGGTGGGTTGAAGACCACCTTGGACTCGTCCTCGCTGGATAACGGTATCTCGCTCAGAAGCGGGATGTTCACTCTGCACTCTGTGACGAGGAATCAGCTATCGTCGTTCCTACGAGAAGCGTTCCCCTCTGTCCTTCGATATGATGATGGCAGTATATTGGGTTGCGTCACTCACCTAGCGATTTCCTTCGGATTCTCACCCATCTGATCTTCCGTCAAGACATCACATCTCCATCTCCCATCGGGTCCCTGCCATCCCGCAACAGCCCTACAGTCCCCCACAAGCGCGACGTACAGATCGTCGTGTTCTGCGTCGACGAGAGCGGTGACCGCGCAAGCGCCTGCTGCTGCAGGTTCAGCCAATGCGACGAACGTTTGACGAGGGGTAGGGGCCGATGGATCAGCTTTTGCTGAGACTGGCTGTGAGAGGGTCGGAATCAGTCGAACGGGTGTTAGGGAGATACTGTCGTCTAGCTGAACAAAGCTGTATGGGATCAGAGTGAGCATATGTCCTACATGCGTTCGTTGTACCAGGGCCAGTACGCGGCCAACCGTATACGTCGAGAAGGTCGGATAAACTCACGCGTTCTGTAAGGTCGAAGTGACGTTGTCCGGTGTCCAGACCTTGCCGCTACCAGCCCAATACCAAGGACTCAGATAACCTCCCCATTTCTTCCACCCGCCCTCTGTAGGCGGCAAGAAGCCCGCTTGCAGTCCTGCCAGAGCGACAGCTACGACCGGATGTAAAGTCTTTTCCAACAATCTACAAGTAGCGTCTCCGCCATGTCCATCGATGATCGAGAAGAGCATCAAATCGTTCTTTCCCTCCGCTACCCCGGTAGTCGAAGGAGGAGTCGCACCACCAGAGAACCAAGAGAACCATCCCTCCTGACTCTTACGTCTTGCCAGAGCTTCTTCGGACCCCATTTCCCGGGGGATGAGGTTACTCTTGAATCGATCTTCACACGGTTCGTTCGAGCCGACCCAATTGGTATCCCATCGAGTGACCGGATTACCAATCCTCTTCAGATCCCGCTCTCCACTCTCATTCTCCGTCAACATCTTTTCCTGTTCAGCTTCTGTCTTCCTGACAAAGGTGTGCGTCTCCACACCCTCTGATCCCCGGATACGTGTTTCGAAAGTGGGTCGCTTTGTGGTGATCCCGAGGAGCGAACCTCCACCTGATTCAGCGGATGACGATGACTGTTGCTCATATTGATACACAGCATAAGCTGAAGCGAGCAGAGCGACGGAGAGAAACGCGGTGGTCCTCACGCCGGACGAGGAGGGAGAAGGTGTGGGAGGAGTGCTGTAGAGCCGAAGAGATTGTCGTGCGACGAGACGAGATGGGAGCAAGAGCGGCCGAAGACCGAGACGAGATCGAGGAAGCATGGCGTGGACGGAGATTCGAGGAAGGGGAAGGGTGCAGATGCTGGATGGGGTCCACGCAGCTACGAGACTCCTCCTTGATCTTTTTATAGGTGGAGTGTATGGATCAAGATGAGATGCGTCTGGTAGGTCCGGGCTTTCAAAGAATCCTCTGATCGTACGCTGGTGGAGGTGTGTCACGACGGTCGGTTATCTTTCAGTCTAGCTAAGCTAGTCAATCTCTCCAAGCCACTTTTAATCTAAATCTCGTACTCTGGTACCAAAGACAGCACAGCCTCGAATCATCACCCCGGCCCTGGGCAGATAGATGCATGGGTAGATGACATGAACGATCTGCCTGTTCTTGTGGGGTTGGACTACCACTATCACTGCTCATCATGCATGTGAGATGGCACTCATCATCATCGGGTTCCCCCTTTTTCCCAGTCAAGTCGCGCATCGTACCTGGCCAGAATTCCCTTACGTAAGCACCACATCGAACAATGTTCCCCCTCCACCTCTTTTTTCCCGATGAGGCGTTCCGGAAATCAAAATGGGGGGTGGTCGACTGTGACTATGACTCAGCCGCCCCTACAACCTATCCAGAACCATATACAATCACATCATGCCGACTCCAATGATCCGAGCCTTAAGTTCAGTAGCATCGGCATCGGCATCGGCATCAGCATCACGTCCGAGACTGGCTCCACTGCCCCATCGATCGATACTCGAATTGACCGGACCTGACGCTCAAAAGTTCCTCAAAGGTCTCAGTTGTAAGGATGTCGATTCGCTCGGTGGAGGATACAGCGGGTTCTTGAATGCGTCAGGAAGGGTCCTACACACCACCTTCATCTTCCCTCGTCATCATGGCGCGACTAGGAGTGGGTCTCCACCTTCGTATCTGATCTCCCACGAATCACCATCGGTTCATCCGGCTCCTCTACAGAGTCTCTTGCCTCCATTCAGATTGAGGGCCAAAGTGAAGATCAGAGACGTATCAAGCGAATGGGATGCTTGGTCAGCTTGGGGTTCCTCTTCCTCTTCATCATCAACGGAGGGTGTAGCAGAGGGAAGTGATGGGACGAGACCGATACGGAGTTGGAGGATGGGAAGTGGAGGCGCAGCGGAGAGTCAATGGGTCTGGGAAGATGGAAGAGTAGGAGATCTGGGATTGGGTGATGGGGAGGTGGGAAGCTGGGATTTGAGAGCTGGGTGGGGGAGCATGGGAAGACAGCTGCTTGTGCCGAAGGGAGAGAAGCGTGAGTGGCTGCTCCTTGAGATCAGTTCTCAAAACCTCACTATTTAGTGCAAACATATACGTCGTTAGAGCTGACGACGTGTCACTATTGGCTACCCATCGGTTCAGCCTCACTCGCAACGTCCCATGACACAGCCCTGACCGACGAATACAATCTCCACAGGATGCTGCTCGGCGTACCAGAGGGTCCCAATGAGGTTATACCAGGCTCTGCGCTGCCGTTAGAGAGCTGTATGGACATACATGGCGGTGGTGAGTGGCCGGTGTCGACGTGCCACTAGAACGAATCGAGTGTCCTCATGAGCTGACTCCCGAATTCGCTTTCCTCATCTTTGCCAGTCGACTTTCGTAAAGGCTGTTATTTGGGCCAAGAACTCACCGTCCGAACATATCACACCGGCGCCACTCGTAAACGTATACTACCAATCCGACTTGTCCCCTTATCCAAACCGAACATCAACACCAACACCAAAACACCTCTTTCCTCTCTCATCTCATCTCCTGGTACACTCGCCCTTTCCCCAACATTACCACTCGAGGTGACCTATCATCCGCCCTCATCTTCCGCTACGCGTAAGCCGAGATCTGCAGGTCGGATTCTGTCCCTCCAAAACACCGTCGGCCTAGCTCTGGTACGATTGGAGATGGTCGAGAGATGTTGGTGGTCTGGTACTGGTGAAGGTAAGGGTGAGCATTCCGTGTTGGCATCCACAGTGGACGATTGGAAAGAGAGTGGTGTGGGGAGATTGACGACTGAGATCGAGGGTGATGAATGGGGTGTATATGTCGATAAAGGTGAAGCGTATAATGCGGCCTTGCAGTTTCAGCAGAGTCAATGACGGACGACAAACATAGTAGAGTAGGACGGACCGTTTTCAATATATGCATTGTATCTATATGATATCTACAGATCCGCAAAGAAATCATCGTTGTTATTTTGAGCATGAGTCCTACCCATATCTCCCATCCCACCTTTGTTCTTCCTCATCTTCTTCGCAGCAGTAGGTTCATCATCAGAATCCGAGTCAGCATCTCCCTCGGCATCACCCGCTTTGCTCTCCTCATCTTCCATCTCCTCATCTTCATCTTCATCTTCATTGTCGCTATCCTCGAAAAGATCTTCGACATCGGTGAGTTTGAGACACTCGTCGTGCGAGACACTGCCGAGCCATTTCCCGTTTCTGTCAAGTTTGATCCGTTCGATAGGGTATTCTTCGTGAGTGGCGATGACTCCCACTAAGTTCACATAGCCAGCATATCAGCATCTAACACTGGCGATACAGCCGCTACTCGTCATTTGCGTGTGTGTGTGTGTGACTCACAGAACTTGTGCGGTAAGACTTGCATCACTCTGATCATACCGTCTTCTGAACCAGTCGCGATGATATCGTCTGTCAGAGGAGCGATAGCATCGATAGACGCCGGATGTCCCGGTATTCTGTCCACACCTAGAAGCGGCGGCCTTAGCTACTTGACACTACTTTACGTGCTGGAAATGGGATCAACTCACAATCCCCCCATCCCTGTTTACGATTCCATATTGACAGTATACCCAGACCTGATCCGACAACGGCTTTACTCCCTCCTTTGATAGGCACGATCGAAAGTAATTCGTCCTCTTGATCATCGGACACGGAAAGAGGAGTAGGTTTATTCGATCGGATGTCTATGACGGAAAGATGACCGTCTCCGCTGAACACCACGCGCCATCTCAGCTTGGCTCGATAAGATCATTCTTGAGAGGTTGAAGAAAGGAAACAATTGACGTACGAGGTAGTTACCAATTGCCGTTTATCGTCGAAATAAACGAAATCTGAAATATAGTCGAAATGTTGGTTGTATGATCTCAGCGCTGCAGGCTGTCGTGGGTCCCAGAGCTGCAAGGTATGGTAGGTCAACGACAATGGACTCGGGACAAGAGAGAGGGCGCAGACGCTGCACGCGAACTCACTTTGATCACACCATCGTCGTCACCTGTGGCAACCAGGTTGGCATTGACGCAGAACACTCGGTTGATCGGTACGCTATGATTTGGCCTGGTCAGGTTTCTCCTTCCATACATTGTGAAGTGAGCCTCACTCGTGCGCTTCGTCTCGTTCCTGGACCACAGCTCCGGTCGATGCGTTGAGCTGGCTACCAACATACATACGACGTTCAGCTCATTATCTTTCACAGCAATAGAGATCCGTGTCATCTACGACGTCATCGTCTACCCAAGACGAAGATCTGCTGGGAATATTAAATAGGTAGCAAGCACACTCACAACAATGCCCCACTCTTCCCTCCTACCCAGACATTCTCCCCCGCTTCTTCGACCACCACCGCTCTCGCCGTCCTCTTACTCGGTCTCACGGACCACGAAGTGGATGTCTCCCCTGACCGATCATCGTATCGCCACGCTTTGATCTCACCGGTGAGTAGGGATGCGTAGAGGACTGACTCGGTAGGGTGAAACGATAGGTCGAAGGGCTGTCCGAGTAGGCAGGACGATGAACGGGCGAAGGAGAGAAATTAGCTGGAGTAGATACTGAGTCCACCAATCGAGACAGAAAAAAAAACGAGAGAAGGGATGTGCTCACCTGGTTTCTCAGCTTGATGTCGGGCATCTTTGAAGCTACTTGTTTGTGTCAGTAAGAAGACAACAGCGAGAATAGTTGGATCAACACCTGTGTCCTATAACTATGACCCAGCACAAAAAAGTTGCGAATCCAGAAAATCAACACCGGACAGAGTGGAGGTCGATGAACAAACAAGATTAGCTTACGTAACATCTCCGATCTTCCCCGGCAAAAAACCGGTCAGTAGGTTTCTCTCCACTTTTCTCGTCCACCTCTTTCTTCTGTCTCGCGGGAATCGATCTCTTTCGACGACACGATCAGTCAAGCCAAGCAGTCACGACTGCACCGTTCACGATAACGATCACGATCCACGAGCACCCCATCTTCGTGCTCTCTCTCCGTCAATCGCGATGTCCTGCTTGACAGCTTCGACATCGGCGTCGGCGTCGACGTCCAAATTCAAGTCGATCCGACCGACCCTGTCCAGAATAGCATGTCGATTATGTCCCCCGACTGCCCATCTGCAATTCTCCACAGCTCCCTCGCGTGAGCTTCCGTCCCCTCGGAATCCGTACGATGACGGGCGAAGACTTGGTGGATCGCAAACAGCTCAGCGGGTCCGGGAGCACAGTCGGTCCCGCTCTCCTAGGACTGCTTCGTATCCAGACCCATCAAATCGATCACGTCCTGTCCGACCACCGCCTGATACCCCTCGCTCATCGAATTTTTCGCGAGAAAGAAATCAACCATCCACACATAGATATACATCTCACTCGAAACTCACACGATCCGCCATCCCTTCCTCTTTTCCTCTCACGTCAGATGACGCTACAGATATTCCTTCCTCCAAAGCCCAGACGAGAATTGGTCCTTGGTCACCAACGAAGAAGCTGACTTATTCAGCCATGGCGGGACTTCGGACTCTACATTCATTAGATCCGGACAAGTTCACGAAACCTGTCTTATCGGCCAAATTCGGGATCAGCGTAGAAGCAGTTAGCAGGATCTTGAGATCGAAGTTCAGGGATAAGTCCTCCGTCGGTGGCGGTGGCGGCGGCGGAGAGGGGGCAGGCGATGAGGGTGGACTGCTACATAACGATGAGGGCAGGATCCTGTATAGTCAAGAAGGGGATATTGGACTTGGTAAAGGTGTGAGATTCAGATCGTCCGGGGATAGTAAGACGATGACTACCGATTTGAGAGGTACGAAGTGGGATAGGAACCCTTCTACAGCGGAAAGTATCAGTCCGGTACCTGCTATCGAGAGAGCGTACTCGAGGAGGAGACCTTCGTCGACCAACGACCGTACTCAACCAGACTCGGAATCGACAGAGCCATGACAATGAGTGGTTGGACGGACGATACACTATACAAAACCGACTGGTGCCATCGATAGCGATCTCAGTGTAAATGTTGGTCAATATACGACGGAAGCGGCACTCGACTCCCCACTGGACGACATGATTCGCTCAATCTCCACATTCACCAGGTCTTCTGCTGCCGACAAACATCTCTACGATATTACCGTGCGAGTCCTGTCCCACTCGCACAGCGTACGACTCACTTCGCACATACCCTGCACAATAGTTACATATCTATGCATTCGCTCCATTTCAAGAAGCATACAACACCACTTGAACCAAACAACATGACGTGTGAGAGTTGTTACTATATATACTTGTATCCTTCTCAGATCCCTTCTACTGTATGTAATATTTTCCTGAAACTTAGATGGACGGTGTGAGTCGATCGTACTGCGTATCGTAAACGACATCAGCACGATTTCGCGCGATCGAATGACCGTCCGCTGACTCACCTTGATCCATTGATCTATTGCCGACACCTCGCCTGCCACTGAACGAGCCTCGACCCATACCCACAACTGATAACGAGCGTGATCAGCATTTGACACATTCATTTTCGCATACAACTCACCTTGATCATAGCCAGAAGACTCCCTTTCGGTGTCGCCGAATACGCTTCTCTCGTACCCATCTGCCGACCCAACTGTCTCAGAATCGGTAAGGCCGATTGGAACAAATCCATCTCGGGATCCAATTGTCTTCCGATTCCTTCCAGTAGCAAGATCGACAGGACAGTATTCACGAAATCACCTTCCAGCTTGACATGATGTGTTCTGACCGCGTTCAGGACATCGGTCAGGATATCGCTGATTTTGATCTTTGCCAAACTGAACGTCTTGCTTTTCACACTCAGCACGATGTGCTGCATTTTCAGTGCGAATGTTTCTTCGTCAATGACATGATCGGGAAGTCGACAACGTTCGACCATTAGTTTACCAGCTTTGTATCCGTCAAATGTCGCGACTGCGGAAAACAAGTCGAGAAAATTGCGTCGGTTCGTGTCGTCAAGAGAAGTCACTAGACCCGCATCGATGAAGATCAATTGCGGTTGATAACCCTCCGAGTCGAGTTGTTCAAGTCGAGCGATCCAGGCTTCTTGGTCGTGAGCGAGAGTCGAAAGTGAGGACACCATGTCGGCGGTTGATACAGTCGAGGACGGTGAGATATTTGAAGGCGGTGTATGCGATTTACGACTGAACTTGTTGAGCAAAGGGCCGAGGTAGTCTGTGGTAGAGGGCTTGTAGAAGCGAACCATGATGTTTCCCCTACGCCAAGCACGAAGCGTCAGCATTAATTTGGTCTCGAGCGCGTGATGTTATGTTTACTCACGGGTGCAGATCACCATGCGTCCAGTTGTCCAGCAACAGCATTTCCTGAAGCGAGTGTGGTCAATTCCGCTACTACGACAATGGATCACCGAGCTTGACTCACCAAGAATGCATCCAGTCCGATGGTCGCGATTTTCGTGTCATAAGGTCCACCTCCGTTCGTCAAGAAGTACTTGAGCGGCAAAGCATCCTCGAACTCTTCGATAAGAACATCTTGTCTCTCTTCCCTTTCTTCTCCTTGCTTGTTTTTCCCTAGACCCATAGGCTGAGGGAAAGTGACAGTTCTACCTCGTTTGCTGAAGTTCGTCTCAAAGGTTCTCAAATTCGAAGCTTCCACTCTCAGATCCAGCTGAGAGTTCATGATGTCTCCGAATACTGCCACCTCCTCAGGGATGGAGAGCCACTCCATACCAGGTAGAGCGTTGAGACAGTTGGCAAAAATGGACATGATTGCGATGTCCCTACGGATGGTCTGACGGATTCGAGGGTGGATGACTTTGATCGCAACTGAAGCAGTGTGAGGTTCTGCGTGTCCATATCTGACAGGCTCATCGGCGCCAGCACGGGTTGCACCGGCCAGGACTTCTGGTCTGAGCTTCGCTCTGTATACCTGAAAGATCGTTTAGCGAACAGTCCTAGGGCAAGTACACTACCGTCGACTCACTTGAGCAATAGCGCCACATCCAATAGGTTCCTGATCAAATTCCTCAAATATACTATCAAAGTTCACTCCAAAGGCCCTCTCCATAACCTTCTTTGTGTGCGCCATGGAATGGGGTTTACCGTTTGAATGTAGTTTCGACATCTTCGAGCACAACTCGGCAGGGAACAGATCTGCTCTTGAGGCCGCCCATTGACCTAACTTGATGAAGGAAGGCCCGGCCCTCTCCATCTGTTTCACCAGGAAACCATACCACCAAACAGCGCCCCAGTTCTCTTGTTCCTCAGTAACAGGTTTTCCGACCTTTCGACGTCGTTCCGGCTTGCCAACAAGGAGCATGGGAGTAGTGAGAATGACTGGGCCAAAGAGGAATGCAAGGTGGAAGAATCGGATGAGCGTTGCGATGGGTTCGAAAATGTACAGTTGGATAACACGAACAAAGGTAAGTGGTTGTTCGGCGGGGGACGTAGCGACGAGATGGGAAGGGGCCGAGGGGTGAGTCTTGGTAGGCGGTCGAAGAGGGATGAAGTCGATTGCAGAGTCGTTTTGTACTGGTCGCCGCCGGAAGTACACTATGGCGCCTACTCCTACCCCTGCCATAATCACAAGTCTGAAAGATCGACGGTCGTGTGTGTCAGATTTCGCATATTGACTTCTACTTCCACCTTCTCCGCCAGATGCTTGCTGAGAACTTTCGACCGTGCCGGCGCCTCGGCCTTTGCCGATGATGGCAGATACTGGCGCAGCGATGGTCCCGAATGACCGTCTCGTTGCACTCTTCAGAGCGGTCCACCCTTCGTTGTCGAAAAGGAAAGGTTGAAGGTTGGAGCTAGATGATCTGCCCTGAGACATTTTGGCATTCTCTTCCGCTCGTCGCCTCACTTCGTTCCAAACCTCATTTCGCAGCACATCTCCTCTGATCTTGTTCAGCTCGTTCTCGAGTGTGAGGAGATTCCTCCGCGCGGGGGACGGGGCTTGGGCGTTCATCCGTCGAACGAGATCGTTAATCTGCTTAATGTTCTCTTGATGAAATTTGAGCTCTCGAGCCTCCCACGCGTCATCTTGAGAAGGTATTGAATGCAACGGTGGAAGAGGGGATAGCGCATTGGTGGAGATGACGTTGCGGACGAGATAATTGGTGTAGGTCGTGAGTAAAGTCAACCGAAAGGCAATTAACGTAGCGTCAAGTGAGTTTTGCAATTCGATCCAAGGCGGTAGAGCCCCTTGTCGTTTGACAATCCTATTCCTGCAGGGGAGTCAGCAACTCTGAACCAGGGAGTGCCAATTTGACTCACATTAGCAGCTCGCCCGTGTCTGTGCGAACGGAAGACGCGTTAGGTGTGTTACACGTTGAGCAGATGCAATTGACACTGAACTCACCGATATGTGGATTTCTGGCCTCTGGATCTCTAGGGATTGGCATACCCTTTCCATTTGTAATCTTGAAGAAACCGGCCTCTGCATCAGACGGTCAGTACGAAGACGGTTCACGTCATGCGTTCATCTTCGCTCACCTCTGGCACGCTGGATGTGACCGATCAGCGCACTTCACTGGAATACGCGGGGCATTATGCAGACTCACCTGTATTCTATCTTCTACTAAACCTGTCCATGCTCTCATACCACTCGCGTTACCTTTCCCAGCACCCAACACACTACTTCCCTTGATCTGTCTATTCCCCTTGAAAGTCTTATCTCCCGCTTCACCTTCGCTCCCAACCTCTACCAAATGTCCACCTTCCAATCCTAATCCTAGCTTATAATCTAACGCACCTTCACGAGCACTATCGAGTCTCCTGACTGTCTTGCCTGACTTTCTCGCCGCTTTCACCCTCGCACGGGTCTTGGCATCGGCCCCTGGCGGTAATTGCAATTCCAAGAGATTGGTCAAAGAATCGCCATCGGCTGACTTTTTGATAAATGTACCATATTTGACGGATGGAGTGTGATCAGATGCGTCAATTGGCTTCGAACCTGTATAAGTGGAATGCCAAGGCCGATGCAGATGAGGAGGGATATTCGTACGATGCGGATTCGTCGATTCCATCGATACCTTGTCTGCTACATCTCCTCCTTCTTCGGGATCGGTGACGAGGGTATTACTACCTAGTCTCGGTTCGAGATTCAATCCCTTCATCCAGCCTTTGATCTTCTCATCCGCCGCATTATGTTTGATCCCACCGTCATTTCGGAGCGGTTTGCTCACATCCGTCAACATACGCAGCACCGCATCGTGTGTCGATTCATCGCCGGTCCATACGGGTCCCTGAGTCAGACGGAGATGTTCGCGTGAAGATGATGAGGGGGGAGGAAGCGTCTCTTCAGCGATGGCATCTGCGAATAGCTTGGCTGATCCAGTGAGACTCGTTTGTGCCTCTTGGGCACCAGGCGTTGTGTTGAGAGTCGAGTTCGAAGATGACGCTGCACGATCGGTCGGTTTCGATTTCGAGGTCGACGGGTGCGGGGTTCCTGAGGAGCTCTGCAAGCGCACTGCGAATAGCTTTCGACCAGCGAAGGAGGACACGCGCCTATGTACAGGCAGCATGGTGAGGGAACGGAATTCAAATCAAGAGCAGGACACGTTGAGAAGGTGTTGAAAAAGTGAGATGAGAGTGAGTTCGAATACGAAATGCAGTGGTCGATACTCCACCGGGTATGACGACGAGCAACTGTATCAAAATGTGTGAAAGTGGCAAATTCAAAGTGGCACCAGCGTATGGCCGGATGATCTACATATCATGCTAACATGCATGCAGCTTGTCAAACAACGCAAACAGCTAGGTATCTGCTGAGCTGAAACAGCATAAGGCATGTATGTGGTTCATCCAAGGACTCTCCAGAGCCGTTGCTCTGTATTCAGATCTTAGCAAAGATTTTGGCAGAGGCTTTATATCTCGCTACTCGGTCGGGCGGGTGGAATTAGCCTCAATCCATCTCTAGCAGGGATCCCTCCCCGCCTCTTAAGGCAGAATCATATGACTCACCCCAACAGATGATGAGAGCTCCTCCCATCTGCAGACATCCACTCATAATAATGACTTTGTTGAAGCTTGTCCCACCGCTGGCGTCGAAAAGGGCTCCTCCGAGCGGGCCCGATATGAAATTGCCTGGTCCGTTAGCCAGCAGTAACTATCGTGAGGTGTTTCTCATCAGTTGCTGACGTCTCGTTGTACATCCTGTCCTTTGCTTTATCTCCGCCCTCTCTCGCAATTTGGGCGGAGACATGTTTGGACTTTAAGTCCGACGTAGTCTGATTTGACTCACCAATCCCACATTTGTAGCCAGGTTCGCCTGTCCAAACAACTGCACCACATTCTGGGGTATAATCCCCACATAACCAGGTGCCACCAGTCCAAACATCACCCCGAACACACATATCCCTGCTAGAGATTTGGCTGTGAGCCAGAGGGCTAGCTGGATAACTCCCGACAGAAAGAAACACAGCACGAAAGTGTTCATCGGTCCGAGTTTGTCGGCGACGAAACCGACTAAAGCTCGGCCGATGCAGACTGTGAAGCCGAGGAGTGTCACGGGGCTACAGACATGCATCGAGTCAGTCACGGTTGTATGGTATGTCGTGTACTTGACGCGTTAGACTCACAGAGCGAGCAGAAGCGTAGGTAGTTCTGGTAAGTTGAGCTGCGTCCATTGAGCCAGGAAATTGAATGGGAGGCTACGATGACCAGTACAGAGCTCGCTCAGCTCGTCGGCTCGCTTACGACGGATTCGGTAGATTCCCGCCATCATGGTATCATTCTTTCTACTGTGATTGCATTCACACTCACGCATATCCGATAACCGCCACGAACATCCCAAGTACCAAGCTCCAGAAGGCTGAAGTGCCCACGACGGTCATATCGATCCAAGGACCTTTACCAGCAGTGCGAGCTTCGGGAGACGTGGGACGGGTCCGTATCAGGAGAATCGATATCAAGCTGAAGAAGAGGTTGATGAATGACATGATCCTGTGAGGTGGGTTAATTTTGTTGCTGAACACTGATTTCGGGGAAGAACGTTGAATTCCAAGATTGAAACGTACCAAAGCGTCTTCCTGTGCCCTACTGCCGTCAAGAGCTGTCTCACCACCAAAGACGATGTGCCACCGCCTGTACAATGACAGATTAGCCCATCGTTCCAGTGCTCATTGCTCGACCAACTTCACCCCGCACTCACCAATGCCAGCGCCGCCGATCGCTATGCCACTTGCTAGTCCTCTTCGCTTGTAGAACCATTGAGAAGGGAGGGACATGAATAGGGGCATAGTGATACCTTGCCCGATGCCGGTGATCAGACCCTGAGATCGGTTCAAGAAAGCACCCCATTAGTACCGCTCGTCTTTCGTCCCTAAGCGCATGGCACGAGGTAGGCATCGCCATGGCAGAGGTGGTCAACTGCCCACGTACCTGTGTGAGAATCATCTGCCACATCTTGGTCGACCATCCTGCCAGGAATAAACCCAGCCAAGCGATGATGGCTCCGATGAGTAATGCTGGCTGAAACAGTTCACAGGTCAGTGTGGCGCCGACCCGAACCTTGTGGATGGATGGACTGTGGCACCGCAGTGGTAAACGGAGCGTGTAATTCACCTTGAATCCATATCGATCGCCATACCGGCCTGACAGAAACGCTGTTGCGTTCATCATCTTGGCTATGAAATCAGTCTACTTGGCTTCCAGCCGGTGTGCTAGTAGGACACGGACTCACGAACGCGCACAATGTCCCACCGAGAGAGAGGATCGAGGTGTTGGCCCCTGGATATACGTTTGCGGCGTAGTACTGTCGTCGTAGGGCACCTTGATCAGCTTTGCTTCGTCACTCAACAGACAGGATTGTCAAAGAAACGAATATCGAGCTGCTTTCACTTCGTTTGAGATGTAGAAACGAAGACTTACTTCTTGGAATACACCAAAGTTCATACCCCATCTGTGATGCCAGCCAAGACCATCAGTACTCGTCCCAAGCCTCTCATGGCATATCAACAAGAATTGCTCACCCCATCGTACAGGCCGATAAAGTTGCACAGCACATCAAGACGACCCATCCATATCCTCCATCGGGATAGACATGTAGATCTTCTTCTTCTCCCTCTTCTGCACCTTGTTGCTCTTCATCTTTTGTCGAATCGCCGGAATGGGCGTAATCCGTCTCATCCGTCTTCTGCCCATCGACACTAAGATCCAGACATCTCTCAGCAGTACCGAAGACAAGATCAAGGGCATCTGCTCCTTTACCCAATACATATCTCGATTGGACTTCGATCTCCGCGTCTTCCCCTTCACCTTCATCATCTTCCTCATTCTCTGACCCGTTCAAATGAGACGGTAAGATCGGTGGGTTGAACGTTGGTCTCCTCCTTGCCGTTCCAGAGGTCGATCTGAACCGTTTCAGAATCCCACCCAATCGCTGAGCGTCCTCTCTGCCACCAACCTGGTCCCCTTCGATGCTGTGCTCTGCCTCTCTTGCTCTTGCAAGTTGTTCTGCTTCATGTCTCTCGCTTCTGGCAGTTTCGATACGTCTCAAAGGACCGCCACCTCCTGCTGAGGCTGGATCGAAAAAACTGATGATGTCAGGGACGGGCGGTGGTGGTGGTGGAAGTGTGTGAATGCCCCCAGAACGAGGAGGAGAGGAAGTGAGTGTATGTCGTCTTGTTTTCGTTCTGTGGTTGGTGTATTTGTCATGATGGGTAGAAGTCAGACTTTGTACACGAGTGATGTCGTTCGTGACATTCGTTGAGCTCGTCGAATGAGAGAGGCCGTTCCGATCTGAACTTGGTGCCAGGACATTTGAAGAGCTCTCTGGGATGGCAGAGGGGCGCTCCATCACAGGTGGGATTGGATCTTCTTTATCGCTTCCATCTCCCAGCTGATAGAGCGTGGCGCCACTTGAGCTACTTGACATTGGCAGGGTGGAAGAGGTCAGGTCTGTGGGATGATCATCGATCGATGCGCTGGTAGGTCCCGCGTGGCCGGCATAGATAATGACCTGGACATGATCTGTCGGCGTGCTCTTGCTTGCGGCGACCATGATTTAAGCGGGGTTTGCAAGGGGGACGGGAAGCGAAACAGGACCGAAGGGTAATCAAGTATGTGAACTGGCTATCAAGCACGCAGTTCATGGAGGACCTGCGTTCAAGGTCGACAGTTCTAGGTGAGGCAATGATGGGCGAGGTTCGAGAGAGGGGACTCTGAAAGATCAAGAGTCGAAGCGGTATGAGTGCACCCGGACGAAGCGATCAGCTAGGACAGTCGTGCAGTCTTGCCTGAGGGTGAGGTGAAGTGATGAGAGTGGGCTCATGCACTTCTCAACATGCGAACATGTGGGATATCGGGGGACCTCTGCCTCTGCATCATCTGCTACCATCGGCAGCACTGCCGTTGCGATGCACTCTCTTGCCTATCACAATCTTTCGAGTGGGCTAGCTTGTCTTTTTGAAATCTTATCGGGTTTAGCCGAATCAATCCCGGCTCAAACATCCGACGAGCGTCCTTCCGGATTCCCGAAAATCCAACTGGTCATTCGCTTACAGCTGGCTGGCTATCTATGGTATATGCAGCTGATGCATGATAGCTTTGGACATGGACAGTTGTCACCTCACATCAATCGCATCTTACCGATAGGTAGACGATATCCCGGTAATTCCCAGTATCGTCTCCTGACACCCTTCCATACTTCTTCTCGTAGACTTTCGGGGATGAGGACATCGTGCCATTCTACTTCTAGTCCAACATCTTCTAGATGTAGTTCGGCCAAGGCTGAGGAGACAGAGTAGATCGTAGCATCTGGTCGACAGATCGTGTCAGCTTGACTGACGAGCATTTGTCTCGAAAGCGCAGCTTACTGGTCGCTCCCAAGCCGTTCCAGAATGAGAATACTCCATTCTCGGCATCGAGGATATCAGGTATCACCTCGAAGAATGCCTTGAGGTCTGAGATAGAGGGCACGGGTCAGCACAGAATCATGGCACAGAATGACACAGTCGAGTGAATGATACACTACAGACCTTCATAACCCTCGGCAAAGGTGTCGACAAAGATAGCATCATACCCCGTCCCTCCAGGTGTTCCGCTCAACACCTCTCCGATCTTCTCAGGATCTAATAACCAGTCTTGCCATCTGCCCTCGAGGATCTGAACGTTGGGTAGAAGATGCACTCCCTTTTCACGGATATATTCGAGGACTTGGGGATGGGCTTCGATGATTGTGTGATGGGCGGGTTGAGGGTCATCGGGAGATTGAGGGGTTTGGAAAAGTCTATCGACCTGAAGGGTGGACAAGACGGTGCGCCGCATGAGTACAGCGAGACGTGAGAGCGATCAGAAACCAGATGGGTGGTCCCTATCTAGCCGCATGGGTGAGGGCGGAACAAAATGGACACGTACAATACCCAAGCCATATCCAACGTTCAAAATCGACATTCCTTCGGCTCCAGGTTGAGCGTTCGGATGATCAGCGATCATGAGTCGGACATGTTCGGCCACTACCTCCCGATCGACCGTCAGCTTCAGTGCTTGTTCTCAGTTCCCAAGCGAGGTCGACACACTGAGTGGTTCTTCCCATCCCATCATCACGCTGTTATTGTTCAATCAGCGAGACTGATGTCATGTGAGATTCCCACGCCGACCGACTCACCCATTCCCATCTGCGTCCAAGACTCTCTCTTTTCCATCATCTCCCACATCCCACGTCAGCTTTGATTTGAGAAAAATTAAGTTGTCCCCTGCCGAAGTATTGTCTTCTGCTCGTAACTTGATGTTCGTCGATGAATCCGAAGAGGGAGACGAAGGACCTGCCAGAGCGTGATGCAGCATTTCTACGTGATCCATTATCGGCGTGGTCCCGCTTTGTAACTCAGAGTCCCGATATAGAGATGATCATATCGTGAGGAATGGCACTCACCTGACCTGATGCCTTCATTTCTGATGATTGCCCAACCCTCTTCGTCACCCAACGACAAACAGATCTCACCCGCCGTTCGGCCCCACTTATCGACCGCGTTCCATACCGCTCCTCCTTCCAATAGCACCCTCAAGGTTTCCGGTTCTCTACGTTCCGCAGCATAATGGAGACATGACCATCCCAGTTCTGCATCTTGATACCATGCCGGTGCCCCTTGTTTCAGGAGTCGAAGGAGGATGGAGGGTGGGGCGGATTGGGAGGCCGCGAGGAGTTTGTGAGCGAGATTGAGGAACTGAGGATCGAGATCTTGGTCCATGGTGCTGAGGGGGATGTGCGCTACCCTTGACGAGACCGAGGATGTCGCGAGGCCTTTGTAAGGATATGTGAAGGAGTGAACAGTCAGAAAGGAGGATGGAAGATGGAAAGCAGTGTCTGGGTGCGAAATCCAAAAAGTTGGTTGGACCGTGCCTGGACATTCGAGTTTTGACGAGTCTCATACTGTCAACAATTGTACAATTGTTCGTCTGACATCTTCCTCGAGACCCACTGGTCATTTCTGTCATTTCACCTCTTCCCAGTCCAGCAGGGGAGACTCGACGGCCGCCCCTCAACTCTCCATGTCACGCTCTGCTGAACCTTCACCCTCGATCGAACCCCTCCGACCGACCAAGCGAGCTCGAACAAGAACTGCCAGTCGGTCTTCCAGCTCATTATCATCTCCGAGTTTTCCTTCCCCGAGGAGGGACAATGGCAAAGGCAAAGCCCCTTCGCAAGGCACCTCACAGTTGGAGGGCGAGTCAGGGATCTATTCCATAGAGGGCGGGGATGCGGCTGAGAACGGTGTCGAAGATGAGGAGAGTGTGAGAGAAGCTCGAAGGAAGGCCCACTCGGACAGGATCAAACGAGCTTGGGAGACGAGACGAGCGAATAGGGCTCTGTATCAGAGTGCTCAGCTGCGCAATGAAGTAGTATCAGGTATGTGAATGGGTGTGTTCAGCCGCACAGCACTCTTCAATGGTCACTTCCCTTCGTCTTCTGCTTGTAATTCACTCCGTCTAACCCACTGCACCCTTTTCCCCATGTCTACCTTCTATCAAATCAAGTCTGCCTTTTCGACAATCTTCCTCGTACCCCGAACTCGACGCTGATCTGCCCTTTCTACATTTATCAGATCTGTCCACCCTCTCCACCCCGATCCCAACAACCGACCTCCTTCTCTCCATTCACCGCTACACCTCCGCGTTCTACACCACCCATTCATTACTCTTCCCACCTGAGAAGAAGGTCCGTCACAACCCGTGGGGAAGTAAGAAACGATTATTGCTCATCAAAGATGGTCACGCGGCACCATCCATCGTCTCGAACTCGATACGGGCCAGGGAGAACTCGAATATCAATGCCAATTCAGCTGGGGTATCTGAACGACATGGATCTTCAGCATCTACGTCCACGATGACTCGAACTCGGACTCGAAGTACGACATCGAGAAGACAGCGTTCAGACCTAGACCAAGAAGAAGCGAGTGGTAGTAGATCTGGATCTGGATCTGGATCAGGATCAGGGAGTGAGGACGAACAAAGAGCATTGAGAAAGAGGATAAAGGTCGAACCTGGTTCAGAGCTGGTGGATCAATATGGAGAGTTGGAAGATAGGAAAGGGAGGAAAAAGGAGAGGAAAGAGAGGAGGACGGGCAGCTATAAGATCAGGGATATGTACAAGGCGATAGAAGGGGAGGGTCTGATGGCACTTGGTGAGCTGTCGTAGTTGGTTGGTTGATGAGCCGAAGTATCAGGGAGGGGGAATCGAAAGGGTACCTGAAACAGAAGAGTCGAAAGCTGACTTCCATCTCTCTTTAGGGATGATCCTACAAGAACATATCATTGCCAAGCTCGACGAAGCTGGCTATCGACAAACTTCACATGGCATGTCCCCTGATCACGACCTAGAAAGAGGTGATGAAGATCCCGAGAATGATGAAGAGGAGGAAGATGGCAATCATCATGAGCGGGAATCTGATGAAGTGGAAGAGGAGAAACACGGAGAAGAGAGTCAAGATTCATCGGCTAATCGTCTCAGTTTCCTGGATCACCAGGTCGACATGGAGATTGGGCGGGGCAAAAACAACGTCAAGAAGAAGAGGGATGGGAAGCGACGGCCTGGTTTCGGATAGAAGTCGAATTGACATCTACACTGACCCAAAAAGGAAGTCATCAACTCGACGTCATATTGCTGCTGGCATCGTTCAGCATGCTATCGACCGCTACTTCGATCACCGCTCCGCGACACATGCTTCGAGAGGAGGCTTCGACATCTCCCATTGCGCGTCAGACCCACGCCATGTGTGTCGTCGATCACTCTCAGGCCGACTACGACAGCTGCGCAGGAGTAATGCAAGCCTCGACATCGGTGCAAGTGGATCATTTTAACAACATCACCACGACGACATCCAGCATTATATCGTTATGTCATAATAGTAGTCTTACACATCAATGAGATGACCGCATGCAATGATCATACCTCTTCACTTCCGCTGATCACTTGATATCCGCCCTTCCCTCCTTCTGTCCCTTTTCTCGAAGCCTTGTTCATCTTCATTTTCCGTCTATATGCTCTCCATCCTTCTGGTGGTATTTCGTACAGAGTCGTGTAGTCTATATCGTCATCGGGGATCCAGAAATCTGTACAGTTCTACGGATCAACGTGTCAGCTCGCTTGCTCGTGGATCCGTTCATATCCACGCCGATCGCCTGAACTCACCTTCACCACACCCACATCGAAAGGATTCTGATCCCTGCCAGCCCGCTTCATCCCACCCAGAGCTTTGCCTTTCGTGAATCTATCTAACCCCAAAATGTTCATCAAAGGTCCACTTAACATCTTCCCCAAGGCGGCGCAGACATGCCCAACGCCACGACTATGATTGTGTCCTCCCTGTCCATGTCGACATTCTGGTCCATGGACATGTCCGCTTACCCCCGAAGGCGGCGGAGGAGCACCCCCAGGAGGAGGTAGGAGAAAGTTCCCATCGGATCCTGCTGCTTCATTCCCTCTTGCTTCTTCTTCTGCACCCGATGGTCCAATTCCCGCACCGATCGCCAAAGCCTGCTTCATTGCTCCACTTTGGTCTCTCAAGCTTTGGCCTCCTCTTCCGCCCATGAACCCATATCTGCCTAGATTAGATACCTCAAAAGTGGTCATTTGTCGTGCTACCTGCCACAAATGGGAGATGGCGAGGATGATGGTCCAGGTCAGTTGCAATGTCGACCAACAGACGACCGAAAGGAGGAAACCGTCGTATGATCCTGCTTGGCACAGGGTCGATGAGATTTCGCATATCGAAAGACCTGGGGAAGGAGTGGATTGATATTCGGGCGCGTTCTCTTGTATATCTGCGACTGATGTCAGCAGCGTTCGGTACTCCCAATGGGGCGACTAACAACCAAAAGACAGCTTGTCGAACATGGCAATACCAGCAATCAGGAACAGCACGAAAAGAAGGAATGACCGATGATTCCTGTATCCAACTATGCCATTCGATCAGCGCCTTACCCTATGGATCACGCATGATCACCCTCACCACAATTCCAAATCCATGGGCAATGACTATCTCTGCGTTAGTTTGATTCTATGTGGATCCGTTGAAACGGCTCACTGATCAAATCGGGCCACGCAGCGGTCGCAAGTCCGACAATGTTTCGATCTCAGTGGCTTTTTCGCCTGGAGCAGATTAAGGTCGTCAGTCATACCATCAATCCACGATCAGGGCACGAGTTGGTACTTACCATACACATGATGCAGAAGTTCGTGCCATTCAAACGTCCAGCGTCTACAAGCTCTTCAAGAGCCTGTTATGGTTCAGTATCAGTCTATGACCTTTGCTTCGCGATCCGTTCGTGTATTTACGTCTTTGATCTCCGCATCATTGGTTCCCTTCGGGACAAATCCCGGATCCGCTCTGATCGCCTTGTACAAATTGTATGCGCAAGCCGAACACGCCAGAAAGAACATCAGATTTCCGACTGCGTGGCCGGGAGTCCCTGTGGCTAATCTCGTTGCCCAGCACCATGATACCCATATGATACTGGCAATGATCATTGATGCGAAATAATTTGATGCCGACACCCGATATTCGAACTTTTGATGTGCGAGAAGGAAGTGTGTGACAGTCTGACGCGAGAAAGCAGGAGTATCAGGGACATAGTAGGACGCGGTAGCGACGTGAGCCGACTCACAAGTTGCATGCCGTAGAACTCTGCGATTGCGAGTGGCAGACTTGAGTATATCGGTAATAAGTCGAACGTTTTGAACATGATGCCTAAGCCTATTGTGGGAAGAACGAAGATCGCCAAGGTTGTATTTCTCTGCACATGGGTACTCTTTCAGCTCGGCCGTTGTCTGAACGAATCAGTTCGCTCACCTCGCTAAGCTTCCCCATCAACCTCACTCCTTGATCCGTATATCCTGCCTCTTCCAATCCCTTCAAGAACGGCGTCAACCCTTTCAACTCTTCCGCCATATCTTTCGGCGTTTTCCCAGATTCTTCCCTCGCGTCAAGGCTCGCTCCGGCTTCTATGAGATGTTTGATCGACACCTTGTTCCCCTTGACCGCAGCCCAGTGGAGGGGTGTCATACCGGCGTTATCGGAGGTATTCACCGATGCGCCGTGACGTATCAACAAGTCGACTGAGAGTGCGTCGCCTGCGGTAATGTCAGTAGTCAAGCTGGTAGTAGAAGGATGTTGAGCAGCTAATGTGAGGATTTACCTTGATAAGCTGCCCACATGAGTGCAGTATGTCCATCACTGTCCTTCTCATCGATGGCAACCGGCTGATGTAGCTGCACATTGAGTGATGTTAGCTTGTGTCGACCAGGAGAGCGATACAGCTGGGGCTTACCATATACAATAAGGGCATCACAGCGCTGGAGTGAGTGATCAGATGCAGCGTGTTGAACCCCTGCGAGTCTAGTATGTTTGGATCTGCTCCTCTCGACAACAACAGGTATACGAGATATAAATGTCCATTTCTGCGGTCCAGTCCAGTCAATCAGCTTCTTCAATTACCAATCGAGGCCGAACGAGTCAGGATAACGCACCTCGCAGCCCATTGGAGCGGGGTCGCTTGCAATTCTCCACCTATCGCATCGACCTCTGCTCCATTGTCTAATAACCATCTACATGTTCCCATATGAGCGTTGATCGCCGCCCAATGTAAGGGCGTCACATCTTGTGAGTCCTTTGACGAGAGATCGAGAGAAGGACTATCTCGGAGCATAGCAGCTAAAGACGCTGTATCTCCTCTCTGAGCGAGAGCATGTATGCTGAGCTGCAGAGATCCAACGACCTATCAGCTTCCGACGATCCAATGAATTGTGCCACGCAAAGCTGGCTTACCTGATCATTTGGAGACACCTGTTCCTCCTCTTGGATAGTCTCACGACCGACTTCGTTGCTATCTCGCTGCACATCTTCTTCCATGAGTGGGTTCCCGTTGTTAACGTCTTTGCCCCCTTCCTCTACGATCGTAGAGTCCTCTATGACTCCGCGTGTCGAATCGGGACTGGCGTGATCATGCCGGATCTCAGCCCCGGTGACGGAAGGGTTCGTCATGGCGGAACGAGAATTCTACAGCACGCCGCGTGTCGTCGTAGTAGTGCTAAGTCTACAAAGATGAAACAGAAGGGAAGAATGATCCTTGGATATGCTGTGGTAGATCTGTCGATGCGGTTTCAAACCTTTTCCGATGCATGGACGTTATTGAAAGGAAGGAAGAGACGGAAATTGCAGTGCTCGCTGTTGTTTCAAGTTGAGCGAGACGACGACGCGAATGATGCACTGCGGGGGCGGGGCTGTGGGGAAATCAATCAATCAATCATCACGGTGGCGGTGGCGAATGACAACAACAATTGACCAACATTGAAATCAGCTACCGCCATGTCTGACGTTGCGACGATATTGTGATGACCTGTATTGTGAAGCACTCCATGACTGATGAGAGGTATACAACATGCGTATGGAACCATGTACAAACGATCAATCAATCTCGACATTCGGACCATCTGTAACCCCTTGGGCCCACCTGCGCTCAATTGCCGTCGACCTCCATGCTGTCCGCTTCACCCACATCCGCCTCACCAGATCTTTCCATCTCCATATCTCTTCTTCTCTCTTCCTCGTGCGACGCATCTTCCTGTCGTCTCTCCTCTTCGGTGGGCAATGGTCCTGGTGCAACGGTCGCTACGGGCGCACGATCCGTTGTCGTTGGCAATTTATCAGGTTTACGATCGGCCGTCACTGCGACGATAATACAAGGCATCAGCTTGTACAGTCGCATCTGAAGTGGGTGTTGAGCGTCGTAAGCGTTCGACTCACCCCACGGCCGTCGGTCCATGGGACATTGTTGTTTTGATGACTCGGTATCGATCCATTTCAACAGGCAATGCATGTGGAAGATATGTGTGCATTCGCCCCATACTGCGTCGGTGAACCGTTGTGTTGGGAAGCAGTGAAAGTCGAAGGTCGTGGTAACAGATTGAGCGCAAGGTGTTTTGACAGAAGCGATCAATGTCAGAACAGGGAAATGTCAGAAACGCAACGAAATCGTCAGCACTCGTGTCTCGTCCCAGCTCTCCTCGAGCTGGTGTAAAGACTGTACTCACTCAGAGGACAATCATCTCCGGGCACTCTACATTCGGGACACGTCCCCTCATAAGCATTCTGACAAATCCCGCAAACATCCTCATCTTCATCGTCGTCATCCATTCCGTCTCCGTCCGGACTTGCGTAATGATACAACTTGTGAGGTTCGGTAGACGTGTCCCATTTCCAGTATGCCACAGGGTGGTATGACTTGATAGTGACTTTCATGATGTGAGTTGCGTTATGACAAGGGAGGGAGGACGGTCGAAGGGGAACCGTCAGTTGGTCGTAAAGCGAGGCAGAAATCGTGAGTCGGTCGGACGTCAGCCTACTGTGGTATCTGGTGTTTGGTCAGTGAGTCGATGAACGCTCAAGGACCAATCGTGATCTAGGAGTGAATCGGCCACTACCTTGGTGGTATGGGGATGAGGAAAGATTCGCTCGACGCGACTGTCAACAGATATCGACATTTGTTTGACAAGAAAAGCGATGACGTGGAAGACACATGAAGACCGAGTCCCATCTAGAGATAGTTATCTAAATGCCATCGAGGATCGGTTGCTGCGTTTTTGCTCGGTACATAACAGCAAGAACAGATCCAGATCATCATGGGGTACACAGTGTGAGTCGTCACTGGATCACGTACTGGTGACATGGCTGACAAGTCGCCACAAGGCAACTACATTGGACATTCACACCTCCTCCCGGCAGGTCCGTCTCGGTCGCTGACATCGTCTTACCTCGCGTCCTCGAGCATTATGGAGTGAGCCAGTCAGCCTGGCCTATTTTCGATTCGCGGAGGGTTGTGCTGACTCTGTCCTCAGCTACACGCTCCCTCTCGAACAGCATTACAATTCCGAACATATCGCGCCCAATTCCCTTCCTCCACTTCTTCGTCCCCTCCTATGACTCGTTATCTGACAACGATCACATCCCTCTCTCCGCCAAATCCTCCGATTCCGTCATCATCAACATCGACCTCAGGCGCTATTGCTACTCGTGATGATGTGACATATCTCTTTCTGGACGATAGGATTCTGTCGTCCGCACCTGTAAATTTGGGTGGGCCATCGACCACTACGTCGGGTCCAGGTCCAGGTCCAGGTTCAGGGCCAGGTGCAGAAGAATCAACTTCTACACCGATGGACGTGGATGTACCCACGTCGATAAGGGGTAAGGAATCAACATCAACGGTCTCGGTAGTAGGTGACAATGGAGGGACGACGATGGATGAAGATGGCTTCGAGATTATCGATATACCTCCTGGCGAACCCGAATCATCGTCAGCACAACAAGGGTCCAATGATCTCCCTCCGCAACAAGAGGCACGTTCACCAGTGGTTCCAGATGGGATCAAGCCAACTATATCACTGGAGACGTCTTCAAAGGTCAAGGAGGAAAAGAGACGACCGAAACGATTCAGATGTTTGGCGGTCAGACCCAGTGCGGCGGTGTTACCGATGTTACAATCGTTGTCGAGTCCATTCGTCATGGGTCTTACCAAAGCCGCTCGAGCTGTGAGTGGTTCTTATCTCTCAGCGTCATGTTTCATTTCACCGCTCTCATTGGAGTTCTGCTCGAACCACTCCTATCCATCTCTACTTGTCATCCGTGCAATTCGTCCTGATGATCTCCAACATTCGGCAGATCTCACCTTAAATGCTTTGCTTTGGAATAAATGCTAAATGGACTGCATCTACCCTGTACAGCAACTGTTCATGGCCGCCTCCACGGTCTCACCCTCGCCTGTCATCCCTACCCCGTTACCTGGCACTTCACTTCTACTCACCACCCTAAACTTTCCACCTCTCTCTCCTCCTTTACCACCCATCATACTCAGAGTATTCATCGTGCCAAACACACTTGCACAAAGTATCTTCTTGGAAGCGGAGTATCAGTCAACCTCCTCGTCGAGAAGAGGTAGAGGTAGACTGACTTTGCAAGAGAAACACGAACAAGATGCTATCTTGCGAGAATTCTTGGAAGGTTGCTTGGTGGAAGAGATTGGCGGCGAGAAGAAGATTACGAATCTGGACGATTTGACGGAGGCGGATCATGGGTGGGACGGTGTGGAACGTCAGAGGAGATCGATGTTCGCACTTGCACGAACACTGAGAGAGAGCGGATTCATATAATGCATAACTTACAGGCCAATGCAGCCGAGTCTTGATTCTAGCCTTCGACAAGGATCAGATGGCCGTAGCATTACCATATGTGGTCCCTTCTAATCCTCTTGCAACTAGTGCAAATTCGTGCAACGCCTCTCTCATCTTTCGTGCAGTTCGTGATCTGCACGTCACACCGCTCAATCGTCAGCGGTCGGTACAGATAAGAATCTCCATCCGACAGGCGTCAAGTGATCACGTTGACTTACCGTAAGATATGCTCTTTGAGCTTCTTTTTGGCATCTATCGTAGCTCTTGGATCTGGGAAACCGTCCTGGTGTTCGAAAAGCCATCAGCTCATGTGCATCACTGGGAAGTCCTTCAACTCCAGCCAAACCGCATAGGCCGGACAACCACTTCGATTCCTCGTAAAGAAATTCACCTGCATCAAGACCCCTTCTGACCAAGAAGCCATCAAACTAGGGCTGACTCTCGCTACCAAGCTCGCCAACAGCTCTGCCATATTGGGAATGACAGATCTTGGTCCTTCTGATCCAGCACAAAGAAGAAGCGCTCGAAGTATGAGAGGTCCGAAATGGGCGAACAGCGGGTCGGCGATCGGTTCTAGCGGTGAAGGATAGCGAGTGTTTGCCAAGACTGCGACCTGCATTGAGAGTGGAAGATTAGCGTCCTGTCCTTGGTGCCACATTTGAGGTACACCGTCAAGGTCAGATTCGAAACCCACGAAGAATTCTGAAGCGGATTTGAGGGAGAATCTCTCTTGAGTGCCCAGCCCCAGCAAACCCAACGACATGTACGCTTCAACCACTTGGGTTGGCAGTCGTAGTAGGACTCCAGGAAAACGGGAAGCTAGCTGTAAGACAGATGCACTGGATCAGGACACCGTCGCCTTGACAGATTATAGATGAAGACGCACCGCTGAGCAAAACTTGAACCAGCCCTCTACTACGTCGGGATTCTGCGAACACGAGATTGTCAGCTGAACCTTCGCTCATCTGTAAGAGTGAGAGAAGCACTCACATTGCTCATCCCGTCGCCCGCTAGAAAGCCGCTAGCAACGACTACCAATCTACTAGCAACATCCGCCACGACATTCCATCTCTCGAGATCTTCCCATTCCGCGATCTGCTGCTCCTCCGCTGTTTTCTCCTTTTTTTTTGTCAGAGGTGATGGAGGCGAGTTGATCCTCAGTGTGAGTGTCGATGCCAAAGACATCCACAGCGCGGACGGGGACCGCTCGCACGCCAGACATACGAGAGTGAGAAGCGGAAGAGGAGAGAGGGAAATGAGCGTCTCGGATGACGAGAGTGTGGCATATTTTAGCAGCGATGAGATTGCCTGATACGATAGTCAGCTTGCTGTCCATTGGTGACTCCCAAGCCAGAAAAGCGGCCTCGAGCCCCGGGGGGAGGAAAACCTACGTCAGCGACCTCTGTATCTCCATTCCACACCTGCACAACTTCGGCCACCGCACCCTCAACTCTTGTTCTAAGCAACACCATTCGCTGATCTTCTCTCACAAGTCGGACCCTCTCTTCCTTTTCGTCGCCATCCTCTTCATCCGCCGTATCGAACATATCATCGCCGGAAGGAGCGAGACCTCTGAAGCATGCGGTGAGCGCTGCTGTTGACTGTATCAATATCGACTGAGCATTGACGGGATCTTGTTGTGCTGCCGAGACAGCTTGATGTATGCGATCGACAATGGGATTCAGGATACCCTAAGAATGGCATCAGCAACTTCCCGGCAGACAATGGAAGAGCAGCTCACCTCGACTGGACCAATGGCATCGGCCGGTTGGAGAGCTTGGATGACAGATGTGATGGCTTGTATCACCTTGCTTTGTTCCTCCGCCTGATTATTGGGTCAGCTACTGTGGAAAAGGCTTCAAGCCTGCCCACTTACTCCTAGATCGCCGATCTTCCCATGGAGTTCTGAGAACGCCCCGATGTGCTCGACCAGCTTCTTTCGGCACATGTCGCATATAGCCTTGAGTGCGTCTGCAGCAGACCGGGAGATCGTCGAGGAAGAGGTGAGCGAAGGCACCAGATATGATAAGACGGGTAATAAGTGTGCAGGATGGAATTTGAACCATTCCTCGTACGCCTCTATCATGGCATCTGGATCAGCGATCGCTTGGCGAAGTGTGGTCAATCATAAGTCAGAAATCACGCACGGATTAAACAAACCGCTGTAAGACGTAATCTCTCTTCACCCTTTCCCCTCGGTGGTCTCTGCGACAGGGGACTCAAGACCTGCTCCCCGAACAGCACAGGCAGACTTCTCTCCTCTCCTAAAGGCACCGCTTCTGACGAGTATCGAATGCAGTGCAGCGTTGCTTCGATATCCTGTCAAAGCTTCGGTCATCAGCAACGAATTACCCAGAGACTTTGCACTAATCACCTGCCAAGAAGCTCCTGTTTGTATTTGCTGCGCAGCAGTTTGTGTGAGAGATTCCAGCATCTCATCTCGTAGAATGTAATATCTATGGTAGCATTAGTTTTTTTTATCACGCAAGCTGTACAAGCGTTTCTGTGGACTCACGCTCCGACGATGACTTCCCCAGCATCTCTTCTCCAAGAATCAAAAGCCTCTCTATCATCCTTATCTAATCCTCCTAAGGTCCCTCCTTCATCACCCTCTCCAGGCCATCTGACCTTTCGTCTTGTCACTTGCACCAATTCTCTGAAAAATTGCTTGGCGACTGCCCAATCCGGAGAAGTCTCATGTGGCGCTTGGAATAGGTCGGAGTCCATGACGGCTTCTTGTAATAAAGGGTATATAGCGAGCGTGAGCTGAGAAAGTCATTGGACAAAATCAGTACTATGGCTGGACATAGTCAAAATTGACCAGAGGAGAAGGACTCACCTCGCTAACATGCTCCTCTACACTTCCTATCCCTTGCCATCCTGTCAACCGCAAAATGACCCCTAGCAATGCCTGAACATCATTTTGCTTAATTCTGGCAACAATCCATTCCGAGGAATGCTCAACCAACGCTGCAAGTAGCTTCGCGAAAGCGATAATCTCCTCAGACGGCTCTGAAACAAAACACAGACGTTGAGACTCCACTCCGGAACAGCGACTTGTAGCTCACCTTCGTCCGCTGACCCGACTAGCGATTGGCCTGCCGATCCGATGACCCACGCCAGTAAAGGTTCTGTGAGGATCTTCGTGCCTTTGCCAAACTTGAACAAGCTCTCTGACAAAACTTCGACGAGCGCTGACGAAGCGGCAGGCAGTGGAAGGAGATCGTATAGTGGCGGAAGTAACGCATTCAGCTCGCTGTAGATAGATCTCGTGAACTGACGCCTCAGGCAGGTATAGCGGAGAGTGCGCAGCTTACTCAGGCCCTAGTCCATAGTCGATCCAGGATTCGGCGCATTTACATGCCGCCTCAGCCTCTTTCAACCTCTCTTGCTGACCTGTCGAAGGGTCTCCGTTCATCGCGTCTGTAATAGTATCGACTACGACAGACAGGTCGCTTCCGATGTGTCTTCGCAACGCATTTCTGTACCCATCACGCCGCTCGGTCAGCAGTCTTCCAAGATCATATTTTGGACCGACGACGTCGTTCACCTCTTTTGCTCTGACAGTCCAGCACGACTAATCTCCTCAACACATATCGCACACCACTCTAAGGCTAGTAGTCTCATCTTGTGTCTCATTTTCCCCTCGGCTTCGCTTCCGTTGGTGCCGAACGGCGAATTGGAGTGACTGGGCCCCGGTTCACCTAATCCACCGGGAGTGTTGTATCCTGAAGCAGGAAGGGATGATGGCAAGGCAGTGGCGGAAGCCGCGGAAGCACGGATGGTTTGTAAGACCGTCAGAAGGGGGTGCATGAAGTAAGGGAATGGGAGGCGGAGAAGAAGGGATGCAAGCTGTTAATTCAATGCTTGATCAGCTGTGTCAACTGTGTTAATCAGCAAGGGCGGAAACGCACCGAACCGAAGAGTTTCCGGACAACAACAGCATTGGCAGGCTGATAAGATTGTTGATTGGCGGGACTTATAGCATTGCCCAGAATGGTGAGGAGCAGCGGTAGCAAGGAGGGTCGAAGCGCTTCAGGTAAGGAATCCCTGTAACGATTGAGACAGTATCAGAGCTGGTCTATCCGCGAGGTTGAAGAGCTAGTGGCTCACCAATCTCGGGAAATCTTGACTTGGGCAGTATGTGCTCCAAAGAAGCGAACATTGGCATCCTAGAGTGACGCAGCACAGACATGAGCGACCGCCTTCGGTAGTGAATCGTTCATTGTAACAAGAGTAATCGTGTCACCCACATCATGTCCTGCCAGACCACCGATCAGTCCCCATGCTTCTGTTCTCCCTTGTATCTGCTGTAATTCTTGTTGCAAGTGCTTTGCAAGACCAGGATTCGCAGATGTGGAAGAGTCAAAAAGTCGCAAGATGGTCTGAGATCATGATGAGGTCAGCGCGTGGTCTCCTCGAGGTGAACGTGATCACCTTAACATGGATCGGTTGGAAAGATGGAGAAGGAGGAAGAATATACCTGAGCTACTTGTTGGATATCTGTTTGAGGAAGTACGGGAAATGACAAGTTGTGTGTTGGGGCAAAGTCTTCTTCCTCCATAACGTCGTTGTGCTTTCCGTATGTCCTGGCCAGGCGTTGATGGTGATCTATCGTGGACGATGGAAGAGATTTGTAAGAGAAGATTCCTTTGTGTAGAATGGCAACTGAATCAACAAATGTTGTGTGGAAGCAAAGTCATGATCTCACCACTTTCCCCTTCGACCCAGTCCCCTGGCGGCTCATCTACATTATCGCCTCGAAGATTAGATTCCAATCGACGACGACAACGACGACAACGAAGGCGACTACGAGGATAGTCACCAAGATCACACCAACTGTATCTACCCAATGATGGAACAACGGTATTCCGGCACTAGATAGTGCTTTCTTTCCTCTCTCCATCGTGGCGGTATTGACCTTTCATCAAACTACCTTCCCCAAACACTTCGTCCTCGACGCAAGATGTCCTCTTCCTTCTGGTCGTCTTCACACTGTGCCTATTGGCTCGTGACACGACCATACCTCGCCCAATCGCGCTCTATCGATCTTCGCTACACTTCGCCCAAGAACCTTTACTGCCTGTACATCTTCTTCGCCCAGCTAATCCAAAAACTCGGGAAACGGTTATTACTCCGTCAGATACCTATCGCGACAGCATGTATCTTCTTCAAGAGGTTCTATCTGAAGAACAGTATCTGCGAGACGAACCCTTACCTGGTGATAGCTGCATGCCTGTTCGTGGCTGCCAAGGTTGAGGAGACGCCGGTACATATAAAAAGTGTGGTCAGTGAGGCCAAGGTCGTTTTCGCGGGTAAGTAAGAATTGATCTCGTTGACACACTACTTCTTCTTCCGTTCTCTCTGTGTATCCTCACATCCCTCACTGCCGCATCTCATCACTATTAGATGGCCTTTTTATGTGGATCTAGGCTGACTCAATCCTGGGATCATCCCAGAACACAACATCAAAATGTTTCCTGCCGAACCAAACAAAGTCGGCGAGATGGAGTTTTACCTTCTGGAAGATCTCGATTTCCACCTGGTCGTGTTCCATCCCTACCGAGCTCTACTCCACATGACAGGGAGGGAACCAGCCGACGCAGGGCGATTCCGACAAACCCGTGTGGAGGAGGATGTGGAGATCAAACGAAAAGAAGCAGAAGCGAAGAAAATCAGAGACGAAGAGGTCCGTAAAGCTGCTGGAGCTGGGACTGGAGTTGGAAGAACACAAGTACCAGGACAAGCGGCTACGTTAGGGGCTGGAATGGAAGAGAAGGAGGAAGGGGAGAGTGAAGAAGCGAGAGTGAGGAGACTGATGGGTAGAGGGACAGGTGAGGGTATGATGGAGATCGATGAGGGTGTTCTGCAAATATCCTGGTGAGTCAGGTCGTGACTCAACGAGCTATCCGGCATACCTTCCTGTATCAGCCTTTTGCGTGTTGTTGTGGCTAGAGAATAGGTGTCGAAGCGGGAAAAGCCATCGACTGCTCCCGTGAAGATCTTACTGATCACACTACCCACTCAGGTTCATCCTCAACGACACCTACCGGACCGACGTTCATCTCCTCTATCCACCATACGTCATTGCCCTGTCGGCGATCTACATCGCCTTCTGTCTCACCTCAATGAACAATTCCTCATCCTCAACTCGAACCCGAACCTCTTCCTCCCAAGTCCACAATCTGTCCACATCAATATCGATAAACGAGTCATTACATCTTCCCCCCCCGCCTGCTTCTACCGCCGAGTTCATCGCGAGTTTCCAAGTGTCCCTACCTACATTGTTCGCCTGTGTTCAAGATATCGTCAGTCTCTATCCTGTTTGGGAAGGCTTCGAACCTACTTCGATGAGGCAGAATGGTGCACTCGGACAAGGTCAAAATCAGAATCCAAATCAGAACCAAAACCAAGCTCACGCAAAGAGGGGAACGACCAGTACCAATGGAAGTGTGGGAGGTTCCCAGCCAAACGTTGCCTCGAATCCCACCTCGCTGAAATCCGCTACGAGCAGTAGTGGACAGGGACAGGGACAAGAGAAGAAAGAGAAGTTCGGACCTGAAGAAGCGGAAGCCTTGGTGAGAAGAATGATAGAAGAGAGGATGGTGGATGTTGGTCATCCTGACAATGCGGGGAAGAGCGAGAGATCAGGCAGTTCAGCAGGAAGTGGGGGTTCAGGTGTTGGTAAGAAACGAGGAAGGGGTTGAGATGTGTCCACCTATCGCGGTCTGAGCTTGGTCCATGAAGGGATGGCATGACCGGATTCACGCAATCTCGTTGTCACTCTCAGATTTGTCGTAGAACATTTTGTAGCATTACCAATCATGGCATGGATACGTAGCTTACGATCACTTTGGTCTCTCAAAGACCAAGCGCCTTGTGCAGCATCAGACTAAGAGCCAGACACAAACACAATGCCGAGAAATGTCTACATCGTACACCCAAATCCAATCTGACCTATGATCCACCAATGTCGGCGTTCTGTCTATCTAAATGATCGGTCCATCGTACATTGACCCCACACCATCCGTACATCCCTTCTTTTCCCCACATCAGAACTTGCTTAAGCGAACAACCTCTTAGTGTACGAATTGAGACCGTGAACACCACCCTCAACCTGAGCAGAAGCGGTTCGGAGCTCGAATCTCACAGTACCGGCTCGAGAAGCAGCTTGGAGGTCGACAACGCTAACAACCCATACAGAGTCAGCACAGAGCTCTCGTTTTTTGGCAAGCACAATCGTTTTGCGACCCACCTCTTGACACCAGAATCCTGGAGAGAGTGTTGCAAACCAGTGTACAAGTAAGGGACGAATTTGTTGATGCTACCCTTGTCGGCGACATCACCTGAAACACCCTGAGCGACCTTAACGGCATCGGTTTCGGAGAAGTATCGGGCGGTGGCCGCGTTATCGGAACCAAGGATAGCGCCCTTGGCAGACGCGGAACCTCGTTGAGTGTGCTCCATAGCTTCGATGGAACCCATTCCTCGGTAGACCTTGACTCGCTTTCCCTCGTGATAGAAGTACTCTCCGGGAGACTCGGTTGTTCCAGCAAGAAGACCACCCATCATGACGGCGCTGGCCCCGAGAGCGAGGGCCTTGGCGATGTGTCCGATGTTTCCGATACCACCGTCAGCGACGGTAGGGATACCGAATCTAAATGTGCATTCGCCATGTCAGCGAATTGTATACACAGAGAAAACGGAAATGCAAACTCACCGGCTAGCAAATTCGGAAACAGCGTAAACAGCGGTTCCCTGAGGCCGACCGACAGCCATGACTTCCTGAGTGATACAGATAGATCCACTGCCCATGCCGATCCTCAGACCGTCCGCGCCAGCAACGATGAGCTGAGCTGCTTGTTCTCGGGTGACGACGTTACCGGCGATGACGTCGAGTTTGGGGTATGTCTTCTTGATCCACTGGATGAATTCGATCTGGAAGACTGAGTTACCCTGACTGGAGTCGAGAACAACAACGTCCAAACCCGCCTCAACGAGAAGCTTGAGCCTGTCCCTGTCTCCTGGTCGTGTACCGATAGCGGCACCACAGTAAAGCTGCTTGGACTCGGGAACTTTGCTGGCGAGAGGGTAGTTCTGGTTTTTGAGCAAATCAGATCGAGCGACCAGTGAGATAAGGTTGCCTGAAGCATCGACGATGGGGAGTTTTCCCTTTTTGGAGTCACGAAGGAGGTTGTTCGCGTCTTCGAGAGTGATACCGGCTCGACCAGTGATGACCTCAGTGGTCATGACAGATTTGATAGATGTTTCGGGTTTCTGGAATTGGACGTCACGACCGGTGATGATACCAAGGAGCTTGCCACCGATTCCGCCGGTCTCTGCGGAAATCATCAGCTACATTCACCCAAATTGTCTGCCAATGCTGCCAGGAGCTCACCAGTGATAGGGACGCCACAGAAGCCGAACTTGGCCTTGATCTCCAACACACTACAAGGGCGTCAGACAAGTGCAACACGTGGCATCAAGCCGATCCACTCACTCGCCAACAGTGCTCTCAGGACCCAAGCACAAGGGGTCGGTGATGAAACCGTTCTCGTACTTCTTCACTCGTCTGACCATGGCTGCTTGCTCTTCAGCGGAGCAGTTGTGGTGGATTACACCGAGACCACCGTGGAGAGCGAGAGCGATCGCCATTCTGGAACGAGCTATCAGCCATATGATCTCACACAGCGTGGAGTACAGCTGGGCTCACCGGTCCTCGGTGACAGTGTCCATAGGGGAGGAGAGGAAGGGAGTGTTGAGGACGATGTTCTTGGTGACCCTGGAGTCATAGTGGCGGTATCAGCTTGGACTAGCAATGCGGAAAAGGAAGCTGACCCACTTGGATTGAAGTGAAACGATAGAAGCGGGGAAATTGATGTGTCCAGGCAACATGAGGAAATCGTTGTAGGTTAAACCACCATTTTGCCTTGAATCCATGAGCTCCTGGACGGAAAGACCATCGCCTCGAGGATACTCTTCGAGGAAGGAGAGAGCGTCCGCCGCGTTGAGATGAGACTCTGCTCGAGCAGGAGCATTGGAGGATGAAGCGTGTCCGTTGACGAGGGGAGACATTTTTATGCGGGGTAACGAAGTGTTATTTGTGTGGCGAAGAGTTGAGAGATGAAGTTTTCTCGGAATGTGTTTGCGTCCTCTCTGTTGAATGTCTGTCTGCTGTGTATTGCTGATGGTCTGATTCCTGCTGATGATAAGAGAGAAGTGATTTGGTAATACCCGGTCAAGACGGAGGAGAGATGGGAGAGCTATCGCTAAGCAAAAGTGTCTTTTCTTGAGAGATAAAAAGAGAGAGAGCGCTATCACAAGCGAGCCAAGAAACTAACATGCAAGGACGCGCCCAACGACAATATGAAAATTAGTAGAATGACGTGGCAATACAATCACAAGGGATCAAGCTTATCTTGACCCAAGGGCTTTTGTCTTACATAAACATGCCAAAGTCGTTTCAAAACTTATCTGAACGCCCCTTTTCAGCTCTAAGCAGTCCCGAACAAAAAGTCATCCAGCCATCCCCATCTAATAAAATATGTTACTGATCCCGATCGATTGTGGCATCGTCTTCAAAATGGCTGTCCCCAAGCCACACCGGTACCGGCTCACCTCCCGCCAAAACAAGCTTACATTGAATCTCTCTCCACCGGTTCCCGCGACAAGTGATGATGAAAGTGGTGGTCGTGGCAGTTCCTGTACATGTACCCGCTCAAGCCAATGACGTCCAAGCAAGGATCCGTCTCATCACTTTCAAACGAATGCCACCGCTGCTGAGCATGAGCTAGCCATCTCGTGAAGTTGGTCCCGTCATGATATGTGATTCCGCGCACACGGGATGCACGGTAGAAGCAGCAGTTGCCCCTCGGAGCGAGATGTCCCCTCAACATAATCCAGCAGAAGTGAGCTGTATGATCTTTGCGGGTCATCTCTGGATCCGTCGGCAAAATTGTCAAGAACGACGGGATGCTCTTGAATTCCGCATGAACGACTTGCGTACTCTGTGGAAAAACTAAAGCTTCATCGAGGGATCTGATCCTCCAGATCCACAAACTGTCAGTGAAACATTCAGATACCGACGGGAATCATTTGTGAGTCATAGTAATTAGACGAGACGGCGACTGTCGATCGCATTTTGTAATCTGTCGGACGTTTGAGACATCCAGTGATTCACCGTTATTGCAAAGATGAAGCAAAGAGAGACTTTTCACCTACTTGTTCGGAAAGAACAGAAGAAGCCCATACTGCGCTGCTCGAAATATCAGGGACCGGAATAAGCATGTCGTCGTTGAGATCCCGGACCCTCGACACATGATGTGGGCAGGTCCGTCTGTAAATCGGAAGGGACCTCGTTTTTTATGCGTACCTGGGCGCATTCCATGACTCTGCATCGGGCAGATGTCGTTCGTATGAGAATGACATGAAGAGGGAGTGGGGTCCTGGAGAGTGTCACTCTGACGATAGGTGGAAGCGAGGTACATGCAAATGCAAACGTCTTCGATGTAGCAAACACGAAGTGTTCAAGATCTGCCCTTCCGAGCTGCGCTTTGACTGCTGTGCATCAAGATCGACGGTAGGCTACGCTCGAAGCCACAGGATGCCAAGAGCTCCCAGTACATTGCCTTCCTTTAAACTGTCTTTCCATCCGGGGCCGCATCTCCTGTCCTCTATCCAGAAAAGACGCAGGTGGCAGTCAAAGGCACATCTTTTGTTCTTCTGGAGCTCAACGACTATCGATGATGAACGCTCGCACCACCAGAGTCGCACCAACGTACAGAAGGTTGAGAGCTCGGCCCAGAAGCCAGGTCCCAGGGCCCGGATCCGACGTGCAACGACCTGATCCTGGCCTGTTTGATCGTCGGATTCACTCCTCCGAAAGTAAATCGAGTGATCGAACGGAGCTGTACTGAAAGAGTGAGACTAAGAGATGGAATGGCCGGCTTTCGTTCTCCCTACCGTCAGCGTCAGTGGCTCCAAGACTAAGCGTTTTGACTGTGGCTGAGATGTAACCAGTCTCATAATTAACGCTCGGGACTTTTACGTCATCACGGCTGCATTTGCCGTAACCATCCTTCCGATCTAGGGGTTGTTCAGTGTGCGCATTGACTTAGACGTCCGCCCCGATGAAGCTGGGTGCGATCGCCATAAAGACGTGAGTCACCCTGTATTACGACTTCCTAACTTGGATTCCTGAGGCAATCTTGCTCCTAGGACTCGATTCGCTTGTCATGATGTGGCGACCTACAGGCGACGAGGGCAATTCAACTGCGATCCTGCGGAGCGGCATGTAGGGTTATGCACGGCAGGCGAACACGGGGGAACACAGGGTCTCGGATCGGACCGGAACGGGTAACTTCGATCTCTCATCCTGTACCCGGAAGGATTGGCAGAACTTTGTTGTACATTACCTTGTCCGGGATTACGTACCTTTTCAATCTAGGGATACAATCGGCACGAAGGATTGATCGCCATGGCAGCCCTGAGAAGTCTCATCCGAAGAGACTCTGAAATTCTCCGATCCATTATGTCCCATTCTTTTCACGCTCGAGATGGCGGGACATCTGCGTCATTGGCTTTTTACGTCTCTGTCTGCAAGTTATAAAGTTACACTGCGGCTAGATATCTTTACATAATTTCCCGATCCGGCCGGTTGGAGCAACGTACTTGAACGCCATCTGTCTCAAATCCAACCTGTTTTGCTTTTCCAACACGATCACTACATCTCTGATCTCTTCATTCGAATCGGTTTCTGCGCCATTCCCGCTACTGCTCTTTGCCATCTCTGTCTTCCAAATTACTCAATGCAGTCAGAAAACGCCTCACAAGCTTTGTTCTTGCAGAATAAGATCGTGAATCGTTTCTCGATTCAGGTACCGGAGGTTCAGTGGCTACCTAGGCCCCAATTCCCGTGCTATCCCGTGCCATTCAGAGCGTCATGACAGAACAAGTAACAACAAGGATGGCTCGTGGCTTCCTTGTAGATTTGCGTCAAGCCCCGATCACTTTGACACCCGACTAAGGCAAGCTCTCCGATCCTAGTCAATACTAAAACAGCTGGTTTGGCGGTAGTGATGAGCCATCTTCCCCCTTGTCTCCGCCATATTCACATCAGACTTTATTCCACGGCTAAGGTTTTCATTAGATAGTTTTGCCTGTCTCGCCTCTGTCACTGCCTTCTTACCCTCTTCGGCCACTCTCCACCCGCTCCTAGCATAATCTAAATTCTCGATCCACCAGTGCGATCTAGGTGCTAGTCACTGGGCCGGACTCACTCCCTCGATTAAACATTCATATATCTACTCGTCTTTGATTCCTGATTCCCATCCATTCCCACATCTCAGAATCATTCCCGCAAATCACCTTTCTTCTCCTTGTCTCATCCATCCAACCCAACACCTAACCTTCCCCACCTGTTATCCAACCAACCCGTGCGACATCTAACAAGTCGTCACATTTTACGTTCTTTACACACACCAACCGACGAGTTATATAACAACTCCCTCACCTCATTCTACCTACCTACCTGACCTACTTACACAACACCTAGTCAAGATGTCTACCTCTCAACGACTCCGTGACCCCGTCCACCCTGCTTCCCTTTGTCGACTCTCGACCCACAACCCTACTCTTGTTCACTCCCTCAAGAACCGAGTCCGACCAGAGTTCTTCAGTGAGTGTTTTGGTATCTGACTTCCATACACTGTGCCTAGCTGACCATTGCCCTCTTAGCTCACATCGCTGAGAAGACCTCTTCCGTCATCAAGATCGCCCCCGCTGAAGATGCCGACTCTTTCATGCTCTCCCCTCCTGCTACTCCTACCAAGGAGCAGCAATACCTCGACCTCAACGGCAACCCCGTTGAATGGTGGCAGGCACCCAAGTCAGATGAGGAGGACATGGCTGAGCTTCCTGAGCTCTCCGAGTTCATTCGAGGTCTCGTCGTTCAGAGCAACGTCCAGATGCCCACCCTCTCCGTCACCCTCGCCTACCTCGAGCGACTCAAGGAGAAGCTCCCCACCGTTGCTACCGGTATGAAGTGCACCCGACACCGAGTCTTCCTCGCTGTTCTCATCTGTGCTGCCAAGTACCTCAACGATTCCTCCCCCAAGAACATGCACTGGCAAAAGTATGGTCGATTCTTTTCCCTCGCCGAGGTCAACTTGATGGAGAAGCAGCTTCTCTACCTCCTCGACTACAACCTCCGAGTCGAAGAGCCCGAGCTCATCGAGCATCTTCGAGACTTCTGGAACCCGGCTCCCGTCGTCGTTGCTCCCGTCGTCAAGGCCGCCCCCGTTGTCTCCGCTGCTCCTGGTGTCGACTCTCCTCCTCCCACCCCCACGAGCCTGCGAGTCAGTGTCAACATTGCCGGTCCCAGCAAGTCTACCTATGCTCCTCCCACCCCATCATCCGAGGGCAAGGTCAGTCTTCAAGCCCAACAAGCCGCTGCCATCTCATCATGGTCTGCGCGAACCGCTGCGGCTTTGGTCCGAAGCAGGACAATGGATGTTTTCGAGTCATCACCTGGTTCATCGAGACGATCATCCACCCTCACTACCTCTTCCTCGTCTACTGGCACCGCTAGCATCACCGCCACCACTATCACGCCCTCGCCTGCTGCCTACAGTCTCGGTCAACTGTATCTCGAGGCTCCTACACCTGGACTTGCTCGACGAGATTCTTGCGATTCTCAAGCATCCCTCTCATCAGCATCTTCCACCCCTGGAGAAGCATGGGGAGCTAACTACGGCTCAACGTGTGGTACGCTTGTCCATTCGACTTCCAACGGTCAACTGGCGGTGACGAAACCCGGTATGCCTCGAAAGGCTTCATACACCGCCAAACCTGGGTCGGGCAACATCCTCATCGTCGACACCTCAGCGACAGCCTCACCATCAGGAGGCGCTGTCAACTCGTCTTCTTCATCACCTTCACCCACACGTGATCTGTTCAAGAAGATCAGAAACCCTACTTCTCTCAGATCCATCAGACGACATGTCCAGCTTTAATTCTTCATCTTTCTTTTCGGGACCTTTGGGGGCATGGGCCAGTAGTGGTAGTAGACTCGATATAATCTTTCTTACTCATCTTGTACATGACACACACGTTGTACTCCTAAATATCTCTCTTGTCACATACGCTTGCATTCTTCCGTATATACACATATATGTATATATTTTTGTTCTGTCCTTGTAGTCGAAGGGGCAAAGTGTTCAGACAATGGCGCTAGTCGTCATCTGTATGTTGCATGAATCAAAGACCATCATCGTCAGCGCTCTTACTCGCCCACGTACATCATTTGACTCCAGTTGCGCATGATGAGTACATCTTAATGAAGGATTTGATCCCGCTAATACCCGGTCAACCTCCACTTCTGATGGTCATAGCTATTCACGCAACTCGACTTGAGCCGCTTTGTCTGTCGCCCATCTTTCGTCTCTTCGGATTATCAGCAAGTATTAAGAACAACATGAATCGGTAAGCCGTCGGACGCCTGATGCAGGGTAGGACCGGGAGAGACAAAAAGTTGCGCGAGGCTGATGACTTGTGATGTTATGTAGAATGCCAGTAGTCCTCGTGAGTCGTCGGCATATCTCGTTCATCTCAATCTCGCCCAGTTGATGACCTCCATGTCCTTTGTACAGACAATTGACGAGATCGAGTAAGCTCACCAGGACTAGCTCTGGTCAAGTACAAGGAAGGGCGAGACTGACATCCTCCATACACCAATAGATACCTTCTCGATCAGATCGTATGTGTCCCTCTCCCATCCGATTCAAACGCCAGTTAGCCTTCCAACGCTGATCGCCACTTGTCCTTGTCCTCAACTCCCGTGATTCCAGCCTCCACCTGAGAAAGACGAACGTCCCGTAATCACCAAACTACGCGAGACGCTGTCCAAGTCTCTGGAACAAGTCCGAAAAGGTGCAGAGCAGTAGACTGACCTGGATGCAAGTACCCTATGGTATTGTATATCGTCCGTATGTCCGCCCCTCCTTTCCCTTTTTGAACATGATGAAGACATGAAGGAAGCTCCGGATATGCTCTGCTAGCTAGGGTGGCCCGACTCGGGATCGGATATTGTTGTTCTGTTCTGAGGGTTCGCGGAGACGCGGGTCGAGATGAATGAATGTGTAGTCTACGACCTTACCTTACAAAACATTGGTCTCGGTCAACACTGGACTTGACCGTCTACCAGAGTTCTTCCATCGTTGAACTCATATCAATAGGCGTTTGGATGGTCCTGAGATGGAGTCTTGGAGAGAATGAAATGTAATATCGTTGTGTATCCGCCAAACCAGTGGAGTTTGGGGGCAGATCTTCTCGCTTGTCCTTGTTCTGTATGATGTCTGAGCTGGAAGATCAATATATAGCCATCGGTCAGACTCGACTGCTAGTCTTGGACACCCTGGATTGGACAGATCATGTTGTTAAGCCTCGCGACAACGATCTACGAACATGACGAGCACTGTGTAAGAGTTGTAAGAAGCGCGACCTCCGAGGCGCTACTTGAAAAAAGCACAAGAAGACAAGATGTGCACGATCTAACAGCTTTGCAACACTTTCACTACACTGCAAGGCAACATCTCCATTTCCTTCCGTTATGATACAGATGATACTACTCTATCCAAGCTAGAATAGCTAGATGCATTATATAATTCACCTTATTGTCCGTCCTATCCAATGATCCAGACCTGGATGCAAGCGCGCCGCTTTGACTTTTCACTGCCACAACTGCCACATTCGGCTTAGTCGGCCTGGTAAAGACCCCAAGCAACGATAACGTCGTTCAACAGCGACAAGTTGTAAGGAGTGACGTAGGGGTTCTCAGTCGTGAGAGCAACAAACATAGTTCCGTTCACGATCCCGTCATCTTGGGTGACGTTGAAGACGGTACCGCCTGGTTGAAGAGTGGTAGCGCTGAAGTTGTTGGTGGAAGAGACGTTGAGCTCGGTGTAAGTAGTGTTGAGCTGAGAAATCCAAGCAGCATACTTGGGGACGAGGTCGGTGACGTTGCCGCCAACGGTGGTGTTGTAGGTACCATTGTAGCTGGTAGTCTTGCCGGGAGCCTCCCAAGAGAACTGGACAGTTCGGCCGGGGGCAGTCAACGAGGTTCGGTTGTGTGTGATATTGGCGAGGTAGCCGTCAACAAGGAGATTAGCGTCGTTGACGACGTTAAGAGCGGGGAAGATTTGCCAGTCGATCTTGGGGTTCTCGGCAGGGCAAGTGACGATGTACTGGCTGAGCAAAGACCAGGACATGGATTGTGAGATACCGGTCTAAGAAGAGAAGAATCTGTCAACGATCGTGTCACTGATAGATGGGTGGCGAATGGTCACTCACCTCGAAGTAGACGGGCATGGGGTGAGCACCAGAGAACTGCCTGAAAATCATCTGTTGACGAGCCTCAGTGGTGATAGACTGAAGCAAAAGCTGAGCACTGGGTCGAGAGTCGAGGTGAGGAAGGAAACCGTAGACACCGGACTCGCCCCTATATCAAGAAGCTGGTGAGCTCGATTCGCGCCTTGCACAACAGCCGAAACTCACCATCGGGTCAATCGCTGACAGAAGTTGACGAAGTCTCGGACAGTTTCAAAGTCATACCTGTAGGTACACTGCTTGGCGGGGGTTCGGCCGTAAGCAGAGAGGATGTTGGTCAAGAGCTCAGCGTGGCCGACTTCCTGCAGATCCGAAGAGCACAGTGAGCGACTTTCGCAGATCGACAGCTTGATTGCGTGACTCACCTGGTTAGCCATGAAGTTGATAAGCGAGATATCGTCGGGTCCAAGACCAGCAGCAGCGAACTCCTCCTCGGAGAATCGGGAGACACCGTAGTTGAAAAGGTCACTGCAGAGAGAATAAGAGTCAGATCGGCACACATACGCGGAAGATCGGGAAACAGTGAGATCACTTACAGCTCGATCCACTCCTGGTTCAAACCCAAGTTGAGCGACTGGAAGTCGACTGGTAAGTCGGGAAATCAGCGATGATACGGATGGATATGCCCTGAGTGACGGGCAGACTCACAGTCAGACATGGTGTGATAGACTGGAGCAGTGTCATTGGGTCGCACGCCCACACCGCCGATGGGAACGGGGGCAGGAGCGGCGGTAGCGAGAGCTGCCAGAGTGAGAGCGGTGGCGAAGTACTTCATCATTGAAGAGAGTGAATTGTACTCTTGACGATGAGTAAGGAACAACAGTTATCAAGCGGGAAGAACGACGGCCCTTTATATATATATGTATATATCTCTGAATGGGGATGAGAGTTTAGGCAGACTGATTGAAAAAAGTCGATGTATACGCAACCTGACTAGGGTCGTAGGACCGAGTACATTGCTTGGAAAGGCACAAAAGCCAGATGTCTGATCGATAGCTGCTTCGAAAGATTGCAGTAAGCGGCGATTCCAGCAAGTTTGACACTGGAGAACCGTACGAAACCTCCACCTGCGTCATACCTGCGAGGGTTCGCTACCACCGAGAAGGATGTCACCCCTACCAGGCCCTCCCGTGTAGCAGCATAAGATCGACCCTGTTTCTTCCCTTTGGCTTTGCTATTCTCGTTACGACGGGGTACCCACATGTATGCCCCCCGTTCTCCCCCCTTTCGGACCAGAGTAGACCGAGAGATTCCCAAAAAGAACAAGATTGATGAGGTCATGTCTTCCAGGCGGGTTATTCCAGTATTTCGTCAACCAGGCAGGTCGGTACCTGAATACCTTCACGATGCCTCATGTCCTACAACCGAAGAACAACCAAAGACCGGCTGACTGAGCAAGTTACTCGAAGAGGTCACGGAATCCCCGCGCTGAAAAGGGTTGACCTCCACTTATGAGCTGATGCATGCTTGTAAGTAGTAACGACATGTCGATGCGGGGCAGAAACGTACCGGATCGCAGCGAGGTAGAGAGAGGGATGACGTAGGATGAAAGACGAGCATCGAAAATGTCTACAAAGATCAGATTCACGGGAATCGATACGAGATCGGGATCACGTGTTCCTGGCTTCCGGGCTGATGCAAGACCAATTTGATTGTGATGAGTCGTTTCTGTGGCACTTGGCAGGTCGGTGGACATGTCGTTCGTAGATGTTTAGGTGTATGACAAGACGAGGATGCATGTATGATAGGAGAAAAGGGGGGTTGAATGATGATAACGATGATGACTGTGTCACCGGGTGATCCGAACTCGACGTGTCTGTAGGTATAGACCGTACACGGACACTAAATCTGATCTGATACGAGCACTGATCGCCTGTCATGTCGGCCATGACCACCTAGCCAATGTCTCGGGCAAGCCTACATAATCGACGGAATTCCAGTACGGCTGGAGATTCCGATTGTTCCGTTGTGTGGTTCTGTGTTCAGTGGCCGGTCACATTGCCGTTGTGACCTCATGACAGATATGTGAGCGACTAGATGAGTGATGTGACGTGAAAAGCTCGGGTCAGACGCTGAAGAATGCCTGAGCGACAAGCAAGTCAGAGACAGTGAGGCCGACGTGTGTCATGCATGTACAGTGGGGCTCAGAATGCACCGACAATAGCATGTTAGCATCAGAAGGGGGTTTATGAGTCAGTAATAGCAACAAAGCAAAGAAACGATGCCCATTGCGACCTCGAAAGTATGCATATCACGTGATAGTACAGCTCTGCCACAGCGTCTTTTACCGTCAATTCCCGAATTCCCGGATTCCGGAAGCGGGATTTTTCAGGAATCGCCGGATGCGGTGGTGTAACACGCCTGTGATCTGACCAATCAGAAAGACAGATCTTTCAGAAAGAGTCCTGAGATCAAAACTGCGAATGACCTGCGAGATCTTGGGTGGCGAATCGGGTGGTGGAGGGAAACGAGAAGAGAAGAAATCTAGTAGCAACTGGAGAGTGAAGCGAAAAAACAGCGCTGCTCATCTCTCTCTTCAACCCTGTCGGTATCACATCGCACACTTGACCGATCATCTTTCATTCCTCAGGCCCCAGCAGCTTATCTCTCCCTCTCTCTCTCTCTTTGTCTCGCTTTACTCTTACTCAATCCTAACAACCAACGTCACCTCCTCTACTATTCCTCTTTCCCTTGGGATAAGCCGCAGTGAGACCCTTACTCTGTTACTCTAGTTCTTCCTCTGCCCCTTTTCCTTTTCCAACCGAAAGGAACAATAAAAATAAAGTAATCAGAATCACCCCATCTCACACCTCACAACTGCGTCAGTTCAGACACCCCCAAGACCCAAACAGCGGTAGTTTCTCTTCCATCGGGTACGTAGCCATTTTCATGCTCTTTTAATCCATTCAGTCTGTTTGCCCTCCCGGTCTCGCCCTTCTCTCCCCCTCCTCCCTCCTCCCCTCTTCGGTCTTGACTCGTTTCACCCTTGTATCATAAAGATCTATTATCATTTCAGTCATTTACTCCCCTTTTCGCCTCATCCCGCCCCCGAAACCAAAACACCCCACACCCCTCTTGCTGCCTCATCGCCATCTCATCGCCCATCGCACCGCACCTTCCGTTTCCCACACTCGTTTCCCTCGCATCGTCGATCCTTCCCCTTTTCTTCCCTTTACCAAATTAGCTTCAATCAATACACCAGATTCGCAGCGTGCCGAAACACCTTGTTCAAGAGCACAAACGCACTTGCTTACGCCAACTGATCAGCAGTGACACGAGGTTCCAGACGCAAAATAGCTTTGCGGCATCTCAGGTCAGTGACATCTCCCCAATCCCCCTCCCATCATTCCTGCCGTGTGGTGCCTACCTTCTTTCGCCCTTTGTCCATCTTCCAAAGACATGCGCCCCACTCGTTCCCATATCCTCGATCAAACCTTGCTTAATTTCCGCACCATCACCCCCTCCCTACTGCTTTGTACCTCGTGTGTTCCGTCTGTTAGTCTGGCCCCCTATCTGATCCTCGACGACCCCCTCGGCACCCTTTTACCCTTCTCGGCTCGTTTCACTTGCTTGGCTCCACGCTCCAGTACGTTACGCTGGAACTTATTCACCATCTCGCATGGACTGACGCACGTCGGCCATCGCCCTGTTCCTTCTGACTCTCCTCTTCATCTGACCGGGTTCTCACTTCCTCCCCTTTCACATCCCTGATACGGATCGCAGACCATCCCGCTGCGTCGCGAAGCAGAAGGGTCGTCACCACCCCCTCTCTTCTCCTCTCCTTCCATCCCCGACTTGTGGAACCCGGGTCCGGATCTTGCAATCTAATCGTTATCACGCACTACGCGTTGGTTGACCGCATTGACTGCTCGCATTCCGAGTGAGTTGCGATGTCATGTGTGAACACCATCGGTCGGCTAAGCTTTGGCGTCTGCATCGATGTCGTTCTCATTTGACCACATATCATCTCTCGTCCCGTCGACATACCCGTTTTCCGTTTTTGTCTTCGGTCATGTCTGTCGTTGTTGCTGACGAGATCACATCCGCATTGCTTCACATCAACTCACGTTGTCACACTCTGCATATTGGCCCACTTCCCACCATGTCCCGTACCACAGCTCGTTGTCGTAACGGCCGCCCATGCAGAGCTCAACGGCAGCACATACAGGCCATAGCCACAATTGGGCAACAGTGAGTACTGTTGACATTGCTCTGTTTCGCCGCCGACAGCGAAGAGACTGCATGAGGTTGATTTTGCTTTGCGCCTCACCCCTCTCTCCGCGACGGTATCTCAAATCATGTGTACATTGTCCGCCCCGACACGTTCCCGAATCGAACAGCCCACTCTACCGAACATGTATTCGAGTCAACACCAACGAACGGCTTCTAATCCTCGTGCCTACGCTGCTCCCGAGACGAGCACCGTAGGCGGCCGGAGGGACGATGCTGCTTCTCAAGGTCTATATAATGGTGGGGACGACGGTTACAGCGCGTATCAACAACAACACGCCGGAGGTTATGGTGGAATGAGCAATGTCGGTTACGGGTACAGCAACGGCTTGAAGTGAGTGTCAACTACCTGTACTTACTCTTGGGAGCAGATCACTGATCATCTTAATTCGCATAGCCTCGCCGGATACAACGCTGCCAATTCTTCGCCGTCCGCCCCCTCCGGCTCTCGCAGGACTTCCGGACCAAAGCTGGCTACTCCGCCCACGCAAACGTCTGCCACTGCCGGCAATTCGTCGCCAGCCGCTCGGTACTATCCCCCTTCTCAAGCGCAAGGTGCAGACAGCGCAGGCCACCATCAATCACCCTATCAACCGTCATCGGCCCCTCCTCAGGTGCTGAGTCACCACCACGGCAGTATGTCAGGTCAACCTCAAACAGCACACCCCTATGCAAGCCAGTACCAGCATTATTACGATCAGCAAAATCAGCACCACCAGAGTTCGGGACAGTGGGCCAACTACCCATCGTCTACAAATCATGGCTATGCTCAGCAATCTGTACCACCTCGGTCGTCGACTGCGACGACGTCAACCACTACTCCGACTGTTCCTTCAAGTGCTACTCTTGGTGGCGAAGCTCACCAGCATTCGACACATCGTGCACCTGCGGTAAATAGTGCATCATCGTCATATGATTATCCTTCTGCAACGTCTTACCAGTCATGGCCTACACATGATCAATCTCGCAGCGCCAACAGTCAGCAGCAGTCTGCCTGGCAACATCAACAAGCCACTGCTGGTCGATTGCCGCAGACTCAGGGAAATCCCGCCTCAATGGTTCCTCAGGGCGCTTGGCAAGGGTACAATAATCATCCTGCGATGTCACAAACGATACCACCTCATCACATGGGCTCCGGTCATGCCCCTAGTCAGTATAGCTGGAACCAGCAACAGTGGGGCGGACCAGGATATGGGTATCCTCCCGCTCCGACCCAACAAGCTCAAAGCACCCATGCACAACCTGCTTCCGCTGGTGTCCCGGTTGCCGCTCCAGCCCCTGCACCTGCACCGGCTGCTGTTCCTACTGCTGCTCCCGTCAGCCACAAAAAGAGCAAGAAGGAAAAGATCGGTGATGAATACAAGGGTTTGGGGAAACGTCCTGCCGAGCCGGTTGCAGATGTAGAGCCAGAGGAGAAGAAGGAGGGAAAGAAAAAGAAGGGAAAGAAGGAGGAAGAGAAGCCTGTGCACAAAGCGCCAGCCAAATCTCATCTTCGCCCTCCTCGACAAGCCCAATCTGCATGGCAGTTGTTCTTTACTGACGAGCTGAATAAGGCGAAGGCTACCGCAGCACAGGGAAACTCGCCCGGCGGAACTCCACATCACGCTAAACTGAATGTCGCTCAGATTGCCAAGGACGCTGGCGTCGCTTATGCGTCTCTCAATGCGGAGCAGAAGAAGTACTATGCGCAAAAGGTGCAAGAGAGTAAGGAGCAATACGCACAAGAATTGGCGGTATGGCAGTCGACTCTGACACCCGAAGACATCAAGGCGGAGAACGTATTCCGAGCACAGCAGAGGAAGGAGGGCAAGTCAAGGAAGGGCAACCTCAAAGATCCCAATGCTCCCAAGAAGCCGCTCAGCGCGTACTTCCTTTTCCTCAAAGGCATCAGGGAAAACGACGACATCAGAGCGCAGGTTTGGGGCGAGGAGTCGGAGACGACTAAGCAGAGCGTTTTGGCGGCCGAAAGATGGCGAAGTCTATCAGACGAGGAGAAAAAGGTATGCCTCGACTTTGCCCCCATCTATTGAAAAGCTGACATCGTTTATAGCCTTACTTGCAACAAGCCGAACATGACAAACAAGAATACGAGGCTGCCCGTAAGGTGTATGAGGAGGAAGCAGCTGCGCGAGCAAGAGGCGAGGATATTCCTGCTCGAGCTATCGTTGTTCCCGACGTCTCCTCGGTTTCAAATGATCGACCCAAACCACGTAAGAAGAAGGAGGAAGCCAAGAGCGAGGTAGCACAATCCTCATCTGTCGACGTCAAGGCCTCTCCTTCTTCAGGTGAAGCGGCACCATCGTCTGATCCTACTTTTCCCGATTTTGGCCATGCCGATTCTCATCACTCAACCAATGATACACCTGCTCACGTAGAAGGAGGCGAATTTGAGCAATCTATGGAGATGGATGACTTCCATGGGTTCACAGATCCGCTCGACGACATGGAGTTCACGGGGTTGGAGAGCATCACTGGGGCGGCAGATTCTCACGAACCGCAATGGGACGAGCTGCAGAGATTAATGGGGTCTGCAACGGATGATGGTTTCGAGGTGAAACCCGCATCAGGGACTGATCAAACACCCAATCCTGATGTGAAAGCGGAAACGGAAACGAAAGAACCGATCACCAGTTCTTCCATCGATGCTCCTGTTGAAACGGCAGATCTGTCAGTTGCTCCTACCTTTGAGGAGGCGAAGGCGGAGACTGTTGGATTCAACCAGAACGAGCCAGTCAAGCCGGAGACAGCTGTCGTCGAGATTGCTTCTGCCGTTGAAGGGGAGCTGTCAGTCCCATCGCCAGTTCTCGGTGAGGCACGACCGCCCTCTGGTCTCCCAACCGAGGAGGTCAGCGAGCTTCTTCCTGCCGACGTCCCTCAGGTTGAGGATCAGGAGGTCGCCATCACATCTTCAGCAGAGGTGGCACCGTCAGCTTCACAGGAGACTAGGTCCGGATCGGTCTTGCCAAGTGATCAACCGGCGGCCGATGGCATCTGAACCGAGGGACGGTAAACAAGAAGTGTAGGAGGAGGATCATTATTGAGTAACTATTATGTGGCGGTCTGTTTCATGGTTTGCGCGGCCCTTTGTCTCTTTTGGTTGTTTGCGATTGTCAGAATGATAGTGGATAGCGTTTGGAATTGTAAGAACCATAAATCGTTAAAGTGAATATAAAGATAGCAGTAGGATGCAAGAGATCGTCAGTGACACACCCAAACTTGACACACCCAGACTAACATCCTTTCGAAGATGGTCATCAATGGATGAACGGGCATGGCATATCACGTGACTCACAATATTCAATGGCCATCCGCAAAAGTGGTTGAATGGATGACAAAAATCGATCAGACTTTGTTGTTGTTCCCAAAGTACCCTCCTCAATCAGACACATTCATCCACGAAAGATCAGTCGTAGCGAGCAGCAAGTGGGATACACAAGTCTGCAGCGATCGACCTATCTTTCGAGCTCACGAAAACGCAGTCCATCCAACGCGCCTTTGGCGCCAACGCAAGTCTCACCCGACCTCTTCGTCCTTTGTCAATCGTGCGAAAACCACTCGCGAACATGAGCTCCACCATCGCCGCCTCCTCTTCCACCAACACAATCATCACCAACAGTCACAACAACGTTCCCTCTACTACAAATACCTTCATGGAGGGCGACACAAATGGTGTTGAGAAGCCCGAGGGATCGAATGCAGCGGCGGCAAACATGAATGGCGAAAAACCTAAAAAGCTGGGAGGGTACGATTTCTATAGATCAATAGGGAGTCCGAGATATGTCGTAGCTCCCATGGTAGATCAATCAGAGCTTGTGAGTTGTCTGTGTCTCATCGTCGAGTTTGTGATCTTTGTCGTCCACCCCATGCGCGACATGTCTCTTTCCTCTTTTTCACCATGCCTTTTTTTTGGTTTCGGTAAAAGACTCGCACTCCGTCCAAGATGACATTCCATTGGTCATGTCGATACAGAAGCTGACCTAGGGACGACCCATTTATTCCAGGCATGGCGCCTTCTATCCCGCTCACCACTACCCCCATCCCTCGCCGGTCCTTCATCCACAATCGCCACGCTCCAAGGCAAGACATACATCCGACATCCCGGCGGCGCAGATATCTGTTACACGCCCATGATCCACGCCAAGGTGTTCATGGATGCGAAAGGCGAAGGGGGCAGGAATGGAGATGGTCAATTCAATTTGACGTTCGATGAGGAAGGCGGGGAGGGGATGGTGGGAGGAGTGGAATGTGGAGATAGACCTTTGATCGTCCAGGTGAGTCGTCGCAGTTTACAACCTTGGACATGGTTCCTGCCTCTCCCTCTGCTTCCACCCCATGACCGTGTTCAGCACGAAGAAAGGAGCTGGGTATATCGCTTTTCGTAACAAGTCTGGAAGTGGAAAGCACGCCACAGAATCGGGCTGACGATCGAGCTCCCCCCGCCACCAGTTCTGCGCGAATGACCCCGATATACTGCTCGCTGCTGCCAAGAAGATCGAACATAGATGCGATGCCGTGGACATCAATTTGTGAGTGGGGCATGAGTCACAAAATTCTAGATGTTCGACACATCGACTGATACGCCTGCACCGTAGTGGTTGTCCACAAGGTATCGCCAAGCGAGGACATTACGGCTCTTTCTTGCAAGATGAATGGGACTTGATACACAAGCTCAGTGAGCTACAAACCCATCCGTCATGCTCAAATCGTGGACTAAGTTTGCTACTCTACAGTCTCTACCCTCCACCAAAACCTCTCCGTCCCCGTTACCGCCAAATTCCGGATTTTCCCCGACTTGGCCAAGACGATCGCTTACGCTCAGATGATGGAAGCAGCAGGTGCTCAGATCCTTACCTGTCACGGAAGGACAAGGGAGATGAAGGGCCAGTTGACTGGATTAGCGGATTGGGAGATGATCAGGGAAGTGAAGAAGGCTGTAAAGGTGCCGGTCTTTGCGAATGGAAATTTACTATACAGGGAGGATGTGGATAGGTGTCTGGAAGTGACTGGCTGCGATGGTGTCATGACGGCTGAGGTGAGCTGCTCGCCTAGTTTCTGCTGAGATGTCGTTGACATTTCAGTCTCGTAGGGCAATCTCTCCAATCCAGCGATCTTTTTGCCTGCAGACCATCCACATTCACATCCTCCTCTCACCCTTCTGGCGAGCAGATATCTCGACATAGTGGAATCGCTCAAAACGGCCACCGCGGGGTCAGCGATCAAAGCTCATCTTTTCCGACTATTGAAGCCCGTTTTGGATACCGACGAAGAGCTGAGAATAAAGATTGCGGCCTGCACATGGTCAGACGGGTTAGGCGGATTCAGGGATATCATCCGAGATATCGAAGGTCGTGTCGAGGTGAGCATTCTACTGGGACGCTTGGAACCATGAGTCTGACGCATTTCTTTCAGGCTGCTCGAAAAGAAGCTGGACCAGAATGGCGACCACCCCCTATCGATCCTACGACAGGCTACAGAGCACTACCAATCTTCGCTGCTCAACCCCAGATCCGACCCATCCCTGTGTCCACCGAGATAGGTGGTCACGAAGACATGGTCACAAGACCTGCTTCACCCACCTCAGCTTCCGGCCTTTCGAACCCTATCGCTCCTGCTTCATCTATCCCCGGAACGATACTCGCATCTCGTCAAGCTAGACATTCGATGATTCATGCCCCACCCTGTATCCACGAAGATTGTTTAGCAGTGGCGGCAAGTCGATGTCCAACAAGAGCTTGTATTGTGCATTGTAGGGCCATACGAGCTGTAGAGTCAGGTTTGACGGAAGTGGAAGCTGAGGCTGAAGCGCAGAAGGGCGGACTGGTAGGCATGGGTTGTGAAGCTCACGAGGAGAAGATGAAAGCCAGAAAAGATAGGATGGATAGGAAACGAAAGAATAAGCAGGAAGCGAGGGAGAGAGCCAAAAGCAAGAAAGTGGAGGGCAGGGCAGTCGTTCGAACCTCGGGAAGAGATAGTCCAAGATCGGATATGGACGAAGAAACCTTCGTCGCCGCTGTTGCGGGCGGAACAGCGACAATGGCGTAGATCTAGACCTACCAGGAGGGCAAGGGATGTATCTTGAACTGTTGTTCTTGATCTCATTTTGGCATTGCCCATCATGCATACATATATGTTATGTTCCATCTCGTGATTCGTGATTCTTGTTGGGCTAGTCCACTTTCCAACGTGTGACGCTCTCCGTATCATCAGCATCCGCATCGAGGAGCAGTTCCAGACTCCAAACAGAAAGGAACAAGGCGATGTTGATCCATCTCCACCATGTTTGAGAGCCGCCGTCGAGCACTGTACAGAGAAAGTCGGATAAGTGATATGGACGACAGGAAATATTGCAGGGGCCAAAGGGAATGGATCTGCTACTCACGCAGGAGATGAGTGTATACCGTGATGAGGATGGCCCGTCGATACGAAAGGAAGGTCGTCGTAATCCGCATGTTCTGAAATGGGTAGTCCAAGTGGATTTAGTCACCCTTTCTCCCAGGTTCCTCTATCCTTTGTATCGGGATGATTTCACTTGATCGCCGACTTACAGGTGGTTCTTGGCCTAAACTTCTACCATCCCAGAACCCAGGTTTCCCTTCCGCTTCACCCTCCCCATCGCCTGACATCCCATCATCCCATCCTAGACTCGCTTTTCGTATGACAGGAACGATCCGCGCGGCGAGATGTAATACCGCCACTCTGTATATCAGGGAGAGCAAGAGATGCGGAGGGAGTGTGCGTGAGACGGAGATGAAAGAGGGGAACGTCGCGCTAAGAGCGTAGGAGAGGAGTGACGGTATGGAGCGGAGGGATTTGGAAGGTAGAGTATTGGGTATGGTTAGTGGGGAAGTAGTGGGAAGCCATGAGTTGCCGAATGAGCGGGGTCTATATTTCTCGTCAGCCGTGACACAATACCTCTAACGAGACAAGACCCACTCCATCTCCCCTTCCACGCTGGATAGCCATGCAGAGTACTGCCATCACCATTATCGTCAGCTCTCCTCCGGCAAGTCGCCATGAAATCCAGCTGATACGCACGACTACGTAGACGAACACAAGACTCGTTTCAAGCACGTTGGTCCGTCTGAGGGTGAACCCAATGAGAGAAAGGAAAAGGACAGCTGTGAGAGCACTGCCGAGCAGGAAAGCGGGGAAAGATGATGTGGAAGAAGGAGGGAAGGTCTATGAAGTACCAGGAATCAGCTTCACCGAGTCTCGTACTTTGAAGCTAAAGCTCACCTTGATGACTCCTGCTAAACCGGCACAGTAGACCAGAGCGGCCACGACGAGTCCTGCCAAACTTCTCCATTCCACACCTTCTTCCTTCTCTTCCTCGTCTGCCCACCCTTTCCCCACTCTACCTGCCACCTGAACCACTAGCAACGTGCTGATCCCTTCCAGGAGGGTGAACAGCGGACTGATCCATCTCAGCGTTTGAGCGTAAGCAAAGGGCAGGACGTTGACCAGCCAATGACTCGGCGAAGGCAGGATGGCGGTGGGAGCAGGCGCAGATGGAGGATTGAGGTAGTAGAAGAGCGTCAGAAGGACGAGGAAGGAGGAGATGAAAGGCGATAGGAAGGATAGTATCGAGATGAGAGGTGCGAGAGGTGTATTCTTCAGACATAGTCGTAACGTCGAATACAGGAAGTGATGAAGAGTGAACAGCAGCGAGAGCAGGAGGAAGGAGGGAGGACCTGTAGGCGACTCGGTCAGTAAACGTGGTCATCGGTAGCAATCGATGTGCAAACGAACCCAGCAAGTCAAGGGTCATCGGCAAGGCCAACAACACCTGGGTGAACGTGGCCATGCCCTGGGTGAAGGAGAAGAAGGCGGTGACACCCATGTTGCTGGCGAGCACAGCTGTCGGCTGCTCAGGTTGACTTGGGGTGATACTCGATCAGCCGCAGTGGCCTGCCTTGAGGGAAGAGACGAGGGGCACTAGAGGGGTATATGAGACGGACGAGTGACCCCTTCTTTGTGATGTATGATGAATGATGAATGGATCGTTACATGTGTATTCGAGTACTGTTTATTTCTTCCGTGAATGGACGAGGACGAATGACGGTTTTTGCTGTTGTGTTGTTTTTCCCCCCCCATTCTTCCTCTCTCTCTCTCTCTCTCTCTCTTCTCTTTACTGTGTCATAGTCATTACAAGTCTGTTCCTCCTTGCTATCGTCCCCCCCTCTCTCTTATCTTGTTGTCATCATCCACACTATTGTCATCGTGCTATCTTCTATCAGTCATCCATCTCGATCACCCTCCCTTCTCGGCCGCCATCCTGCGCTGCTATCCGGGTCTGGGCTGAAACAGAAAAAAAACAACTTATCCCCCTTACCACTGGTCACCTCACATCCCGTTCACACGACCAGCTCAATATCTCACTTCATCCTCGCCCATCTTGACAGCATCTCTCGTGCATGAGGAGGACACAATCCGACATGGTCGAAACATCGCAATACGACCCGCTCGACCAACCAAAAGCCTCCTTCCTCAATCATGCGGGAAGACCAAAACATCTACCCGCGGAAGGATCCAGAGACGCACAGGCCAGAGAAGCTGCGCGATCTGTTCAGGTAGATGAAGGGATTCAAGATCAGATAGGTGCGATGGACCTGGGAGGCGATCATGTCGAGAGAATGCGGACAAGTGAGTGTCCCGTCACTTGTTTGATTTGTTTATATATCTTTGGCCTCAACTCACCTCAAACCCGGACGTCTGCAGGTCCCTTATCGCCCAGAATAAATCCCTTCCACCTTCTGTCGCATCCGCAAACACCTTCCGTTCTTCCACCTTTACCTCCGCATCTTCAAGCTCTCGCATCAGATACCGGAGATCCGCCGAATGGTCATCCGCCCGTACATATCACCAAAGTCACTCCTACCGAGGTCCAGGTCACATCACATCGAGATCTGGGTGAGGTGGCAGGTCACAAACGACTCATGAACAAGGTCACCGCGGTGTTCAAACGGGATCCGGTCGCCATCGACACAGATCCGGAGTCTCGATTCACCCCCTCCCCCGTGGTCATGCAGGGTCCTCCGCCAAGCCCTCCCATCAGTGATGGCGGGATAATAGATGGAGAGGGTTCAGTCATAATGTCCGAAACAACCGAAGAACCGGAAGCTATCGCACAGTCGTCCCCGGTCAACGGAGCGACCAGCTCGGTAATCGCGAATAGCTTGACGTCTGAGCCGACAGAAATACCATACTCGCCCACAGTGCTTGCTCCTCCCATACAAACCACTCGCCGAGTATCCAGCAGTTCCACGTCCAGTAGAGCGGGGTCTTTGACTGTGGTCAGGAGCGGGCGTCTGGCTCCTCAGCGTGACAATGACGGGTCGGGCAATCTTGGCAAGGGCAAGGAGCTTCCTCTTCTGCCGCCTTCCGCGGAGCCCGAAGGAGAGGGAGAGCGTCGTGGCAGCGTACACAGCCTTTTACAACCGTCAACTCACCCAACATCGCCCAGAATGCATCGTCGGAGCACCAATCCTACACCAGCCAATCCACCCGTCCAACGTTCACCGCTCACCCATTCTCATTCCACATTCCTGCCCTCTCCTACTATTCCCTCTCAGGTCGACGTTCCAGGGCTTGATGGTGTTTCGCTCAGCTCGGCCATCTTGGCTGAAGCGGAAAACCTTCGAAGGGAAAGGTTTGAGCGGCGACAGAAGAAAGCGAGTGCAGCGACAGAGACTTCAGAGCCTGAGGAGCGAGTCATAGAGGAGACACCAAAGGAGAAGGAGAAAGAGAAGGAAAAAGAGAAGGAGGAAGCGAGAGTGCTGGTGGGCAATCTGATTGGGGAGGATCACGTCAATTATGTGTTGATGTACAACATGCTCACGGGAATCAGGATTGGAGTGAGTGCTACCTGCGCGGTTGCGTGCTGATGCTTCCAGGTATCCCGATGTCAAGCCAAGATCAAACGACCTTTAACGGACGACGATTTCGTGGCCCGGCACAAGTTCTCGTTCGACATGTGAGTTTGCGACTGTATGAAGGTGTGCTGACATTCAGCGTCGGTAACGAACTCACTCCGTCTGCGAGATACGACTTCAAATTCAAGGACTACGCTCCTTGGGTGTTCCGAGATCTGCGTGACGACCATTTCCACCTCGATCCTGCAGACTACCTCCTATCGCTTACGGCGAAATACATCCTTTCCGAACTTGGATCGCCCGGCAAGTCCGGTAGCTTCTTCTACTTCTCGCGTGATTACCGATTCATCATCAAGACGATCGCGCACAACGAGCACAAATTCCTTCGATCGATATTGAAAGATTACCACGAGCATATCAAAAGCAATCCGCACACCCTCCTGTCTCGTTTCTACGGTCTTCACCGTGTCAAGCTTCCTCGAGGCCGAAAGATTCACTTTGTCATCATGAACAATCTGTTCCCGCCACACAGAGATATCCACGAGACGTATGATCTCAAAGGATCAGCCTTTGGGCGAGAATACCCGGAAGAGAAGGCGGCGAAGAACCCACGAGCAGTGCTCAAGGATAAGAATTGGGTGAATCGAGCGAGAACTCTGGAGCTTGGCCCGGAGAAACGAGCGTTGTTGTCAGAGCAATTACGACGAGACATGGAGTTCCTGAAAAGAATGAAGGTCATGGACTACTCTTTGCTTGTTGGGATTCATAACATGGAGAGGGGAAACAGGGACAATCTTCGAGAGAATCAGTTGACCATGTTCCATGTGAGTGAACGGGCATTGAAGCGTCAAATATGTATACGTTAATGCTATGTTTCAGCCTGAAGTCCCACCAGTTCGACGAAAGCCTTCTGCCGTGAAAGGCCCTTCGGAAGCTTCGAACGTGCGGAAGGCCATACGACGATCGGACCCAAAGATGCTGGACGTTGCGTCGCAGCTGCCATCCGCGGACTCTGCAGATCGTCGACATTTTCTATTCTACCAGGACGAGGGTGGCTTACGGGCGACAGACGAGGCCAATCAGTCTATGGATGTGATTTACTATCTCGGTGTTATCGATATTTGTACTCCATACAACTCGCTGAAGAAGATTGAACATTTCTGGAAGAGCATGACAGAGGATAGGGTGAGTCCAATCTCGCGAATAAGCATCGGTCATCTTACGCTGAGCTAATGGATCTCTGCAGCACACGATATCATGCGTTGATCCTGTGACCTATGGACAGAGATTCATTGATTTCCTTCTCTCTGTCATGAGAGGCGGTGACAAGTCGTTGAGACCGCCGGGATTGGAGCCTGAACCCAAGGTGGTGGCGGTGGAGGAACAACCGGTTGGGGAAGTGGATGGAACAATTGCGAACGCACAGGACAATCAGCATCCTTTACGACATGGAGAGGAGCAGAGGGAGGAGGCAGTCCAGCTGCAGCAGCAGCAGCAGTCTCAGCCTCGGAGTATCGTAGGGCATCTCAAGGCAGAGTGAGGTGATAGAGAGGGCAGGCGTAACGAATTTTAGGCTATAAAACCATACATTGCATTTCTGCTGGTGTCGAAACGACTTTCATGAGGGATGTTATCGGTGGTGGGTGCTTACTTTGCTCTCATCAAGTGCTGCCTGGTGGCGCCGCCAAGCAGTGGGCTGACGAGGTGGAGTCTGCACGAGTGGTTACATCGCTTGGCTCCTTGGCGTGCACATTGAAAGAACGCGGGAACCTGACTGGGTGACTGGAAGGGGTTGACAGAACGTGATGCGCCTGGGAACAGGTGGGTTGGTCGTGGCACTTTGTCACTTTGTCCCGGGGTTGCCGCGCATGTCGCACAAGCCTTCCGCTCACATCACTAATCACCTCACATCGTTCCTCTTTCACTCCACACGTTCCACAGAACACTCCCTTATCAATGCGACGCGAACGGGATGGAACCTTCTCCATGATCCATAGCCGTAGGTGAAAGAAATAGCCAGTTTCACAAGTTGATGTGACCGATAATTCCATGGGGCTGATCGATGACAACGTCCAGTCTCTGTGTAAGGGTTGTTTAAAGAGGAGGGTGTTGCAGTGCATTCTAACTCTTGCGCTGAGACATGGTAATCGTAATGCTCGCAACGGGGACGAAAGAATAGGTGACGACCTTGCCAGTGCTATCTCTCAAAAGTTGCTGGCTGGTGATGAGGCAGCCCATGCCGAAACAGGGTAACCGCTCACCGTCTCTCAGTTCAACCAACAAATCGACCACGACAAAGACACTTCCCGAAATTGACAAGCGTTGACGAAGCCGCATCGATCTATGTCACTACAACTTGTACTTGCATGAGATTCATGCTCGTGTCCGCATATGCACCTACCTTGCGAAACTTGCACAGACATCAGGCCGATAATCTTCTGATCATCACATTTTGCAACTATGTCTTCGAAAGATCATACTATGTCAGTCATTCTTGGACATCCTGGACATCAGTACGCTAAAGGACCATCGCTCCGCAGAAAGATGACATCGAAAAAAATCTGTGAAGGAGTAGGGCATTTCCTTTGGGTGCCCAATGATGCCGCCAGTCGTGTGAGAACTGTCGTCGCTGTGCTATGGACCCGTTCGGCTCTGTCGAGGCAGATCCCGTTATCGATACAAACCCAGCTGATCCTCCAGCGAGCGATCCTGTTGTGCGTCATTCGATCACTTATTGACATGTATATATATTATTTCACTGAGGGGTCGTTTCTCCATAATCGAGGTCCCGCCTGATCTCCCTGGCAGCTGTTGGGGAGGCACCCAAGGATGACCTCTGTCTACTACCTATCCGATACAAGCTAGGTCCTTTACTCGGCGAAGGTACTGTCGCGGGCGGACTCAGTGCTCTGGTGTCATTTGAGAAATTAGGCGGAGAAGTCCGAGGTGACGGAATCGGACTGGAATCTCTTCGACCCGATCGACTGGCTCGTCTGGCAGACCCAGAAAGTAGAAGGGGACGCGGTAAAGGGGTTTGAAAACTATTTGAGGGGGAACGATCAGACGACAGGGGCGGCGGAGTTCTGTGAATGTGGAACGGACTGGTAAGATTGGCCAAACGTTCCTGAATGCTGGATACGGATGACACCCCACTGTCACTACGGTCGCGTTGGTGAGAGGGCTGACGAGAAAGGTTTTCCAAGGTCCGACGGGGCGTTGACGGTGTTGGCACGGGCTCAGGGCTGGGAGTGGCCTGAGGGGATATGCTATTCCACAGAGAGCCTGCGACGCGGCTCCAGCTCAAGGCAGAAATGCTCGACTCAACGACGGGCACAGGATCCACGGCCTGAGGTAGCATTGTTTCATCTGGATCTGTCCCACTGCGCACTGCTCCTAGTCGGTCTTCCCGTAGCTCGGTCGCTGCCTGCAATATCGTCCGGATCCCGCCAACGCTCTGCAATGGATATGATCTAAGTAGACCTAGACATCGTACCAGCGCGGCGTCATTATCCTCGTCAAGAAGCTCGCTTTCCCATAGACCACTGACTGCGCTGTGACGAGGGGGCGCTAGAAGCTGTTCCTTGAGGAGCATGACCATAGCCACTGCGATATCGATCAGGAGGTCGACTTTGGGTTGGGAACCTGGTGTCGATGGGGTCTCGGATAAGAGAAAATCCCATAGCGGGGTGATGCTGTGAGAAGCAAGATCGCGAGTGAAACAGAATGATAACCAACGGTAGGCGTACAGAGTCGTCTCGAGATTCCTTTCTTTGAGAATAGTCACAAAAGGTCGATTTGCCCACGCCAAGCGTCTTGTCATTCTGTCAAGCGCCAAGCTCATGCCCTCGTCATCGACGATACCATCGATTTCTCCAACCATAGCGGTAAGAGCCCAGAAAGTTTGCTCCTCTCCATGAAGCATTGCTATCTTTTTGCCTCCAGTGTAAATCAGATATAGTGTCGCAGCGGTATCTATGAACGAAGGTTGATATCGCCATTGAGGATTGGTGCGGCAGAATGTATACAGCAGACGGATGAGCGCCTCCAAATGAGTGTCGGGATGGAAAAGGGATCCTGACAGTGACGTAGAAAAGGTAGGTTGAGATGAATCGGGCAAAGGCTTCGGGGACAGGAGCGTTATGGGCGAAGAGGGTTTGCTGGGGTCATTTGCGGGCTGAAGACCAGAAGTATCAAGGGGAGGAGGTCGCCTTGAGTCGAGACGCGATGATATTGGCGAGGGATCGATCGATAGTGTAATCTTAGGTGACAGCATAGTTGGATCAGGAGACGTCCAGACAGAGTCGGTCTCTTGAGATTTCGCAGACACCGGACCATATCCTCCACGATGTTCCGCCTCAGCTAATGTGTCAATACGCTTGAAGAGGGCTCGCCGTGACTGCAGAGGTGGAGGGAGGATAGACAGGCTGGATTCGGGTTCGCTGGACGATGATTCTTCATCCGATGAGGTATGGGTACCAGAGCGTTGCGCATTAGATATCGGACGGAGAGGAGATGAGCGATGGGGCTTCGTTCGACCACGCCAGAACGAAGACTTGAGCCGTCTCACGTCTTTAGCAATGTCACGAAGGAGATAGTCGAAGGTGCAGGTAGATGTACTCTGAACCTGGGTCAGCTATAAAGCCCATCACTCTTCCGTTCACTTACTGGTCTGGACTCAAGCTCCTCCATGAAGGTTTGGACCAGACTCTTCGTTGTCAGCACGACCTCTCGACAGAATCCACTCACATAGTAACGCTGTCGTTGATCACGCAGAGTCGACTTCCATCTCAACTTTTCTGGGGGAAGAGTCTCCAGCATGAGAGAGTATGCGAGGGGTCTGAGGTGCGGAGGATGGCTTGGGATGCCTTTCCTGTCAGCTTTGAGGCAGTCATCTACCGACTTACCTCTTGCACACAGTTCCCTCAACGTTGCCAGATCCACCCGAATTTGAGAGCCCCTTTTGGAATCGTCGAGGAGGGTTTGGAACAACGGCAGTCTTGCATTTGTGATGATCAGCTCACTTTACAATCCTGCTCGTGATGCTGCTCACCTGGTATCCTCATCATCTTCCCATCCGTATCTGTCCATGTTCAGTGCGTGTGCTGCATATGCTGCATATAGAGGAGATGCTATTGGCGTGATGCGAGACGATAATGACTTGAACGAAAGTAATACTGCTCGGTGTATTGTTGATGGTGCGTAGCCTGTCTCTCATAAAAGTGCCCCACAATTCTTCCTTGTTGTTCTTCTCAATTCACCTCTGCAACACTACCCACATTCCATCTTCCCATCGATGGCTCATATAGGATCGAGCTCGCTTCTGCGTGTGCTCCCGCACCCTTCGAGATGCACCAGCAGTCTCACTACCAATCCACCCATCTTACAGACCAGATATCAAAGCGGTAGCTCCGAGTCGCGTCTCCATCCCCGACCCAGACTCCCTCGAAGTGATATTGCGTCTTTCGCAGTGGGTAGTGATCTCCTCACCCCTCCCATCAAAGCTCCTGTCTCTCGTCCACTTGGTCCTGATACGACTCGTCCTGTGTCGCGTCCTTCTTCCCTCCCTCGACCGGTCCTGAAAGCAAACCCTTATGCCGGTAATTACACTGTAACAGAAGCCGACCTGGAAGACACTGAAGACAACACCGTGGTCTCGCCCGGACAGCCCTCTCCTTCCCTTCGTGCACCCATACCGCAACATCGACGGCCACCCTTCGGCCAACGTCGCCCTCACGTAGCGGCAAAACCCTCTGGTGCTCAACACGTATTCCATTTCACTCCTGTTGAATCGGTATCAATACATTCCGACTACATTACCTACACCCATGAAGGGGAGACTAGTGTGATCTCGACCACCCGGCTGTATGACAATTGTACTTGTCCCAGATGTCGTGACAAGTCAACGAAGCAGAAGTCGACCACTGCACTCGACGCAATTTCTGCCTCTGCGAACCCCAGTTTCAGGAAGGCCAGACACAAGCATACCGGCAAACACGGTCTGCTGGTCGATTGGTCACCCGAGTCTCGACATGCTTCCTTTTTCCCAACCTGGGTCTTACGCGCGATGAGCGACCCGCTGCATGCCGAGAGGATCTACCGCACACCAAGCTTCCTACGACAGACGTGGGGTGCAGAGACATTGTCGCACAGCCGACTCCGTGTCCCATTCAACGAGATGCAAAGCTCACTCCTACAAGTCCTCGAACAGCTTCAAGTATACGGAATCGTCGTCATAGAGGGTGTGCCAACAAATCCCACCAGTGATCAGGATTGTATGCTCAGAAAGGTCGTGGGATTGATAGGGGAAATCCGAAACACCTTTTACGGAGAGACTTGGGATGTGAAGAGCGTCAAACAGAGCAAAAATGTTGCGTGAGTACCCTGCTGCATCGGCACGACAGGACTGATAGAAGCGATATCAAAGCTACACCGACCAGGACCTCGGACTACACATGGACTTGCTATACTTTTCTTCACCCCCACGATTCCAAGCCTTACATTGCCTTCGCAATCGTGTGAATGGTGGCATGTCCTACTTCGTCGACTCGTTCCGGGTTGCGATCGACTTGCCCGCACCACTGTTTGAGACGCTTCAACATCATCGCATAGGATACATATACGATAATGATAACCATTTCTTGCGATACCAACATCCGGTCATTAGCCCTCAGTTCAGCTTGGCCAACCCCCACTCCGCGGTCAATTGGAGTCCACCTTTCCGAGCAGGCACCGGTCCACTAGCGATGCCAACAAAAGATCCCGCGTTAGCAGCTAGAGAAGAGCTGCGCATTTACAGAGCGGTCGCTGACTTCGAACGGCGCTTGGCTGACCCTCGATATCGCTATCAATTCACGATGCGTGAAGGTGATTTGGTCATGTTCGATAATCGAAGGGTGCTTCATGCGCGGACGGCTTTCAGCGATAAGACAGAGGAAGAGCGAGAAAGAGAAAGTGTCGAGCTGGTTGAGGGTGAGCCAACACGATGGCTGAAAGGCTGTTACTTGGATGGCGAAGTAGTGTGGGATAAGCTAGCTGTGCTGCAGAGACAGTTGAGTGACGTCAAGAAGGTGACCGCTGGGAGCACATGATGAGCATTTTGGAGGTCAATAAACAAGATTGGCGAGGTGTGTACACCGTGTGGTGTCGGTTTCTTCGTCGTCCCTGCTATACGTACCGTAGCATATATATCGCTTCGGTCATACCCCTCAATCCGAGTTCAGCTGGTCCCACTTGTTCTGTAGGCGTTCGTACGCAGTCATTGGCTTGATGCTCTGGACCGCCTCTCTCTGGCCTTCTGGAAGGATGAAGCATGTGTCTAGATTGTTGATGTGACTTGTTACACCAATCGAGGTAACGCAACTGTTTGCCAATCCATACCATTGCGATTCGGATATTCACTATCCCTTGGCAGGTTTGACCTTTCTGGGACGGAAAGCCATTCAAAATACGTGTAGGAAGCAGCTCATTGGTGAGGGCAGAAGAATCCTTCTGCCTGTGAGCTAGCTGTCGAGAGTTGTTTGACGAGAACTCGCGGAGAAATCTGAAGATCCCGAGAACCGTCTACAAGGTGTAGACGCTATATATACAACAAAATATGGCCTCCTTCAACAAGCCTAAAAAGCGCCAATCGTCTAGTGGTTAGGATGGCTCCATTCATTCATTCATTCATTCATTCATTCATTCATTCATTCGTTACTCAATTCCATGCATACAGCACCCGGTGACGGCCCCAGACAGCAATAGCGCTACAGAACTCACACCTGGAATTCCCTTCCCTGCGCGGCAGGATGCATGGAATCCTGTTGACCGTTTATGCAAATACCGGTGATTATCACTGCGTCGCTTTTCTTTGAGGACCATCGAGTCCGTCACACCAGTCGGTCATGTACCAGACAATGCCAGGGAAAGTGTGCGGACCACATTACTCACTATCACAAGCGGTGTGGTATAGCTGCACAGAGATAAAGCACCATTGCCATTGGTAGATCTAGTACCGAAATACATCCTGGCCAAATGGCCAATGCAAACCCCAGGCTCACTCGCCTTGACTGTCACTAGAAGGCTCTGAGCCCCTCTCGTCATAGATATTCGGAGCGGACGTCTGCACTGTGTCGTCATGATCCCCTTCAGGCCAATGGTCACCCAGCGTTGAACACTGGTCGATTTTCTTCAAACAAGACATTATGACCTATCAACCCCAACTTCGTTGTATTCATTACAAATATCATCTCCACATTACAAAATGGTTTGCACCCAAGGGAACAATAAGTAACTTCCAACATACTGCTTTGTCGCTCGAGGGTAATCGTCCAATGTTGACGCGTTACTGTAATCATCTCTCACAACGAAAGACAACAGTGAGGCGATGTTCGGCGCCACTGCGTCAACACGGAAGAAAGCACACACACATATAAGGCCTCGTTGACGACGACAAACAAAGCCGCAACACAGCAAGATATGAAACAACACACAAGAACAATAGTCTTCACGACGATAATAGCACGTTTGGACGCCACCACTCCAACTCGAAACACAGAAGAACATCGCCTTACCTGCACAGGTTTATTTTGAGCTTAGTTAGACATCAGTGGTTTACTGCTTAATAACAAGAACAATGGGTAGACAAGGATTCTCCCCCTCGTATGTCATTTCATCCGTGCAACCCCTACCTACATCTCTACTCGTTACACTTGACGTCTATCTACAGGTTGACTACTTGATAATGTCTGACTTCACTCCTGCAGTACTACCGGGGAACGACAATGTCGGAACCCCCACCTCAGTCACCTACACGGCTACGGCCCCCCCGGAGCATACTTCGGAAGAGGTCTCCGGCAAGATCTTTCCTCCCATCCTTCGTCGACCTATCGCGTTCAAAATTCACAACCTATCCTCAGCTACTGCAGATTCGGCACTCCAGGAAGCGGAAGCGATTCTCAAATCCCTTCCTGAGATCAAAGCGCAGGCTGGCGGCGCTGAGACGATTCTAGATATGAAACATTTCACGGTCGGACTGGGCAACCCCACCATCGGAGATCGCCTTAACCACTCGGCCACGGTTAGTTTCATTCCAACTTTATACAAGAGTGAGGAGGACATGCCGGATGAGAGACTGCTGGACTGTCTCAAACAAGCAGTGCAGGCAGCAGGGTTTCAGACGCGCTGGTCGGCCGCGGTCAATAATGACCGCACTACGGCACTCAAATTCGACTGGCAGCTCATCGACCCATCCAAGCCACTTGCGAGTCCCCTCACCAATGATGGTGTGAGAGACACAATGGCCACGCTCTTCTGGCAGCTTGGGGCGGAGATTACCAATGTATGGGAGGTTCGAATCAACGACAACGGTTGCGAGGGATTCATTGGCAGCGCCGATGTTGACTTCTGTGATAAGGTTGTTCGTGAATCTCCCTTCGCACTGCAGGTCAATCACGAAGGCCGCAATCAGACTGCAGATGGTGATGCGAACATCACTCCAGCGAACACCACTCCAGCGAACACCACTCCAGTGCACTCATCTCCCTCTGATCTCACTGATATTCCTATTCGCGTCCGCATCAGCCATCACCCTGACTTCATTCCTGTCTCCTCCCCCACCACGCTTTGCCTCTACATCAGCGAGTCTGTATACGGATACGACGACTATGTCGTCAACGCCAACAACATTATGTCGCGTATCGCCAAGAAATTCCCGAACGAGAGGTGCTATGCCTACGGATACGCTATGTCGCCGTGTAAAAGGTTTTTCACCTTCAATGCATCTCGCCCGCGGCATGCGTTGGAAGCCACGCTCATTCCATCCATTAACGGATACTTTTATGAGTCGGCCTACATATTCAACTCAACTCTCAACAACTTCAAGTTGGATAGGATTAGAAAGATGAGGAACGAGAAAAGGATTGAATGGAATAAGAAGCTGAGCAAGGAAGGTATGGAGGATAATGAGAGTAACAATATGTCTAGGAAGCGTCGAGACCGGGCAACACCCTTTCGACAGGCATTCAAGCGTCGCGCCATGGACCCGGCTTTTAAGCCACAATTCAGACTTGCACCAGACGGCTCCATGCCAGTCAAGGCTCCAATGCCTGTTATCCCACCTGGCAACACCTCACATCACGAGCAGATGGATATCGATCCAGAAGGTCCTCCACCACCTCCTCCGCACTCAGAAGGTCCACCAGCTCCCCCTCCTCAGACACCTGTGGGTCTCCCACAGGATCATGGTCACCCAGCCCTACCGTCTGCAGGGTCGAATTCGGTACCACCTACTCCGACTACGGCCATTGGCTTCAACAACCTGTCGGTCAATGAAGGAAGTATCGGGTCGGCATCACGGCCACCTGCACCTCCGCCTGATCCTTCATCTTCCCAACCTCTTGCTCTTGGGAAACATGCCCTTGAGGGCAAGGCATCAGCCGTGAGTGTCAATGACCTGCTCAAACAACATCAAATAGTCTATGAGAGGCGTACTAGTAAGCTGGATGCGAAGCTAACCCAGCCCCACAGCATCCGGCCAAGGAGTCGAGGCGAGCTCATAAGTAGATCTCCTGACATCTCATTGGTGCAGATTACATGTGGAGCACTCCGAAGCGCTTATGTGCTCGAAACGGGTCATACTTCTCATGACAATTGTCTATTTTGTGCTCATACTCCTTTTGGCCTTATACTTTCCATGATTATGAGACGATGTGTTGTTGGATGGCGTCGTCCTACTTCGTGGTGTCATATCTTCTTCATTTTCGTGATTCTAACAATTTACACCCTACCGGTTCATGCGGTCCACCCGTGTGTATCCGTACTTACGCTGAACACGACTAAATTGGGAATTTCTAAGACTGGGAATGTGAAGGCTCGTCAGATCATTGATATGATATCTGAAACGGCGCCTGTGATATTCATACTCACTGAGACGTTGATTTATGGAGGTCCGCAATACGGCCTTCATGAAGCTTTGAAGCATCTTTACCGCTTCTTCACCACTCCCGCGGGAGACACGAACACTCCTGGTGGTATCACCATCGGAGTACATGTCCAGCTACCTTCGCGAGCCATACCCGTCAAGGACTACCAACAGAATATACTACATGTCGAAATCCAAACCCCCGATTATGCAGGTTCGCATAACATGAAGGTGATGGATGTATTTGGCGTCTACTCCCCACAATCGTCTGAGACTGTTAAGTTTCATAAATTCTGGGCAAAGATGGAAGAGGTAGTTGCGACCAAGACCAGGTGGATCCTAGCAGGTGACACAAACATGATTCTCCAGGAACAGGAATCAAACGCGGTTGGGGGTATACAAGATGTAAGAGCTGGTGATCACAACGCCTACAGTGATTTCCTTCGTAAAACCAGTGCAACGGATTTATGGCTACTACATCCAGATCTTTCGTTGGACCAAGACTGGACGTTTGGGGGACCCGCCCGGCCTAATGCACCGCAATCAAGATCGATCATTGACAGAATTGCTGTGGGTTCTGAAGTTCCGGCAGGTCATATTGAAACGATCCAACAGACAATCGACAGAACTAATCATCGTGCGGTATTTTCACGCTTGCCCCTACCATCACTTGCCACAGTGGAATGGCATAATGACCCGGTCCAGCGGAGGTTGATCAAACCCCCTCGCGACAGCGAGAAGTTTGAGCAACTTGAACTCAGACTCAACAGAAGCCTTGATGACGATCCTCGAATGTTGCAAGCAATTGAAGATGATGACACGTTCGATTCAGTATATGAGATAGTAAATGAGTTATTCACAAAAACCTGCGAGGAGGTGTTTGAGCGGCCCAAACCGCTGAAGGTCCCGGGATCGGGTCAAATACCTACGGAGGAGCGTCACTTAGTACATAAGATCAAACTGTACAATAAGTCTCTTGCAGCTATAGACGCGAGTAAGTGGCGAGAGTTCATCACAAAGCAGACTCGTAGAGACCGTGGGATCCTGGATCCCCAGAAGAGTCATGATCTGCAGGAACTGCGACGGACCCTGTGCAAGGATCGCGACAAAGATCAGGAGGCGCTCACCAACATGCGTCTGCAACGCAAATCAGTACGAGATGAAGAAACTTTCAAGGTGAAAGTGAATGAATTGCTGAAGACTGGGACGGTTCGAAGGATCATGCCTAACCAAACAATGCGACTCCCACCTCTGATTCTCACAGATGTGGAGAAGAGAGAGTATACATCTGAGCCTCGTAGATATGTCAAGACGATAAGAGCCCACTTCAAGAATACTGTAGTCCGAGAGGACCCACCTAGTGTGGATAAACCATGGTTGGATTCGCAGGCATCTAGGCGATTCAGAGCGGAAACCAAAAGGACTCCACTGGAATGGCCTAAATTAGTCACGCCGGAAGACGTCTCACGCTTATTGTTGCGAGGCAATCCCACTCCGGCTCCTGGACCGGAGGGATGGGAGAAATGGGCCTTGGCGCGTAGTGGAACTCGGTTCTTAGGTGTTATCACCAAGCTCATTAACTATATGATAACAGAAGATTACTTCCCTAGTGAGGTCACGGAGAATCACATAGTACCGATCTATAAGCGAGGTGATCCCGCTGACCCCAATAGTTATCGGGGGATAGTGCTTGCAAACAGACTCCAAGTAACTGTTGCAACATGGTTCACTCAAGTTGTTCAACAATATGCCAATAAGTGTGGTTTTATACCTGATACGCAAATTGCCGCAAAGTTTGGTGCTCAAGTAAGCGATATGACACTACTTCTAAGCTCACTTGACGGATATGCAAGAGTCCGAGAGAAGACTTGGTATGCGTTAGCTGCTGACCAAAAGAAAGGCTATGATTTTATGCATCAATCAGGGTTCGCCGATGCTGTCAAGTTCTTTGGACTGCCCAAGTCTGTCTTGAAGTTTGACAAAGAGAGAACTCGGCGCGTCGCCATGTCGGTCAAAGTGAGGAACCAAGAATCAAAGGTCTTTCATACTAAAGGACAGACAAAACAGGGAGATCCATTCAGTCCTATCAAGTATGTCATTGTCACAGCCATGCTCCAGTGGTGGCTGAAAGAAATACATAGTGACATAGGAATGCGTGTACAGACTCCTCGCCATGACCGAAAGGGCTACTCGAGTGCAAAGCACCAAAGAGCTGACGATCTTTCTATCATGATCCAGACCCTTGCTGCTACGGATGACACTTTCACGCTGAGTGAATCCACTGAAGGGTTACAAAAACTGGCAGTTAAAATTGATGAGTTTCAGCAAGCGTATGGAATGGAGACTAATTGGGAGAAGACTAAGTTGTTCATGATGGGAGAACCTAGCCCACACCAGCTGCAGACCACTGTGCAGATACATCTCCCGAGTGGCAAGATGGTCCATCTCATGGTTCAAAAACAGATGGAATTCCTGAAGACTCCTATCAATAACCCGAAAGTACAAACAGAACGGGTAAAGGACATTATCCGTAACTTCACTTTCCCAAGGCCGAGCCGGACCCTACCAATGACTGCAGTACGGAAGATAGCACAAAACCTTGCAGGACGAATATTACCGAAGATCCAGTACTGCCCAATTGAACCGAGAAGTATTGAGGCACTGCAGAAGATGATCACGGTTAAGGTAAACAAGTACTTGAGTTTACCGTATGGCATTTCGACGCAGGTACTGGCGAGCCCTCTTGAGGATGGCGGCCTTGATTTCCCAAACCTGACAAAACTCAACACGATGTGGAGTCTGGCGAGCCTGATAAGGCTACTCAACTCGAACAACACCACGATAGCTACAGTTATGGAGATCATCCATGCTACCTTTCAGTGCACAGGCACAAACTCGCACAAATGTTTCATACCGCTCGCCAAGACACAAGCGTCGGAGCGGACTGTCACGAAGAATCCTACTCCGAAGAGGAACATGCTGGTGTGGGAAGTGTCCAGAATCTATCTGGCTGAACTAGAGATGAAGATCTTACCTTCTCCCCTTTTGAACATGACGACAACTGTTCCCCGCTTAAAATGGGGAGATCGGGCGCAACCTGCTAGTCTTCCGTGGCATTTGGGAAGGTCCGATCACAGCGACCTGACAAGTGAGAAATTTGGCCCCCTTGATGAACTTGACTCATGGATTGAGGCGCATTATGCCATGAGTAGACACCGGATTCAGACCATTGCTGGTCAGCCACTGATGTGGGCTACTGATGGAAGTATGGATCCAGCTGATTCAACCGAAAAGAGAAGAACGGCAGTCGCTGTGGTTGGACCCCTGGACTTCTCAATTAGATTCCAAGACGCATTTGCTTCCATTCAGGAAGCGGAGATAGCGGCTGTCATCATTGCGATAAAGCTGGATAATTTGATAAGGCGCCAAAAAGGATTGTTAGATGAACGACCGTCCATTATTTATTCCGATCATCTGACGACTGTTAGGTGGTGCCAGGATGTGACCACAATGGGCTACAACCCCCCAGCGCCGAAGTCTCCAGCACGGCAGATGTTACGATGGTTAGGCGCATGCCTGACAACGTCCTTACCAATCCAGTTTGTGCATCAAAAAGCACACACGGATGATCAGAGCCCTGGTGCGGTCCTGAACAGACGAGCCGATGAATTGGCAAAGAGTGCGAGGGACAAATCTCCTCAACTCCGAGCTCCGACACTATACATGGACACGTTTGCGCTATACACAGCAGAGATCGGCATTACGCATTCATACCCACCCACCATTATACAGGCGATATGGGAGAAGAAGTACGCAAGACACCTGCAACAAACAACAAACGAAACCCGCTTTTATGACAAGTGGAGATTCACTCAAGCTTTCAATTCCGCGTCAGTCAAGACACAGGCTCAAATCAGGTCTGGTCAACTACCAACCCCTGCAAAGAATGCAACTAGAGAAAACACAGAAGCCAGGAATCTAGCACGATGCAAATGGTGTCAGACCCCTCCGGAGCGGGTGGATGAAAGACACATCTTTGTCCAATGCGAAGGCATCAAAGAGATACTTTGTCAGGAGACGGAGACCGCTGTAAAAATGGTCCAAGAATACATGGCAAACCAAGACATCACAGTAGCTGCTGTTATCAGGGCTCATGTCGACCTGGCAAAGTCAATCTTGTATGACCATGAATTGTGGGAAGCGGGAAAGAGCGTGTACTACGTTGGGGCACTACCTAAGGAGTTTGAGTACGATCTGGCTCATCGCCCCTTGTATAACAAGCTGTCAGGATTAGCAATACGGGTCACGGCTAGGATATGGTGGGACCAGGTAAGAAGCATCTACAAATAGGTCGCCGGTGATGCAAGGCGACTAGCAAAAAAGGTAATGCGCTCGCCGGGATTCGAACCCAGGTCTTTTCGTTGGAAGCGAAAAATACTGACCACTATACTACGAGCGCTTGTGAAAAAGAAGATAGATCCAATGTGTATAGTCGTGAGAATCAAGCAGATCAGAAGTCAGACGAAATTTGCCTCGAACAAAAAGTGTTATGCGCTTGCCGGGATTCGAACCCAGGTCATTTCGTTGGAAGCGAAATATACTGACCACTATACTACAAGCGCAGCACGGGAAGTCGTCAGATTGCCTGAACCCGATGCCGGGATGATTCGACTCGATAAGGCAAGGCACTCAACAAACCGGGGGTCGACGGACCACCTACCATACCCAATGGCGCCCGCGGGCGTAGTGAGCGCCTCTTCGGAGACGCGAGCCTGTCAGTCCTCGTACGTACGTATGTAGAGACTTACAATGCATCAACTTCCAGGGTTTTCTTCTCAGTTCTTCTGTCAAGATTCAAGAATAGGAGTCGGCCGGTGTTCGATCCACCGTTGGCGCACATCTTTTTGCCTCCTCTGCCTTGCAGGGTGACCTTGTTGAACCCGTTCGAATCCTCTTTGGTGTAGATCTTTTTTTGTCTCTTTCGCCTTCTGCACATGTCTGTTGCGCAACAACAGCATGCATTCCTGTTCTGTTATCCGAAGGTGAAAGCAGAGGGGCACAACTAGTGTCCCCTGCGCAGGAGGCCAGAGGTAGCACAGTCAAAACTTGGTGGTTCGATAACCTCGGGCCATACCGCGGGAAACACACATCTGGCGCGTCGACATCTAGATCTTGTCGTGACCAATTTATACGTTGTCATCTACCTGATCTCGAGGTTCACCTCCTTTCTCACCTGTCTTTTCACCACAACTCCATACCTCCATGTCTTCAATCAAAACAGACGCACAGCGTCGTCTCCTCGACCGGTCAGATATCGCCGCTCGTATCACCCAGGGTCAGCAACTGATCATCTACCGGTCAAAAGTCATCAATACCACTCCTTGGTCCCCATATCACCCAGGCGGTGCTCTAGCTTTGCTTCATTTTGTCGGTCGAGATGCCACGGACGAGATCGAGGCTTATCATTCCGAGCCGACACTGCGACGGATGGACAAGTTCGTTGTCGGTCGGGTCGAAGTGGACGAAAGGGGTTGGTCACCTTTGACGCCTCCCATTGCTCTAGGTCTGGTCAGACATCCGGACGGCGTAAAAGGTCATTGGGCAAGAGAGGGAGCCATCACACTAGGTCAATCAATATTACAACAGGCCATCTCTCTCGACCCGTCTTCTGCGCCCATACCCGCTATTCCTATCGAACGGACCACGGGACCCAACCCGGAAGTCATTACGCTGCATCCTGCCCAATTGGAACCTCCCACCTCTGCAAACTCGGACCTGCGGAAAGAATACATCAGGTCACAGGCATATCAGGAATTGAGACAGCGGATAGTCGATGCTGGTTTATTCAAACCACCAGGACCATTGTCCGGTTATGGGACAGACATCCTTCGGTACCTGCTACTGGGTGGTGCATCGCTTTACTTGTACTTCAAGTGAGTTTACTTTGACTTTTATTCATGGCTGACCCTGCGCAGCACTACCGGCTGGATCGGTCAGATGTCCTCAGCCGCCTGCTTGGGGCTGTTGTTCCAGCAATTAGCTTGTGAGTTGAAGTCAAACCTATGAGTGCTGATCTGCCAGTCCTCGTACACGACGCTGGACACACTGAGGTGACCGGGGATTGGTGGTGGGACAGGGTGATAGGCATGACCGTTTCCAGCTGGATAGGAGGACTTAGTGTGGGATGGTGGTGCGACGTGAGTGATTGCACTGATACCTAAGGTAAAGAGCTGATCAGTCGTTTCAGAACCACAACATCCACCATCGTAAGTGACAACCGACAGAGCCGAGCACGCAGCTAACATTGCTTCATAGTCGTCACGAACCATCCTGAGCACGATCCCGACATTCAACATATCCCCTTCTTCGCCATCTCGAAGGACTTTTTTGGCAGTCTCTGGTCGAGCTACTACAAGCGAGTCATGACACTCGACGCCTTTGCCAAGATACTGATTTCGATCCAGTGAGTTACAAATCCATCAGCATCGACTGACAGATCCCAGACATCGAATTTACTATGTTGTCCTTTCTCTCGCTCGATTCAATCTTTACGCCAATTCTTACATGTACTTGCTGGGTCCTAAACCAAAAAGAGACAGCTTTTGGGTCTACGAGCTAGCTGGAATTGCATTCTACTGGGCGTACTATGGCTCAATGCTTCGGAACCTTCCGACTTGGCAAATGCGAGTAGGATACTTGCTCGTTAGCCACGTCTTCGCTAGTCCTGTGCATGTGCAAGTGAGTACCACCCTGCGATCCTGTGCTGATCCCTCAGATCGTCTTGTCCCATTTTGCGTGTTCGACCGAGGATCTAGGTCCGGCAGAATCGTTCCCATCACGTCAGCTTCGAACCACTATGGACGTGATCTGTTCACCTACCATCGAGTTCATCCATGGTGGTCTCAATCTACAAGTGACTCATCATCTTTTCCCTCGTCTTCCCCGGCACAATCTGCGAGAAGCTAGTCTCCTCGTCAAGGAGTACTGCAAAGAGCACGAAATCCTATATCGAGAGCATAATTTCATCGAGGGGTAAGCTGCGGGCCTCTATTCCGTGGAGTGTTCGCTTACGCGCAGTGTCTCCCAGTAACCGCCATGTCCTGTCTACACTGAAAGACGTTGCGAACCAGCTGCAGCTGTTGAAGCAGGTTGCGGACAAGGAGATCAAAGAGAAGATCAAGGCCTAGAGATTAGATCTTGTCTAGAATCTCGCCACAGTTGTGGATGATTGTTTCCGTATCCCTGGCTCCGTGACCATGCATCCGAACACCACACCATTTGAAGTATATCTCGAGGACACGGTGGCACAGTCGCTCACGGATAAGGACTCGATTGGTCAACAGAAAGAAGGGGAACGAGCAAAGGCGAGTTTATGTGGAGGAGCTAAATAACACGCGTCATTCGACCGCCACGTCCACCATGATCAGAAATGATGACGATGTCAAACGATTGGCATCTCCCACTCCCCTATTTGTCAAGAGAGATAGATAGATGTCCTTGACACATTGAACTGTTCACCTTGTCCACTCCCTTCAGACATACTGGTTTCTGAGGTTCCCACATCACCTCAGTGAACCTTCTCGGAGTCCATACCCATGTCATTCTTCAAGAGAAACGACCCCAACGCTCCGGCGGCGCGTCGCGCTGTTCCCGCTGGAGCAGGACCTCAATCGCCCTATGAACGTTTACCTGCCGACAACGGTTCTTACTCTTCACTTCCACCACCTTCTCAACCTGGTCTACCACCTCGAAGAAGTCCCGCTCCACCTCAGCAGGATCCATACGGTGGAAACTATGGCTCGCCAGCTCGACAAGCACCTCCCCCTTCTCAACCTGCGTTGCCACCTCGTGGAGGTGGAGGTGGGTATGGTGGAGATGGGTACCACAGCGAGAAGGCAGAATATAGACCACAACAACCTCAGCCACCTCAACAGCGAGGCTATCCAGCGGGTGGTGGTCAGGGCGGAGGAGGCAGGGCAATGTCAGTTATACATGAACTACTATGCGAACGTCCGCTCATGTCTTGGTCAGCTTCAATATCGCTCCCTGCCCAAGTGACCCCTTGGCCTTGACAAATCGATTGGTAGTCAACTCTGCAGACTTTGCGCCTGATGTAGAATTTGTGATCATGCGAAACAAGTTTATCTTCTCTATCATGTAAGTTCCCAGCTGTGGAGAAAAGAGCGATGTTTAATGATGACATGTAGCCGAGACCCGACTCACACGTTGCCCCCTAAGCATGTCGGTCCGTCAAAGATCATTCGACAATGGGTCGGCCTGTCCGCGGTAGGAGAGACGGTGGAATTGGAGCCATACCATCCAAGGAATGGAGACTGGGCGAGTACAGCGGAACTGGAAGTGAGTGGCTTTTGATGGATGTAACGACCTCCGCTTATGTTCGCCTCAGATCGGCTTCAGATTGAAGAGAAAGGAGACTCCGGATCTTTTCGACAGCGAGGAGATGGCTGCAGCGTTCATCAACGTCAGTCATTGTCTTATGAGATCAATTTGATGCGCGCAACTGATACAAGTCCCCCTCAGGCTTTCCCCTCCTTGCCTTTGACACCCCTCCAACCCCTGGTTTTCGACTACCGTGGTCACGAGTTGAAAGCAACTGTTCGAGCAGTGTCCTCTCTCGATGGAAACGACGGACAGACCGGTATCATTATGGATGGGACGGAGATAATTTGGGTCAAAGACCCTACCAGCAATATCAAGCTCAAGAACAGCTCGAAGCGGTGAGTCGATCAACGATTCGCACGTTCATGATCTCATGTCTGCTTAGTGGTCCCACAAACGCGATCCTTGCGCCTAACTTCAAGTTCGAAGATATGGGTATCGGTGGTCTTGACACCGAGTTTGCTGCAATCTTCCGTCGAGCGTTCGCCAGTCGTATCTTCCCCCCTGGTCTTGTCGAAAAGCTTGGTATCCAGCACGTCAAAGGTAGGTCTTGAGTATTTTCCGCTACCTAGTTTTGCTAATTTATATGCAGGTATCCTTCTCTTCGGTCCTCCCGGTACTGGTAAAACCTTGATGGCCAGGCAGATTGGAAAGATGCTCAACGCTCGAGAACCAAAGGTCGTCAACGGTCCAGAAATCCTCAACAAGTTCGTCGGTCAAAGTGAAGAAAACATCCGAAAGCTTTTCGCAGATGCTGAGAAAGAGGTATGTACCATACGTTGCAGCGGAATTCAGCTCACATTTCGTCGCGGTGTTGCAGCAAAAGGAGAAGGGCGACGAGAGTGGACTTCACATCATCATTTTCGACGAGCTGGACGCGATCTGCAAGCAGCGTGGTTCGACTGGCGGTGGCACTGGTGTGGGCGATTCGGTCGTCAACCAACTGCTGTCGAAGATGGACGGTGTGGATCAGTTGAATAACGTTCTTATCATTGGTATGACAAACAGACTGGATATGATCGACGAGGCGCTTCTACGTCCCGGTCGTCTCGAGGTTCATATCGAGATTTCCCTGCCAGACGAGGCCGGTCGATTCCAAATCCTGAACATTCACACTGCCAAGATGCGGAAGAACGGTGTCATGGCGGACGATGTCGACCTCGCCGAATTGGCAGCGTTGACCAAGAACTTCTCGGGTGCGGAAATTGGAGGTCTCACCAAGAGTGCTACAAGTTTTGCCTTCAACAGACATGTCAAGGTGAGTGCAGCTGCTCTGGACTGCGCTCATTCTGTATAGGTCGGCACCGCGGCGTCGTTCGACGATGTAGAGAATATTCAGATCTCCCGGGCCGACTTCATGCATGCCCTCGACGAAGTACAGCCCGCGTTCGGTGTCTCTGAGGAAGAATTGCAATCAGTCGTGCAGAACGGTATCATCCACTATTCTCAGCGAGTCAACGTGAGTTGGCCGACTGCGGATTTCGACTTGTCTAACCCATTTCATGTAGGACGTCCTCAACGACGGTAGTTTACTTGTCGAGCAGGTGCGAAAATCCGAACGCACACCACTTGTCTGCGCCCTACTCCATGGTCAGCTCATACCCTACCTTTTGCTTGCCTGTAAAACTAATACATCGCAGGACCATCTGGATCGGGAAAGACTGCACTGGCTGCAACCATTGCAATGGCTTCAGACTTCCCCTTCATCAAGCTCATCTCTCCGGAAACGATGGTGGGCTTTTCGGAACAACAAAAGATCGCCCAGCTGCACAAAGTGTTCTCGGATAGTTATAAGAGTCCTTTGAGTGTTATCGTAGTTGACAGCATTGAAAGACTGTTAGGTGAGTGGATTGCATCGCATAAGTGTGTAGCGACCTAATGACCATGCTATCTCAGACTGGAATCCAATCGGACCGCGATTCGCAAACGGTGTGCTGCAAGCTTTGATCGTACTGTTTGGCAAGCGGCCTCCCAAGGTATGTGCAAAAGCAGTCAGCAAGAATGAAGGATACTGATATGCCGTAGGGGCGTCGTCTTTTAATCGTGGCGACGACTTCAAACCGATCGATCCTGTCCGACATGGACGTTTTATCAGCCTTTGATACCGACATTCCGATCGCGCCTATATCCACTCTCGACGCTGTTGATCACTGCCTCCGAGAAGTTTCATTGTTCTCGTCGCCGGCTGACCATCAGCGAGCTATGCAAATGCTCCGCGAAGCTCGATTCGGCGAAGAAGGCAGGGGTGAACTGTTGGTTGGCGTCAAGAAGCTGCTGAGTATGGCGGAAATGGCTAGACAAGATCCCGACCCTGCGTATAAGCTTGCCTCCAGTCTTGTCAGGGAGGTCAGTTGAATCAATAGATAGTGTATTGTACGATAAAGTGTGATAAACAAAGTGAACGAGCACAAGATGCATCGGATTGGACAAGGAGGAGATTGAGTAGGGGCAGTCACCAGCTTTTGTCGACGACAGGTTTGTTGTCTTCAATCGGGACACACGTTTAGTACTCGTTTTGGTGACCTGATGACATTCCACTTTATCTTGTCTCCTTTCTTTGACCTCCATTTTCATCCCAATTCCTTCCCACTTCGCGTCGATAACTCATAGACTGTTCCTCACCGGGCCCATCATGGCGAATGGGAGCGATATCATATTTCCAGCTGAAGATGCTCTCAATCCTGCGGTGTCCGACCTAAAAACAGCTCATCCTTCTCTCGGTATCACCAAACTTTTTGCTCAGCTCAAAATCGACCATCCCGATTGGACTGTGTCTGAAAAGAGATTTCGTAAAGCCCTCCAATCGGTAGCTGGTTCTACGACCGTTTCAAATGGAACTCCTGCTTCTAGCAATGGCGATGCCTCTTCTTCGACACTCGAGTCGGTCCTCATTGCCGACACTGGAATGGACCCTTCAATCGATATAGCGAGTATCGCGCCAAAAGTCAAAGTCAAGATGTTTTCTGGAGGAAAGGGAAAGGGATTGGTGGCAAAAGAGAGGCTACAGCAAGGAGAGGTGCTCTGGCAAGAAGAACCATGGATAGTGACAGCTGATCCGTGAGTTCACTGACACACTAATCTATACTGTCGCTTGCCCTCCGTGACTGACAAGTCTCGGTTCTCTATCCATTCTAGCGAGTTGTACCCCTTCCTCGCTTCGAAACGGATGTGTTCCCAGTGCTTCACGCTCTTCCCGCAAGCCGACCCTCCCCTATCCGTCTCCTGTTCGTTCTGCGATACCGCTCACTTCTGCACTCGTCTCTGCTATTCGAAAGCACGTTCAAAGACAGCCGCTCATCACGACCTTCTGTGTCCCGGTCAGAATCCAGACGTCGTCAACCTCCTCACTTTCATTCATCAGAAACGAGCGCGGTCCATCGATGCCGTAGCCAGAATCATCGCGAGATGGAGAGGGGAGAGAGATTGGGGGGACAAGACCAAAGCGGACGAGATTGAACACAGAGTTTGGAAAGGTATGGCGAGGGTCAGTCAACGGAAGAAGGAAATGGAACGCAAAGAATGGTGAGTTGTGAATCTTCCATTTCGTCCATTTCATCCTCTGTCCCGAAAGAAGCCAGACTAGAGTCTGACGTTGCATGACCAACCAAATCAGGGAGTTTGTCGGAGAGATGAGAATACACGAATGGAAGCTGGTTCACATCATCATCTGCAATGTTCTCAACCCTCAGCCGACCGACGAGAACTACAAGAAGTTTCAGAGATTGTTAATCGCTAAACATCCAAGAAAGATGAAACCGCCTCCTCTGACAGACGCCGAGGTCGATCGCTGGTTCTCGTTTGAGAGTTTCCTTCAGTTATACGGCTTGGTCGGTCTCAATCAGGAGGATTCGGGTGGACTTTACGCTCTTCATGCACATCTCAACCACTCTTGCGAGCCGAATATCCAGGTCAGTCCCCCATTATGAGCCATTGGTTCTTTTCTGGAAAGGCATTACAGCTGACCAACCATCAACAACTCTTCCTCAGGTCCGTAACATGCCCAAATCGTTCGTGCCACCTGCCCCGTCAGAACTCCCTTGCGACCTGCCCCCACCGATACAAGCCGGAAACCGAGGAACGAATAAGCTTACCATGATCGCGAGGCGGACCATTCATCCCGGTGATGAGCTTCTTATCTCCTACGTCAACATCGCGAAATCGCGAGAGGACAGGCGTAACGATCTGCGAGAGGATTACGGATTCTGGTGTTACTGTCCTCGATGTGTCAGGGAGAAGAAGGAGGAAGATAAAGTGGCAGCGGCGAGCTCGATGTCCTCTATCCAAAAAGATGAAGCGAACCCATGAATGATCAAGTTCGATACCAAGGACAGATCATAGCATACTCCATACCAATGCATCAGGCCCAAACTTTAAGCAAGCAGCAAGTAAAACAAAATCACACACATATATATAGATATACTATACAACGAACAAGCAGCAATGTACAATCATGATGACAAGCAGTTCAAGGTAAGGCCCACAGCGGCAGCGCATCTTCTCTTGCTTTGCTAGGAACCATCTTGGTCAGACAAGCCAGGACGGCCAAGTCGCGTCGACACATAGGGCAAGATGATATGTTGGGTTGATTCAACCAGGTCTAAGGAGACGTCAATTGAAGCTCTGACCCGGGTACATTCTGAATGCTCACATCTAGACAATCTTTGTGGTACATGTGTTTGCACGGAGTGATCGCGATTGCGTCAAACTCTTCATACTGTAATACCAATCAGCCATATCAGACATGCTGCACCATCATTCCAGCAAACTCACATCATCGTGGCAGACCGAACAGTAGTCGTCTTTCTGCATACTAGGATCCCCTAATTTGCCCCAAGGCACAGTCTCCAGCATGCTCTCCGCTGCTTTCTTCCTCGGACCTGAGGGCAACCTCGATACCCCTCGTGCGACCATCTCTACGACCTTTGCTTTGTCCTCGGCGCTCATATCGTCCGTCAGCTGGAGTTGAGACCGTGGCCCATATATCCTTTGGAACGAATTGATGTACGCAAAACCCATTGGCGCAATGTGAGAGTCAGGATAAGCATCAGGATCTGATGAAAACATATGCCAGTCTGGTCCATCTGGCCCACCTCGAAACAGAGGGAGATCTGTAGTATACCGAAGACGGGGCAGCAACGTGGAGTCTGCATTGCCAAGCGTATCCCGAGATCGCGGGCGTCTGTCCGTTATCGCGGAAGGTCCATTTGAGCTTGACGGAGGGTCTGGTAGCAAAGAATCGAGAGTAGAAGAGACTCCGCCCACTTCGCCCCACAGAGAGCGATCCGCTGGCGGCAGCGGTACCGCAGAAGGATCGTACGGGTCCGCTGACGTTGTCTCCATTGCACGTGTGTCTTCCCAGTCCGGTCCAATTTGCTCACGAAGCCGACGGGACACGGACGTCATATGGGGCCGAGGTTGACTGAGTCGACGACCGATAGCCTCATGGATATCGCGGTTCCATGTACCGATGGGGTCTTCAAGTCTGCTTCGTTGGTCTCCTCGATCATGAGCTCTTTCACCTTCGTCGAATGATATCCAACGCCTACTCGATGGTCGCGACATGGGTCCGGCATCTGTCTCGTGGGCGATCATGCCAAGACTGTTAAGGAGTCGAGCACCGCTGAAATCCTCTCGCCTGTCAACATCATTTGTTCCCTGTTGCGACGTAGTAACGTCCTCGGCGGGAGTGTCCACACCGATAGAGTTTGCGAGTCGAAAAAGACTCGATGAGCCGAGCGGATGACTTCGTAGAGCATGAAGGGTATCGAGCTGTTGCTGGTAGTAACGCGATCGAGCTTCCACTCTTTCGTGATCGTTGTCCGCATCAAGTGCACTGAGCCGTGGCTGAGATCTCATCCGATACCTTTCTTCGGGCGGGACTGAGGACGTTTCCCACCCAAATATCGACGAGGGACGAGGCGGAGGAATGGAAGGCGAGGCAGAATGATCAGGCCATGACGACCGAGGTCTCTCCCGGCCGAGATTTGACCGCTGCTGCTCCTCGGCGAAAGCCTGTGGGGTGGGTCTCAATCGCATCGCACTTGGCGCAGGTAGTTCATAGGGATGAGGGCCACCAGCGCGAGAACGGAGCCCGTCATGATTGTGCGCTGACAGCCCGGGGGGCATCGGTAGGCTACGCTGATTGCGCTGTCGGACGCGGTCGAGCCGTGCTTCTATAGTGTCGATACGACGTTCCAGGGCGCCGGGAGAACCACTCGCACCCACGTTGGAGACGGGAGAGGGCAAGGAGCTGAAGTCGGAGCGGATTGGATTCGACGTGGCTGTTTGAAGATTGTGAGAAGCGTCAACCCCAAAAACAGAGTACCTAACTGCCGGTGAGATATGGTTATGCGAGATCTCGCGGATCGGCACAGGCGATGACAGATGACGAGTGCCCGAACCAAGGAGAGGTCGATATTCTTCATTCTGTTCAGAGCCGGTCGAGTTGTTTTCCGAAGGCGCGTAAGCCGGTGGCATGAATCGACGCGAACTTTCGAGGCGTTGTGCGGGCAGCAAATCATTACCTGCATATGAGGAGAAGGTACCAAGTCCGTCCAGACCGGGATTTCGTTGTTCAAGTGTTTGTTGTCCCCGGTAATTCCAAGGTCCGTGTGCTACGTGATCCTCTTCGGCTCGGTTTCCAAGGTTCGATAACGATCGAGCCGAAGACCCACCTCGGACCCCGGGACTTGATGACACCAGCGGGACCGCCATAGATGACTCAAATGTGCGCGATACCGGGCGTTCTATATCGCGAAATGGTTGAAACGATGTCCCGTCAGGGGAAGCATGACGCTCTCGTGATGGTCGCTCGTGTCGCTCTTGATCGTGCTCGAAGTCCTGGTCTTGCGCAGGATCCACATCCATTGCATTTTCGGCTGACATTTCATCCGCAGGGGTACAAGATCTCGTCCTACGACCGCTCGACGATTCGTTCGAGTTTCCAAGCAGATCTCCATTGTGGGGGAAAGACTTGACGCGCAGGAGTCCGCCTGGCGGCACGTCCAAGTCGTAGTCGGAAGAGCTGGATCCACCTGGAAAATTGTCCGCATGTCGCACAGTCATGGAGGAACCGTCAGAAGATGCAGGCGTCCGGATAGTGTACGGCGTTGGGACACTCGAAGCAGAGCTAAGCGGGGCAGGAGATGTCGTTCGAAGAGATTCAGATATTTCAGACATGACCGAAACATCTGACCGATACGATGACGAGCTCATCTGGGGTCGAGGAGTGACGGTATCGATTGGGATTGATCGAGATCGTGGCGGGATTTGAGGTAAAACATCTTGCTCGAGAAGAGGTCGCTCGGGTGAATGATGGGTGTGACGAATCACTAGCGGAGGAGGACTAGGCATCTTCGGAGTGCTGTTACATGAGACAGGAAAAAAGCGAGTATCAGCGCGCACACTCGCTGACATGATATACGAATATAGAGGGACCGATGAACTGTGTCGCAAGAATGCCGGTGACCGAGGTGGCAACAACCGTACCATGCTCACAGCCACCCCCTTTCCCTTCGCAAGCGTTTCATACCACATCCACCTTGCACTGCATCGGCAAAGGGATCACTTGGTGGATGTGACGGGGTGATGCAGAGAGGGAGAGAGAGAGAGGAGGAGAGATAGAGATGAGATAGAGATAGAGTAGACCATAGAACGGACTTGACCGGTTCTTGGAACAAGTCGATTACAGCATAAGAGAAAGGATGAGATAGTCACTCACGAGTATCGTACAAGGGGGTTGTTTCGTCCCCGTCAACAAGACGTGAGGGTGAACTGGCTATGGATCAGATGTTGACTGGGGAGGTGTGAGGATGAGCAGACCGTGTGATTATATATATAGTTGAATATACTGTATGTGTGGACTACGCTGCGAGAGATATCGGAGGTTGGTAGATAACGCTGGCCAGGAGTGATCGAATGTGTCGAACACATGAACCGCCGAACGTGTTGATTGCTATAGGTCCGATCGGTGACTGTCGAGGAGAAGCTTGAGCGATGTGCGAGACGAGGTATGGGGGCGAGGTCGGATGTTGGATGAATGAGTGAATGAATGATGATGATGTAGAAATCCAGTCCATCCCGATCACCCCATCACTCACCCCACGCACCTTGACACCCACCACAGCGTCATTCTCTTTGTTATTGTATCTCTTTGGCATTTTATATCAATCTTCCTCTGTTCATTCGCTTCGTACTCTTCTATCACCCAACTGCATCAGCTCCCATCATCGCAGATGCCATGGTCATCCCCAACGCTATCTCTCGCGAGCAGGCATACATAGCCTCGCTTGCAGCCCAGCCAAAGGATGTGCCTCCAGAGAGATTGTATGAGGTGCGTGCTTATCGTCTTTGCCTCTTTGCTTTCCCCTATCTGGTGGTAACAGATCCTGATGGTGCCAGTAGAAACTCGAGATAGTCGGTAAAGGTGCATACGGCGCCGTGTATCGTGGCAAGCACATTTCCACAGGTCATGTCGTCGCGCTAAAGATCATCAACCTCGATACGGAAGACGATGATGTCGCCGACATACAGAAAGAGATCGCCTTGCTGCAACAGCTCATGCTCGGAGGCTCAGGCGCAACACCAAACGTCATCAAGTATTATGGGAGTCTCATGGAAGGCCCCAAGGTCTGGATCATCATGGAGTACGCCGAAGGGGGCAGCATACGGACTCTGGTGAGCAAACAACGTGAATGCATTGATTGCCCTGGATCTTGTATACTGACTAGAATAACAGTCGCGAGCCCGACCACTCAAAGAACTCCATATCTGCTTGATCATGCGAGAAGTGCTCATCGCGCTGGCTTTTTTGCACAAGAACGGTGTCATTCATCGTGACCTGAAAGGTGAGTAATTTGCTTTTGTAAATTGCATTGACATTGTTTATGATAGCCGCAAATATCCTCCTTACCACGTTCCCACCTCGAATTCTCCTTTGCGATTTCGGCGTCGCTGCTCTGCTCCAATCGTCGACCTCTAAACGATCGACTTTTGTGGGAACGCCATACTGGATGGCCCCAGAGGTTGTCACCGAAGGACGGCTTTACGACGCGAAGGCTGACATATGGTCACTTGGTATCACTTCTCTCGAAATGGCATACGGCGAACCACCCATGTCCGGCCAGCCCGCAGCACGAGCGGTCATGCTCCTCGGTGATAAGCGTATGCGTGCACCGAAGCTGGAGGGGGATCACTGGACCAAAGAAATGAGAGAATTCGTGGTCGGTTGTTTGAATGAAGAACCTAGTGATCGGCTTCCAGCCGAGGAACTAGGCAAAGTCAGGTGGATCAAGCAACAGGGTAAGACGCCTCTTACCGCATTAAACGATCTGGTCTCCAGATATCAAGCATGGAAAGAGTCTGGAGGACAGAGGCAAAGTTTAGCTGCAGGCGTTGGAGCGAGTGTTGAGGATGACGTGTACGAACAAGAATCAGACGGTGACTGGGCATTTGATGTGAGCAACCCTGTCGGTTCTGCTCCCTGGGCTGACATCTACGATAGACAGTTCGATCGCGTATGAGCATGCTCGTAGACGAAAAAGCTCAAATCGGAGAGATCCGTGAGTTGAAGGCACTTAGAGTTGATTGCTGATCATCGTGCTAGCACTTACCACCCTATCTCCTCCGACAGCGCGCCCGGCACCGCAGTCACTCCGTCGCCTTTTCCACGACGAGACGTCGTCTGATCCTGATCCGTTCCAATCGTTCGCCCTTCAGCAACCTGGAACGCCGCAATCGTCTGACGGTTCCGGTGCCATCGAGCAGGTGGCGCGATTCCCTAGTCCGGAGCAAGAAGAATATCTAGGAGACGATGTTGGTTATGACCCGTCGACCATACGTCAAGGTCGGCTAGGACGCACCGGAAGATCTCCGACTCCCTTGTCAGTTTCGACAGACCTTCAGATCCTTCCGGATACGGTACCGACACCCTCAACAAGCACATACCGTATCGACTCACCTCAAGCAGATACTCCCATGGGAAAGCCGGACGTTGACTTACCGTCGCCTAGGCAGATGAGAACGAAAATGAGCCTTGACACACTATCCTCGGTGCCGACTAGCAAATCGCAGCAACCCGAGGACATTCGATTGAAGAGTGGGCCAGGCGCACGGCGACCTGGCGGTTCAATGGGCGAGGGACTGCGAGGTTTTCAATTCCCACTCGTGTCCCAGTCCACTTCCGGACCCTCTGTGATTCGGCCGGCACCCCAACCTCCAACTCTACATCGCATGCACTCCGCTGCTCCTACCATGCCAGGCTCGGCCGTATCACCCACACGCTCTTTTTCATCTCATGGGGCCCTGCCTACACGACCACCTATGATGCGGCAGGCTTCTGTAGCAGTCATGGAGGGACGTGCTGCAAGTCAATCTCAGGCTCACGCTCAAGCCTTTGCTCTTGCACAATCACAAGAAGGGCCCATGACCTCGACCAGGAACCTGGCGATTCCCGGGTCTCTGGGTCCCAGGCCGATGGGCGGCATGGGTATGATGCGAAGTCGAAGTGGGAGTCGCGTGGAAGAGGGGCAAGGTGTCGTTGGGCTGAGAGATTTGCTGAAAGTAAGTCTACATCTGAAGAGAATCAGCAGTACTCCCGCTGAGCTACTCATCTAGCTATCACCGGCTGTGCCCGAAATACCCGATCTTCTCCCACCCTCGCCTTCTGTCGCTTCGACACCTCACAAGTTCCTACCTGCCCCTTCACCGCTAGCACAGAACAATCATCAAACTCCTCCGGTCCCAAGCCTTCCGATCACCTTCAACTTGGCAGCAGCGAACGCCTTAGCGCAAATGCCAGTCACGCCTGCTCCGGTTTCTGCTTGCATGCCGTCTGATTCAGGCATTTCGACCCGCGCTCCTCATGTCGCAAATCACGATATAGGTCCACCCATTCGTCCGCTCGATCTTAGCAGACTTGATACAGAAGACGTATTCGCGGAGCTGGAAAAAACCGTGGACGACATGCAGAAGTGGCTGGGCTGTGTTCAGAGCGGCCTAGACGATCTCATGAAAGTAAACATGGAGCCTATCGCTTCAGAGGGGTGAAAATGTATCATACATTGTTGTATAGTCAGGTATTGATGAGCGGAACGAAGTTACGAATCCGAATGCATGGCACATGAACTTCCTCGATGTTCTAAATGATAGAAGAATCAAGACGATGCTATCTTTGCTTTCCGCCTCTCCCTTGTTGCTTCGCTTGAAGCTGATCAAGCCGTGATCGCAGCGCCGCAAGGCCATCCGGACGAGCCGAGAGCTTCGAGTCGCTCCGTTGTGGAAGGAGAGAGTTGGACATTTTCGGGAGCAAAGTCTTTGACCTGAACCTTTCAGACTCGCCTGTCAAGTGTGCTGCACGTGCTGCTGGAAGTGTGCTTTGACGAGGGATTGCTGATGCTGGTGTCGACAGCGCACGAGCTTTGTTGGTGAACGCGATCGATGTGTGTGCGAGAGGTGGACCCATGGAAAGTTTGTTGGACGGCCCAGCGACAATGGAGGTCGAAGGGCGAGTTTGGCGATTCATAGTAGATGTTGCATCTGTTGCAAAGCTTCGAGGCATCGCAGACCTGAGGGGTCGACTACTCAATGAAGTGGCCGAGCGGGCTGACGGACCGATTCCAGGCAACGGGAGCTTGTCAAGGGATGAGCCTGGAACAGCAGGTTTCGAGAAGCGTGATGTGAGATCGACTTCATTTGGCCTGGGTTTGTGTTTCGCCGTCTCAATCGTCGCACGGCTTGAAACAGCAGGCGCTCGATTGCTGGTGGGTAGCCTAGAATCTCTCGCCGAAGACGCGACAGCGCTCGAGGAGAAACCTATGTGGGACTTGAACTCGGAGCGTGCGGGCCGATTCCGTTGGGAGAGTCTACTAGGCGTAATGCGATCGCTACCAAGCAGATAATCATTGCTCTTAATAGGAGGACCATGTGCTGCCTTTGCTTGACCGGAAGGGATAGGCGAGGAAGCTAGACCACCCGGTCGAGTCTGCAGACTGAGTGAGCGAACGTGACTTGAGAGGGAGGTTGGGAGATGAATGCTCTTCTGCGATGCAGGGGCCGATATCGCTTTAGCTCCAGCAGACAATGATATCCGGCGAGATCCCGTGGTACGGGGTGCCAAGCTGGTCCCAGAATTGGGTTGCATCGGATTACGAGCCGGAGGACCGCAAATGGGTCCCGAAGTTGTTTTAGTGGGGGATGTCGAAGACTCAATTTCTTGATCAGAAGGTTGAGCAAGTCGGTCAGCCTTGACACGCTGAATGATTTCCGCGACCTTAGACAAGCTCTTTGAACGGCTGATTGAGTTGCCACAAGCACTGTATTGGGCTCTTGTGGGAGTATCTATTGAGCTTGCGGGTATCGTCGCTAGCACGCGTCTTGGATGTGGGGGCTGCCTTGTATCCACATCCCGAGTGTTTGTGGAAACGTGATACGTGTTTATCGGCAGAATGGAATCGTCTGGTCCGAGCACAGTCCTGTACAGATACTCAGCCTCGCGCCCGATTTCTGCGTGGTAGCCGTACTCACATATCCATGGCGTCTAGCATGTGTTCTCCATGCAACAAATCCACAAAGCTTTCTTCCGTCCCAGATGCTCGCTTAGGCTTGCTGACTTTTTCAATCATATCTACCACATCGAGGGTGAGGTTTCCTTCATTTGTTGCAAGATGGGATCGAGGACTGCGTTTTGCTTGATGGCAAGATTGTATAAAGAAGGCGTCCTCTGTGGTATGGGACAGGGTAGTCAATTGAGCAGAGCCGGGAGAAGAGACGGATAACTGGAGAGCAGCCTCCTCAGGTAAAGTCTCCCTAGATATCATCTCGTCATCTCGGAGCAGATGTGCACTTTTCTGAGGACTGACAGGCAAGACTGTGCTGACCTCTGCATCGAACATGTGCTCAGCTTCTTCACCCAGCCAGGCCAAAGTGTTGGCAGATGAGGAAGCGGGAAAAGTGCGCTTAGGTCTCGGTTGTGACGACTTAGAGAAATCGGAAGTAGAGAAGCCGTGCGAATGTGAACGAGGAAGAGAACGAAGCTGACCTTTGGTTGCCACGTGTGGCTTGGAAGATGATGTTGTGATAGGATATCTTGACGCATCCAAAGAGGCACCTGACAGCGAGCGGTCGACTAGCCGAGGTGAATCAACTTGCCTCAGAGCCTTGGTAGGCGAACGGAGGTGGCCCATTTGTACGGGGGAGGAAGGAAGTAAAGTTGATCGATGGAGGGACAGGGATCCTGAGCGACCCTTCGAGGACTTCTGTGGAGATGTGCTGAGTATGTTGAGAACCCCTTCAGGGTGGCACGCCCTTCCGGAGGCAGACCGTGGTGCGGTATCTCTTGGTCGAAGATCTTGAATGTTCAGCTCGAGACTACCGTCTCCATCACTACTTGGTGCTCCTCCGGCAAGAGAGCAGTTTATGAGAAGCGAAGCTTCCTCTGCGGTCTTTGGAAGGTCGAATGATATCGAGAGCCGACGAGAAAGACGAGTGGTAGGTGAATGAGACTGATCTGGGAAGGAAAGAAGAACAGGTTGATCTGATGTGCTTGATGGGCTGTTTCGAAGAATGGTGGAGATCTTGATACTGATGTTTCGGTGAGGAGTTTTCGCGATTGCTGGACTTGAAGCCGATTGTCGAGTGGAAAGTATAGGATATGTAGGCTCGATGTTAGCTTTTTGTACGCTCTTGACGCGCTCATGGCGGAGAGGAGGTTGAACGATGTCACAGCCGCGTTCTCCTCTACCCCACGACTGGTGGGAGTCGGTGGCCGCTGGCTGTAGCTGAGTACGCGTGATATAGCCGGGAACGATCTCTTCTGGAATGTCATCGGTGCTTCGAGCGTGATTGGGAGTCTCAGGAAGAGGTGGAAGCTGTGAAAGCTCCTCATCGTTGGGGAGTCCGTCGAGACCAAACATAGCTCTAGCGGTGGAGGAATGGTCAGGACTGCATATCTGGGGGGAATGAGCTCGAGTGACTTACAACGATGATTTCCGTCTTGTCAAAGGTTGGTCAACGGAGTCGTGACTGTGCAAAGAGAGACATGAGAATCGGGTATAGTGTGTGATACGTATATGATGGAACAAGAGGGGAAGAAGTGAGTAAGAGAAAAAACAAGAAGTGGATTGATCGTTCAACCTTTTCCGACTTGCGACGAGAAAGAGCAGTCGCGTCGTGTGGGGAATAAAACGTAAACAACCGACTCTTATAGGGATTTGTAAGGTGGATTACAAGTTTGGATTACAGATTTGTAATTCATATCGTTTGATCACAGAATCCCATTACAAAACCCACTCGCAAACTGCATGCTCGTGTAGTGTCATCAGAATCAGCATCGGATTTCTCTGTCATTGAACACCGCTGCGTTGATTGTCATGTCATGCATATCGACTACATACTGCCCTGATGCTTCTCTTCCATCACGTGCACCATCCCTTCCTACCTTCTATTCGCTCGCATCTCACCAGACATCATCACTGTCCCTCTCTCCGTCTGGGTGCGCTTCGAAGGATGTTATCCACTCTGCAGCATGTTTGACGCGGCATCAGCTCACGCACAATTTCATGGCTCTGACATGTCGCCACATTTACGTACCGAAGAATCATCTCTGCCGCCTCGCTCGAACTAACAACGACCTGCTTCTTGAGCTTGAATGACTCTGTGACACCGAGCTTCTTCATGGACGCAACCTCTCCACGATCCATATCTGTTCGGACGTTAGCTTCCACGTGTACGTCGGATCGGTCACTTCGACGTACCTAACCCAGCATCTGATCGGCCCTCGTAATGCGCTGCTCTCAATTTGGTGACCAGATCGCTGGAGTCGTAACCTCCGTTGTCCGCCAGAATGGTGGGCATTTGTCTGAGAGCTCTCGCAAAACCTTCGACGGCTAGAGCTTTTTTCCCCTTGACTGTCCTTGCCGCTTCTTCCACCTTGCAGCTCATCAACATCTCAGCACATCCGCCTCCAAGGGTCACTCGAGTCTCCTTGACAGTCTGTGAAAGAACGGAGAGAGCATCGTGGAGAGATCGCTCAGCCTCCTCAACCATCTGCGAGGTAGCACCACGAAGAACCACAGTGCATGCCTCCCCAGCAGCAACTCCGGAAAACTTGATGAGCTATGATGGGAATTAGCGACATGTTCCACTCAAGTACACTCCCCTGAAGTCGGCTTACCTTGTCTTCTCCAATCATGATCTCTTCGATCAGGTCACAACGTCCGATTTTGACCTTGTCCGGTGCGTCAAATGTGCTCGCGATCTCTCCCCCAGTCACCAATGCCAGTCTTTCCACACCCTCAAAATCGGCATGCTCGATCGACATGACACCAGCCTCAGCGAGAAGGCTCTCAGGGTAATTATAGATAAGTTGTCTGTTGACGAAACAAGTTACACCGTGAGCAGCAATTGCCTGAACTTTTTGCTTCATCTTTTCCTGTGGAAGCGGTCTGTCAGAAATGGCAAGATAGAAGCGTGTCATGTACTTGCCTTCTCTGCCCTTTCCAGCTCGGCCAATTTGCCCGTTCCATCGACTCGCACTCGTGCTCCGAAGATCTTGATCTTGTCTGTGTCCATTGCTGAAAAGAGGTGAGTCCCTGTAGCAAGTCTTCCTGACCGGACTCACATGTGTTGGCGATAAGGATTTTAGCGTTTTCTATTCGCTTTGGGGAATTGGTTGCGATTGTCTTGTCCAGAATGAAGCCTATTTGAGTTGTTAGTCCAGCTGATCACAAGCATGATGCAAGGTCCAGCTCACCTTCATCCAGATAAGAATCTGTCAACTTCCCGCCGACCTTTTTGATGATTTGAATATGTTCCAAGTCTGTCGATCCCTTCAGTCTCAACACAGCGTCGACGGCAAGGTTGGCAAAATAATCCTTGTCCTGGGCTAAAACCTTGCTGCTGAGAGTCGTCCTCGCAATGTTGAAAAGGTCTTCCCTAAACTTCTTTTCATCACTCTTGTTGTCCTCAGCAGAAGCCTCAAGTGCCTCGAGAGCAGCCTTGGATGCGATTCGATAGCCTTCGACAACCGTTTGAGGATGGATCTTTTGGACCGTGACGAGTTTCTCCGCCTCCCGCAAGAGCTCTGATGCGAGCACACAGACCGAGGTCGTACCGTCACCGACTTCATCATCCTGAACCTTTGATATGTTGACAAGGATTTTTGCGGCGGGGTTATCGAGGTGAATGGATTTGAGAATGGTAGCACCATCGTTGGTCACAGTGATAGAGTTGTTGGACGCCGATTCTGAAAGGAGAGGTAAGAGAGAAGTCAATGAGACTCGTCGTAGCAGCGTGGGACAGCACCGCACACTCACGCAGGATCTTGTTCATTCCCTTGGGTCCCAACGTTGACTTGACCAGATCTCCCAAAGCCATTGCACCTACGAAAGAAGAAAGTCGAGCGTTTTCGCCCCTTTCTTCGGTGGCCTTTGGGAAGGGGTCAGTGAGCTGGCTCTCCCGGTAGGAACAGCAGTAAAGAGAACCCACTTCGTCTGAAAAGACGTTCATGATCGATTTTTGGTAAGACGGAGTATTCTGACGGGTATTTTGGAAGGATGAGGATGAGATGAGAGATTGAGAGATGAGAGATTGAGAGATTGAGAGATTGAGAGAGAGATGAGCAAGAGAAGTTTGAGAGAAGGACGCGGAAAGTAATGAAATGAGCGCGACAGGATGAACGGACGAGTTCTTATCACAAGTATACACACGTGGCATTTTACAGTCCCCGACCTTTACCCGCTCAAACACCAGAGTGGACCTACTCAAAAGTGAATCACTGTATGCATTGTATCTTGTGATCGTATCCAAGGTGTCATGCATTGGCGAGGAGACCACTGCAACTGCCAAGACCTTTACTGCTATATACGATGCATTTAGAAACACCAAACAACTTCTAAAAAACGGAGATGTAATCGTTCACCCTATCCTTCGCGTCCTGTGCGATACACTCTGCGATCCAAGTCAAATTCCTCACTTCTTGCTCCTTCAGCTTGACGAAACTGTAAAACACCGCATACTGGAACTGCTGAAGGAAGCTTTGCTTGTTGAGCTCGACGTCGTGCTTGAAAAATTCATCCTCCAGACTTGAGCTCGCTTCCTCCGCACCGTTCGCACCCGCACCGGAACTGACACCGGCCTTGTCGAAGAAAGACTTATACTCGGCGATGTGATCTACAGCTGCGATGACAGAGTCGACATCGTCTGCCCGAGCAAGAGCATTGTTGCCCTCAGGGTATAGTCGTCCGATCGTAGGGAAAAGTCGAGCACGTTGATCCTTGGATAGCTCAGTGCCGAAGGAGTTGATGGTGATGTTGAGCGTGCGACGGTCGGCTTCAAAAGCTAGTATGCGTGTCATAATCTCCGATGTGGGCGCAGGAAGTGTTTGACAGAAGCTGTGGAAATCTTCGAGATACGATTTGTACAGGGAGTTCCGGATGATTTCGATGTTAAGGTCGTCAAGATCTTGAGCGGAAAGGCAATCACGGAAATATGGTGCTACGTCACCTGGTCAATCGACGTATATAGTAACAAGGGCGAGACTCACCTAGAGGCGTTTCAACCAATACACTATGATACAACTCTTCCACGTTCGTTGCGACACAAAGCGCAGGCATAGTGTCGAACACTCCAAGCGGATGACATCTCTCCAACAACTCGTGAGTGTCTCTCTCATGCAGCGTTCCAAGCGTCAGGAGGATGACGTTGTCGATCATGTAAGCGTATGTGATGTAGTCCATAAAGGTCGCAAGTGGTTCGACTGCGTTTGTTCGGATATAGCTGAACTCGGCGACAAGCTTTTCTGTCGCCTTGTCTGCGATCGTCGCGGTTGACAGAGGAAGGGGTTCGTTGGCGAGGAAGTTACCATAGTCGGTAGATGACAGTTGCAGACGGAAATCTGTGAATCAGCGAAAGCACGTAGGTATGAAATCTACCTTCAAGATTGTCACACTGCGTCAGGTTGTGATAGTTGGCCTGAGTGAGTAATGCTCCTTTATACCCTCTGACCACTCCCTCCAGGAACCCGGCCGACATCTAGGTCAGATTCCGAGGTCAGTAGCATTCCGTTACGTTCTCATGACATTCTGCTCACGTTGAAGCCAAGGGCCTCCATTTCCGTTGAGCTTGTCCTCGTAAAGCCGGTGCGACAACAGGATAGAGAAGCCGACGACAGGTGGACTTGAGAGAGAGATCGTGTGTGTGTGTGTGGACCAACGGGGGGGGGGGGATCAGCAGAGTGGGTGCAGCTGAGCACGAGCGACTTAGGCTGTTCTGAAAGTGAGAAGATGTAAAGAATGGTATGCAGCAATGAAGGAAGAGAGAGAGAAAGAGAGAGAGTGAGATGATGACGGTGTGATCGCGAGGGGGTGATCAATGGGCTAAAATGGGGGTAACGTTGAAAGAGTCAGTGGCGGTGGAGGAACTGTAACAGCGTGCAGCTATCAATCCATGTATCATCAGATATCCTCTCTTCCAACTCGAGTCATCATCATCATCTGCATCATCAACAGCAGCTCACGCCCATTCCGCGCCATGGACAGCCTTCGTGTCACAAAGGTCGATGATGTCGTCCTAGAATACTTCACTCCTCCATCGGATCCACAAGGCAGACCCATCCGTCAACGGCGAACCGGTACACTTCACCTCACAGCTCATCACCTTATCTTCTCCCAGACAGCCACATCTCACGCGTCAGAACCTGAAGTATGGATACCTTATCCTTGCATAACCCTTCTCACTCGGCTCCCGCAATCTATACACGGTCTGTATCCCATCCAGGTCGAGACGACAACATTCGACAGCTACGTCCTTTTGTTTGACAACGATCGTGAAGGTGGCGCAGAAGATGTATGGCAAAGCGTGAAGGACTGCGCTGTCAAGTGTAAGTCTCAACACGGTGCGGCGGGGGTACTGACCGTCATGTAGCTTCTGTCGAGCAATTGCATGCTTTCTTTTACACCTCCACTGTCTCGGGGTCAGGGTGGGCGACATATAACCCTCGCACCGAGTTTTTCCGCCAAGGTCTGGGGACTCGTACCAAGGCATGGCGTTTCACCGACATGAACAAAGACTACACTTTCTCTCCGACGTACCCCAGCAAGCTTATCATTCCTAGTCGGATCAGTGATTCGACCCTGGCCTACGCTGCAAAGTACAGAAGCAAAGCGCGAATACCAGCTTTGACTTACTTGCATTGGGCGAACAACGTGAGTTCTACTTTACAGGCCGTCAGTTAACGTAGGTTCAGGCGTCCATCACTCGATCATCGCAACCGATGGTGGGATTGAAAAACTCCCGGTCTGCTCAAGACGAGCGTCTCGTCGAATGCATATTCTCATCCCATCTCTTCCCGGAAGTAGCCTACGCGTCCACACCTGCACCCGTTTTCGGTGCAACGTCTACCAATCTCATTATCGACGCCCGCCCAACGACCAACGCTATGGCCAATGTCGCTATGGGTGCCGGTACGGAAAACATGGAGAACTACAAATTAGGGAAGAAAGCTTATCTCGGAATTGATAATATCCATGTCATGCGCAACAGTCTCAAAGCGGTCGTTGAGGCATTGCGAGACGCGGACTCCAAGCTATCGGGCGTGGTTGATCGCGGTCTCTTGCGGAAGAGCAACTGGCTTCGACACATTTCTACTATTCTCGACGGCGCTCTGATAATCGTCCGCAATGTGCATCTCAACGCTTCACACGTATTGATTCACTGCTCTGACGGATGGGATCGGACCGCTCAATTGAGCGCTGTTGCCCAGATCGCCCTCGACCCTTACTATCGCACTTTGGAGGGTTTCAAGGTACTGATCGAAAAAGATTGGCTGGCTTTTGGACACAAATTCTTGGACCGGTCCGGCCATCTTTCGTCCGAGAAGCTTTTCATGGTAACGGAAAACGAAGAGGATTCCGATGAAGAGACGGGCGGAGGTGCTCAAAGAGCGGCGCAAGCGTTTTTCGCCTCAGTGCAGAAACAATTCGCCAGCACGTCTCATCTCAAAGAAGTCTCCCCGGTCTTTCATCAATTCCTGGATTGTGTCCGACAGATTCAGCGTCAATATCCCGAGCGGTTCGAGTTCAATGAGCAATATCTCCTCGATATCTACTACCATCTTCACTCTTGTCAATTTGGTACTTTTCTCTTCAACAGCGAGCGGGACCGACAGACAGCCCATTCAGGGAAGCCTTACGTAGAGCGGACTGCATCACTTTGGGATTATCTGGATACACCTGCTCAACGCGACAGGCATGTCAATACTACATACACCACCTCCCTCGACGATAAAGAGTCTCGAGCACTTCAATCTGATCAAGGGGTACTGTTATTCGACTCAAAAGATGTCAAATTCTGGCATGGTCTGTTTCATCGGGGAGACGAAGAGATGAACGGCTCACCTCTGGCTCTTGCTCAAGCTCAAGGTGCAGAAGTGTTTGGACCGCTCGATGCCGAACAAGAAGATCCAGTCAGTATCGGTGGTATGACTCGAGCGGTCTTGCCTCCTCCATCAGATCTACCAGAGTCATCAAGCAAGCCACGCAGCTGGGCCTGGTCACACATATCGAATAACGCTCTCAGTGCCGTTCAGTCTGCCGCAAGAGAAATCAAAAGCATCTCTTCTGATGCCATAGCACAGCTGAAGGCGGAAGCTGGAGAGATAGACGGGGAAATGTGGAAGAAGGACAGTAGGGAGAAAGAGGGAGTAAGGGCGGCTGGGTCCAGTTCGAATCTGCGCCTTCCTTCCAACACGAACCCTTGGACGGTCGAAAGTCGAAGCGACGCAACATCACCGGTACTACCCACGAGCAGTAACAAGACCCAGGACAGTGTGACTCCATTTGCAAGATTACCAGTCATTCCGACACCCAACGCCAGTACTATCAATCCATGGGCCACCGTTCGTCAACCCAGTATTCCCTCTCTATCTGACCTGAACATCGGTAACAAGCGCATTAGTCCAGGTCACGTCTTTCCTGACGATGCCACAGTGCGTGCAGCTATGGGAGGAGATCAGAAAGCGTGGGATCCGTTGGGCGCATCATAGGTTGTTCACTGTACGCTAATGCATGTTGTGCCGCCTCTACAGCTCCCGCACGCCCTTCTCTGTTGTTGTGTCCATCTCGGCATTCTTAATTCCTTTCGTCAACCTCTTCCATACTCCCTCCAACGCCTTTGTGTCCTCTTTGTTTAGTCCAAGTTCTTTTGCGACTGCGGCCATACTCATAGCCTGCATTTCTTGGGAAGCGTCCGTTAGCTGGACTGGCATCGTTTCAACACTGTTGACACTCCCAAACAGGGATCTGTCGAAGGAGCGCTTGCGCCAATCAGCCGCCCGGAGGACCAATTGGCACAGATTCCCGGTTGCCGTTGAGGTCTGACCCTCTGCTGCCTTTCGGTCTCTTATCTCTGCTAAGACGCTGGCCAGTCTTCGAAGTGTCGGATAATGAATCCCGAAGGCGGAGATAGAAACGAGAAGTGGAGAGAACGCTGCTGTGGCATGACTCAGCTCACGGAAGCATGTCGTTCCGGCTTACCATAAGGTCGCCCAGCTACGATATATGCGTCTGCAGCACTGGCAGCCAAGCCTGCAAAAAGCCCTTTCCACTATCTAGTCAGCCTCCCGTGCGGACGCTATCTACCCACCTGACTTCTGCTCGAGTCAGCTAGAGCCACTGCCGCAGGGCCATCGTCGCATGCTATGGCAGACCGTATGCCGATGTCAAGCAGTTCGCGGTTCAGACCTCCCATTGATTTAGCAGAAGGGTTGAACACAGATAACACGATGTCGAGGGCGGCTCTGTATTCTGGTGGATCGGCATGGTATAGCGCTGCCGTTACGAACTCGAGATGTTGCCTGTCAATCTTGCGTTGATTGAGCACGTTGCGATCCGAGGCTTCTGATTGGAACCACTGGCACAGTAATAAGAGACCCGAATCACGTTGTATGCGGTACATGGGACTCACTTGTCGTTCCGTGTATGCATGTTCAGGTCTATATTCTGTTTTAGACCTCTGGACAGCTGCAGCGATGCGTTGTTGTCGAGCAGTTGCTTTATCGACAGGGGTGGATTCTTCATCGGCTGGCGTCACAATCGCATCGTCCTGTTGTGTGACAGTCGCAGTCGCATCAGCGTCGTCATGTGACGCTACTTGATAGTAGTTGGACGACGTTGCAGTATCTGCCATGACCGTGTTGTGGTGTCGGTCGGAGGGGGTTGGAAGGATGCGATGATGATCATAGGATGTTGAAACGGAAAAGGTGATTGGAATCAATAGAGAGGAGAGACGCGTAGAGACGATAGATGAAACGACATTTCCCGTCTCTTCGTTGATTTCTCAACCTTTCATTCCCCTTCTCGTCCATCGTCTCGCCGCAATCGAGGGCTCATCAATCCCCAACTGTTCCGTTCTTTCTTGACAGGATTTGACGCTTCTAGTTGCAGTCAAGTCCAACGCACAGCCTTCTCCGTCACAAATCGAACAGGCCACCTTTCATTGAATTCTTGAAACCGGACCCTCCTGCTCCATCCTCAACCGTACCGTACCTGCAAATTCAAGCAAAAGCAATGGACTCAAACGGTGAGCTTGCCTATGCCTGGAACTGCCATCCACTTGGCCCTGGCACATGGTGATCTCAGTTCCGTCAACGCTGATCCAATCTCTGAACCTGATCACTATGTCCCATCGACTATTACCATCGTTCGCTTTCTTGCACCTCGCGTTTGACTCATTAACGTCGCCGGACTGGACACCGTTGTACTTCTTTCACAGGTCGGCATCGTAACCAATCTGGATCAAACCTCACTCTCCCAGCGTCCTCTACCTTCCGCCGGTTGCCCACTCTTGCGCGAAGTCCATTCCGCCGAAGCGACAAGACATCTTCTCCTCCACCCGTCGACCTCACACGGCAAAGCGATAGCTCGACGCACCAGCGCGTTTCCACGTTCCCGTCTTCGTCTCAAGTTGTTATTGATGATAACTCCGTGTCCAGCGCTTTCTTCTCGTCCTCTGTTGACCAATCATTGCAAGTGTCATCCGGTGAGGCAGCCTCAGCTTCCAGTAAATTGCTCCCTCCTTCTCGATCATCGTCATTGCTTCGGACCTCTCAAGCGTCTGATGTGACGGCCAGTAATCCGGGTCACCCCCCTCTTTCTCCTTTTGCGCAGAAAGCAAATCCACCTGTCATGAGCTCTACACAGACAGTACTGCCGCCTGTTCCTTACTCGTCAAATGCGTCTGATCTCGAACCCATCACGTACCCGTCTCACCTTGCGCAAACGAAAGCCCCCGGTAATTCCATCTTCTCATCGACCTCGCAATCAATCCATCCCCAGCGGGACACTTCGTCCTCCAGCGCGACTTTACCGATTGTGCTAGGAGCCGTGCATCAGGTTGGACGGACTGCGTCTGGAGCAGGCGGACCCCCATTTGGCGTACCAAAACGCAAGGAATCCATTGTCGGTCCAGACACGTCGCCGAACGATTCTCCAGATCTCAAGCAGCATTTTACTACTCTCAACAATGCGAATGAGCTCCTCAGCTATAGAGAGAGAGACGGCGAGACTGACAGTGGGACCGACGACAAAACAACTAGACGTAGAAGAGCCGATACGCGATCATCCGCTGAGCGGCCTCAGCCTGTTGCTTCCTCTTCGAATGAACGCGGCCATCAGCCCAGTGATCGGGACAGAAGTCGAAAGGCAAGCAGGAAGGTTTCAAGAGCAAAGAATGCAAAGGTGCTCGAACCAATCCTCCCTTCCTCGCGTGGGATATCTCGCGCCCCAGCGTCTGCGATGTACTTTTCTCCCGTGCCATGCTACGGAAAACCCCCGAATCAGGCCCTTCGAGCGCACAGCGGCACGCTGGTAGGGGAGCGAATCTGGGTAATCGGAGGTGTTGATAGAGCAAACTGCTGGAGGGGTGTGGCGTCGTTCGACACCGAGAGCTTATTATGGACTACTATCGAGACTTGCGGAGAGCAATTTCCACCGCTACGCGCACATACTACGACTTTAGTTGAAGACAGGCTCTACATCTTTGGAGGAGGTGACGGACCATCGTATAGTAACGAAGTCTGGGTGCTTGATACCAGTAAGTGCCCACTGGTGCATGACGCGGCTGATCAGGCTCAGTCACGCATCGATTCTCTCGACCTATATTTGGAAATCCAAAGATGTCCATTCCTCCCCCACGACGAGCTCACACGACCGTGTTCTATCACAACTCGCTTGTCATATTTGGAGGCGGAAATGGACAAGCAGCTCTCAACGATGTGTGGGCTCTGGACGTGTCTGACCCCGACAATCTCTCGTGGTCGGAATGGAAGACTAAAGGTGACATACCGCAGAAAAAAGGTTACCACACTGCAAATCTTGTTGGAGATAAAATGGTCGTATTCGGTGGCAGCGATGGGCATGCTAGTTTCGCGGATGTTCATATTCTCAATCTTCGTGAGTCGGATCTCATCATCATGTGCTTCTCATCTCACGCGGAGATAGGAACCCGGATCTGGACATTGGTAAACACCGAGGTCAAACACAATCGCCTCTCGCACACCTCGACACAGGTCGGATCGTATCTTTTCATCCTTGGCGGTCACAATGGCCAGACATACGCTCAGGATGTTCTATTATTCAATCTTGGTACGCGCTGTCTGTCCACGCCCGTTCGGCGCTGCGAGTTGACATGATACGTAGTGACCCTTCAATGGGAATCAAAGATTCCCAGAGGGCTCGCGCCCCCCGGTCGAGGCTATCACGTTGCACTGCTTCACGACGCCAGGATTTTCATATCTGGCGGATATAACGGGGAGAGTGTATTCGACGACCTTTGGGCACTGGATCTCAGTGCCGGAGCGTATTTGCCTCAGGTGGTATGTATTTCCAACAGAGATTTCAGATTTGCGCTGAACACTGCATCAGACAACGTTTGAAGTGGATGAGACGAGTTGTGGGCAAGGGGAAAGAACGTGATGGGATGGATACAGGCGATCATGAGCCTATGATTTGTATCGCGACCTCTTCACGAAATGCATGCAGGACGACATTATGATTAAATCGTGACACCAGATGCTACCCGAGAAATGGAGGGTAATTTCCTCTCCCACAGCTTGGCCATTCTTTCCATAACTGGATAAGCTGCTGAGAGCAACCATTCCTGGAGACTGTTGGCCTATTTGACTCATACAAGCACCAGGCTCGACTGCGGAGGCCTGCAAGCTGGGCTTGCAGACATTTTGCTATTGACACACATATCACGACCATACACAGCCATTCCTCCGCCCTGTACACGATTCATTGAGGGTCTATGCCAACCACCAAATAAGTCCCGTCACTCAGCTTGTTATGGATTTGGAATGGCTCGCCTTCTTCAAAGTGCGCTGAAATTAGATCTCAAGTCCTTGCATCCAAACACAGTGAGAGTCAGCCAAAAACATCTATTTTGCTGATATTATGCACAAGGACTATGATAAGAGAAACTACAAGAAGTTTTAAGACTTGGTAAGCCAACTATAACACCAAGCTTGTACCCAAGGCACCCACTCCTTGGCTCTACCTTTTGTTTAACAACATGAGATTTGTGTCATGACGCCCACCCCGCCACGACCACGACTAAGCCATCATTACCTAAACCCTCTCGATCTCTTTGAAATCTGCGATATCTTTGAACACAACTCGATATACTCGCCAAAGACCGAGCTAAAGGGCGCTGCAGGTGAACGATAGAAACAGGAGGAAGTTGATCGATGTTCTACGCATCTTGGTGGATGTGTTAGTGCAGATATATATACATCGTCTTAGTTCTCGTTGTTCTAGCCTTTCCCTAGTGATTTCTTGATTGGAAGTCATACCCAGTACCTTGCTCATCGTTCAACGATATCACTGTGGTACCTCAGTCTATCTAGTACTGCTACAAGCCCTTCTAGATATCTGTGTAAGTTCCTGTCACGGGGCTACACCGACCAACGGGGATGTCCGTCGTTTCAGCTTACAAGGCAAACAACGAAAAGTCTACTATCGTCGATGTGCTCCCGACTTGGAACAAGATATGCGATGTTGGTGAGACTTGGGCTAAATCTTGTTTCTAACTTGAGGGTTCTCTGTCGAGAACAGCCAAGTAAATGTTGGTCGATGTATCGAGGTTATTCAAGATGATAATATTCAAAGGTACTACGGTAGGACAAAAATCTAGAATCGACGGGGAACTCCTTTCTCCTTTTGGTACGTTCATGTATATATCCTTTTCTTCGCACAAGTTTGCCAAACCTTGCATGTGTAGCGATCTTTTCGCCAGATGTAGAAAGAAACCTCGAGTGGCTGAACAATTTGTATATTTACCGTATGTGGTGAATAGGATTGATAAGCTTGTCGACGTTTCGGTTCTTTCTCCGATGAATGCCGTTTCGTTCAATTATTTGTCAAACTCCTGGGAACTTTGTCAGAAGTTGGCCTTACTGGTATGCGATCGTGACAGTTCCTCACTATACTCACTATCCTTGTTATCCTTGTTATCCTCGTTATCCTTGTTATCATTGTTTCCCCATATCGTACTGTCCCGTAGTGTGATAGGGCTCATTGACTGAGATCGCATTGACCATCGTGACATTCCCCCTCATGCTGTTGGACATAGAATCGGGGATTTGCATGAGTATGTTCCAACCCTTGTATTCTAAGCCAGAGATCAAGTGCTTTATTGAAACAGCGGGGAGATTGTTTGAGACCGTACAGTGACTTGCATAGCAGCAATATCTTATTTGCTGGTATATCACTGCCTTCTGGTGCTCAGGGGGTATCATCTCTCATAGATTGCCATTGAGGAAAGCTGCTTTGAGGTCAATCGACTTCATCACAATCAAGGTTGTAGTAATTGACCAGTGCCAGGAACACTCAAATTGAATCTTAATGAACTACTGCTGCAAATAGCTCATTAAAGTCAACACCCTCAATTTGATAGAACCCTTTGGCAACCCATTGTGATTTGAACGCTGCAGCCTTGCAGGTTTTGCCGTCAGTCTTTTGCGTGTAAACCCATCCTGCTTTGAGTATTTGATTTGCCAATTATCGATCCATCAGTTTCCAGACATTGTACTTCTCCATCTCTGCTGATTCCTCCTTCATTGCCGCTGTCCACTGTTCCCCACACCTGAGTTCACCGCTTCTTGGTATGAATGAAGTGCTGAGGTGGTCAATGCTGCTAGTGCTGCCATTGCCAGATTTCTCCATGTGCTTGGGTCGTCTGTAAGGCCATGGGGGAGTTGGGTTGCTGGAGTCTTCTGAGCGGTTTGAACCATTATGTCCATCAGGTATGTCCTGTGCCTATACATCCAATGCCGCTAGTTGTTTCAGCAAGGCGCGATGAGGACTGGCCAGTAGGGGTGTTGCAATGTGTTTGGTGTTGGTACCAAATCCTTACTTGGAGAATAATGGTATCGTCCGTTTTCTGACTGTGTTTGATGGTGATATCTCTGACGTTGTGGTTGTCTTGGTAATTTTGTCCAAATTACTATTCAATAGTATCTTGTGTGATGACTATCTTCTTGGGTTCAGAGCTGTAGACTCGATAGTCTGCCGTGCTGCTGTTGTGTACGTAGCACATAAACCTGCCTTCCCTATATCTGACTTCTAATTTGTTGGGAATCATATGATCTCTGAAGAATACTTTCGTCCCAAATGCGTGTAGCCGGTCCATTTTCAGTTTCTTGCCATACCACAGCTCAAACGGAACGAGTTTGCGTGTACCAACGGGTGCACAGTTGCGAGAGAATGCCATGTACATTGCTGCTTCCGCCCAGAAGTTTGCTGGCAGCCCAGTTTGTTGTAGTACCGTCCGTATACCGTTGAGAATAGTAAGATGAACACGCTCACCCCGACCGTTTTGAGCATGTGAGCCAGGTGGGACCGTAAAGTGTTCGATGCCTCGTTCTTGGATGAAGAATTCACCGCCATTGTCTGATCTGATCACTTTGACTTTATACTTGATTTGATTTTCTGCTAAAGTAATAAAGCTTTTCAGTGCTTGTAGGGCGTCCGATTTGCGTTTTAACAGTGTAAGATGGATGCGCCGTGTGTAATCATCATAGATGGTGAGAAAATAGCGAGCACCACCTCTAGAAGTTACTGCGGCCGGTCCCCAGATGTCGATATGCAGTAACTCCAGCGGTTTAGAGACACTTCGATCATCAGGGGGCGATGGTAGCCGACCGGTCTTGCCCATAATGCAGGATTGACAGGCGAAATTACTGACATCACTTGCAGTAACATAGCAAGGAGATTCATGCAAGAAGAAAGCATTTAACACTTTACGGTCCCACCTGGCTCACATGCTCAAAACGGTCGGGGTGAGCGTGTTCATCTTACTATTCTCAACGGTATACGGACGGTATCACAACAAACGGGGCTGCCAGCAACATTCTGGGCAGAAGCAGCAATGTACATGGCATTCTCTCGCAACTGTGCACCCGTTGGTACACGCAAACTCGTTCCGTTTGAGCTGTGGTATGGCAAGAAACTGAAAATGGACCGGCTACACGCATTTGGGACGAAAGTATTCTTCAGAGATCATATGATTCCCAACAAATTAGAAGTCAGATATAGGGAAGGCAGGTTTATGTGCTACGTACACAACAGCAGCACGGCAGACTATCGAGTCTACAGCTCTGAACCCAAGAAGATAGTCATCACACAAGATACTATTGAATAGTAATTTGGACAAAATTACCAAGACAACCACAACGTCAGAGATATCACCATCAAACACAGTCAGAAAACGGACGATACCATTATTCTCCAAGTAAGGATTTGGTACCAACACCAAACACATTGCAACACCCCTACTGGCCAGTCCTCATCGCGCCTTGCTGAAGCAACTAGCGGCACTAGATGTACGGGCACAGGGCATACCAGATGGAGATGATGGTTCAAACCGCTCAGAAGACTCCAGCGACTCAAATGATCCCCTTGGTCTCACAGACGACCCAAGCACATGGGGAAATCTGGCAATGGCAGCACTAGCAGCATCAACCGCCTCAGCGCCTCAGTCATACCGAGAAGCGGTGAACTCGGGTGAGGGGGAGCAGTGGAGAGCGGCAATGAAAGAGGAATCAGCAAAGATGGGGAAATACAAGGTCTGGGAACTTGTGGATCGACGTTCAGCAAATCGAATACTCAAAGCAAGATGGGTATACACACGGAAAATCGATGGCGAAACCGGCAAGGCAGCAGCATTCAAAGCACGATGGGTTGCCAAAGGCTTCTCTCAAATTGAGGGTGTCGACTTTCATGAGCTATTTGCGGCAGTAGCTCATAAAGATTCAATTCGAGTGTTTCTGGCACTAGTCAATTACTACAACCTCGAATGTGATCAAGACGACATCAAAGCAGCTTTCCTCAATGGCGATCTAGAAGAAACGATATACCTGGAAGCGCCAGAAGGCAGTGATATACCGGCAAACAAGGTATTACTACTTCGCAAGTCACTGTACGGTCTAAAACAATCTCCCCGCTGCTTTAATAAAGCACTTGATCTCTGGCTTAAATCACAAGGGTTGGAACCTACTCAAGCAGATCCCTGCTTCTATGTCCGACGGCGTGAGGGGGAAGTACTCATGCTCTCGGTACATGTGGACGATCAACTCATTGCTTGCAACTCTCGATCTGCCTTGGACAACTTCAAAAGGGTGCTCAATGCAAAATTCAAGTGTTCTGATTCTGGACCAGCTGGTTACTTCCTTGGCTTCAACATACACCGCAAACGAGATCAGGACAAGCTCTATATCTCCCAGGAACACTACATGGACGCCATACTGGATCGATTTGATATGTCAAATTGTAATCCAGCAAAGAATCCTCTGCCCAGCGACTTCAAGGCATTACCAGCAACCGACCTCGAACATGAAGATGCACGCCATCGTCCATTTCCACAGGTAGTTGGTTCCATCCTATATGCCTCTACTGTCTCTCGACCTGATCTCTCACACACCGCCGGAGTTTTATCAAGATTCATCAGCAAGTGGAATGAAAAACACTGGCAAGCAGCAAAACACTGTCTCTGCTATATCCGTGGCACCTCAGACCTCTGCCTCACCTTTGATGGCGACTCTAGCAAGCAAATAGCACTTGGCTATGTGGATGCAGGTTGGGGAGGTGACTTAGATTTCCGACGATCAACCACTGGATATATATTCAAGATATACGGCGGAATAGTAGCCTGGAAGTCAAGAAGGCAACCGACAGTTGCTCTTTCAACTACAGAGGCAGAATATATGGCATCAGCGGATGCGGCATGTCAAGCAACCTGGCTTCAACGCCTTTTGGACGATCTACAACTTGGACTTGGTCAAGATCCTCTTCCTTTACTCAATGACAATGCCGGATCAATTGCACTTGCAAAGATTCCAGTCAATCACGAACGATCCAAGCACATAGCTATGCATCACCATTTTGTAAGAGAAAAGGTTCAAGATAATTCAATCTCCCTCTCACATGTCCCCTCCGCGGATAATTTAGCAGACCTCCTTACAAAGTCCTTGCCCTCCCACACTTTCTCTCGACTTTGTAGCTTACTTGGTATTCAACGGCGATCTGATCAAGGGGGAGTGTCGGAATCAGAATGATCAGTCGCTTTAGGGGTTTTTAGGGGTTTTTAGGGGTCAGCTCAAGAACCGCCACATTGATACCATACAAGCGTTACACGCGGCTTCATAAACAGCTGTTTACAAATTTCTTTTTCTTCTCTTTTCTTTTCCTTTCTCTGAGCATGCAATTATTATCTCAACAGCATTATCCTCTTGAACCATATTTGCGCTTGGATCGCTGGTTTATTGTGCTGAGAGTTGCTTTGAGAGCAGTTGACCGTGTTGTGTGTTGCTACGCGGTGGATGCTGGCCCATTTCTTGCTCCATTCCCTCCTTTTGCCGTTGTTATCGCTATTATTGTTACAGATTTTTGGATTATTATAGCTTTGTTGGCTGCTGACGATCCCTCCATGAAGAAAATATGTGCATATCCATTCCACGGGTCGTAACAACATCAGTACTCCATTGATTGACTTAGACATCACCCAACTAGTCAAATTTCCACCGTCAGTGTTCCGCTTTAACCCGTGTGATCACACCAGTTGGATCCTAGGTCATAGCCTGGTCGAATTGACAACCGAGACACTTGTATTTCAAGAACCAACATAATAATCATCCACCAGATGAGGTTTGCAGGCCACTTCCTTTATATGATGACCTGCTTGTGGATGTATGCTCTCCATCTGGTCTCTCATGCCAGGTCTAGGGCTGCCAAAGACAGAGTCATGACAACAGATGTTGTTACCACTCTGTACATAACACATATCAGCCTTGAAGAAAAGCCTTTTCCACATTTAGATTGTAACTATGGTGCTGATATCGAGCTACATTTCCGGTTGTCATGAACATGTTTCAACACATGCGAATTACCACGCACTTCTGCAAAGTCAGGACCAGGACTCGGAAAGAGACAGAGATGATGGTACCGGATCATCGTGGCGGAATGATTTGCCATTTTGACCAGATACTGATTGCTGAACGTTGATAGCAGCAGAGAAGTATCTGTCACAACGGTAAGGCTCTAGCCACTGGCACAGTGCATGTTTAGAAATATAGGCGACTCAAGGTGCAAATGAACGGTCCTTCTTCCTTTACTGTTCATCGTCTGCCTCTGCTTTACGCTTCTTGCCATTTCCATTTCCGATGCTGATGCTATGTGCGATCGCTTTCAAGATTCGCTTCTCTCCCAATCGAACGACAGCGGCGTAGCATTGACGTAAGCGGTTCGCCGCGATCGAAGTGGCACCAACTGGGAAGTTCTCAGCCTCAATGACATCTCCGGGGTGTACGATTGGCCAAGCTTCTTTGACGAGTGCGAGATCGACCTAACATAACGGCGTAAGTCGGATGGCTCACGCACGAGATTGACTGAACATACTTCAACGTCGTGATCATATCTGGCCAATCTGTCCCTGATCACCGCGTCAATGACCGTAAGGACAAAGTTATCTACTTCCGTGCTGGGCAGCTTTCCCTTCTTTTCCGCTCTCAACCATTCGTGATCATACGACAGTAAACGGACAAAAGCGATCAAGCTAGTGTCTAGCTCTCGAGAGAGCGCCAGAGCAAATATACTGTCGAGCACTCAGTGATTTGGCCATTGAAAGCTGTTGTACTCACTCGTCTTGCCCTTCCTCAAGCCACCAATCGACCCTTTTTGGAATAGACTGTCTCCAAATTTCATCCGCTCTGTCCAACAAAGCGACCGCCACGGCCTCGACAACACAATTGCCATCTATTAGTACCTCGTCACCAGCGTTGCCGTATGGCCAGTCCCCCACATCAGAAGGATCCAGGAGCTTGAGGAGGTCTGAGGGAAGGGGGAGCACGTCCACATGCCCGTATTTCCGAAGGAGTTCCGAGTTTGGAGGTGAATCGTAGGTGTTATACTGAGCCTTGGTAAGGGATCTGCAAGAAGTACATACGAGGACTAGACTCACTATTTGAGTAGATTTCCGTATAGACTTGGTAGATTTCATGGTGAATCCTTCCGGGTGGTCATTTTGAGATTCCTCGTCGGCATATAGATGCACGTTGTCTCGCTCGAAAGCAGCGTTGAGCATGTCGGCGAACGGTATCATCACAGCAACCTGTATCTCCTCGTCGTCGTCGCTTATATCGCTTTCAGCGTCATGTCTTCTGGTGAAGCGAGACAGAGGGACCGTGAACGACCGAGACAGTATTCTGGAGCCCTGCAAATGGAAGGCGGAAAGCGTGGTATGAGAGGAGCCGGCTGGGAATAGTTCGGGATGCGCCTGAGAATGGAATGAGTTCCGGACGGGACAAGGTCGCGACGAGGTGGAACGAACCGTAATGACAGGACCGAGATACTTCCGATGATCAGCCTCGGCGTCTTCTTTCCCGATACGGTCTAACGCACATATTTCAGTCGTGGGCTGATCGCCTTAACAGTCAACTTACCTACCTTCAATGTCGGTACCGATGAGCTCCGTCCTCTCCTCTTCACTCCAGAGCATTGGAGTCTCGAAATCGGACGGCAAGTTGACTAATTGAGAAACAGTTTGAGGCAATTCAAACTGTCAAGGTCTTTCTTCACTCACCCAGATAACCGTGCCAAGGACTGTCTGCGCCTCTTATGGTCTCCCACATCATGGTAAGGATTAACTGGCACCATCCGTGCGCAAGAGAATCCCACTCGGATGGTAAGAGACGAGATTGGAGCTCGGAGGTGTAAGACGAAAGCACGAGTTTGTCGGGAACGTGAAAGAGAGCCGAGTCCACCTGAATGGGGATCTTTAGTGACCTTGTAGGTCTCATAAGAACCTACGACACATACCGGAATGTCATCGAGTGCGACCGCGCCATAGCCCATACCCATAAAAGGGCTTAAGCCGATGAGTCGCTTGTCATACCAGCCGCCAGCGTCCTCAAACCAGGACAGAAACTGTTCAGAATCGAATGACCGTGCTGCCATGTCACTTGACGGATAGCGCTGGGAAGGTGGTGATGAGAAGACAGATGCGGGTACGGCAAGTCGCCAAAGAAAACGAGTGACAGGACGACGAGTGATTCAGAAAGACGACTAAAACACCCATCACGTGACCCGTCGGAAACAAAGACAAAATACATGAGACTACTCTCGCTCTCATCGATAACGATCAAATTTTACAACAACAACAGCGACAAGAGTCTGGTGGCCGGCATCCTACTCCCAGTCCGAGTCATCATCGTCCGGTGGCGGAGCAGTCTTGACAGCCTTGGCTCCCTGATCGCTCACCAGGTCGTAGCTTTCCTCAGAATCGCGAGGGCTGGTAGAAGCTGAAGTCGTCGATGCCGCAGGCTTGGCAACGGTGTCGGATTCTGACGATGGGAGTCTACCGTCATTCTCAATCTTTGGAGTGGTCTCTGGCCCTGTTGAGACCGCAGATTCAATAGAGACCGTGTTGGGCGAGGTTGAATCGTCTGGTTCGTCATCCCAATCGAAATCGTCCTGCTGGTCCTGCTGCGTAGCTGTGACGACGAGGTCAGAGTGTCCACATCGTTGGCATTCACTTACCCTGCAACAGCAATTTTCTCTTCTTCTCTTCTGCTTCGATCATGTGCTTATGGAACAGATAACGCTGCCAGAATTGATCATCTGTAAGATGCTCAGGAACTGATTTCAGAGCTGTCAGCTGCGCTCGTGGTGGAACCCATGCATTGCCTACCTAGATCCATGCGAATAGCCCCGACGTTACCTTCCTCTTGTTCCTGGCCCGCAGTCTTTTGCTCTGCCCAATGAGCTTCGATCCACTCTCGGAATTCCTCTTTCCTTTCCTCTGTCTCATCTTGTCCCTCTGGATCCACCAACAACAACTCCTTATCCTCACGTAGCCGCCTCAGGAGCGCGTCTTTCCTGGAACTAGCAAGTGCTAAAGCCGGGATCGAGGAGGAGCGAGATTTTACATCGGCATCGACCGACTTGTTGATGTTAGACGAAGGCTTTGGTGCCGAGGACGAAGTCGAGAATGAATACCAGTCCCCGCCATCCCACCCCATACTGACCAGCCGGCTCTCCTCGCCTTCTGGAGGGATGACCTTGACGGCATCTTCGACCCATCTTTCGGCATCTTTGACCCACTGATCACTCTTACGAAGGTACTCTTCCGCCAATTTCTCGGCTTGCTTCACAGATAATTGAAGATTCTCTTTGGCAGAAGAGAGTCGGAGGTTCTCGGCGAGTTGCGTTCGAAGAGCAGCAGGATTAGACAGGGCAGGATTGGAGGCGGCGGCAGCCAGGGTGGTCTGAAGGGTGGATTGAAGCGATTGCTGAAGCTGGGTTGTGGACGACGTCAAGCGGTTCAGGAAAGCATTGGTAGTAGTGTTGGCGACAGACTCTCCTTCCTTCTCCTTCCCTTTACCCTTGTCCTTGGACTCGACGGCCTTGGCAGCGGCTTTCTTCGCGCGCTCGGCTTGTTGCTCCGCTTCGAAGTCGGCGGAATCCTTTCGGATGACCTCCACTTTGGCCGTTCGTAGGTATTCGAGATCGGCTTGAGCTTGAGACACGGTCTTGTCCAGGTCCGCCTTGATGTTAGAAAGGGCGGAAGCGGACTGCGGGATTTCATGAGCAGCCACGCTGTTTCTCTCATGCCTGTGCGGCTCACCTGTTTCTTGACGCCTCCCCACCAGCTGTTCAAAGTGCCAATCACCTGACCGACCTCTTCTTCGAGATTCTCTCTGTTGAGGCTTTGTTGGAATGCCCTCTGTATGGTTGTGGGAGATGTTGTGCCAGATTGAGCGTGGTTCACGCCGGATGTAGGAACACGCTGCTTCAATGGTGGTTGAGTAGCGGGGAGCGACACGGCATCCGCTGGGAGAGCTGGTTCGGAATCAGCCCCGACGGTGAAGTTCTCCACTTGTGAGCTTGGAATGGACTTGGGTGAGGAGGAAGCTGTTTGAGTTGGAGCTGACATTGTGTATGTGTGGTGAGGGATGGTCAGACCCAATCAATGATGATGATGATGATGAGAGTGATGATGAGAGTGTGAGAAGACGAGATATGAATGTGTGATTGACAGCTGTCCCCTTCCCACGTGGTGATCACGTGGTGACCGAGACTCTTCACGCGTCTTTGCGACTCGCAACTTGCAACTTGCAACTTCGTATCTCTAATTCTCATGCTGAACCTCTCTACTCATCTCTCAGCACTCACTCTGTCACAACGTCTTGCTCTATCACGTACCTGCAGCAGTAAACGCTCAGCGCTGTGCACCATCGTCTCCCCCGTTCCATCTACGACACCCATCAGTCCCCTTTTCCTTCTCCTTGTCTCGGCAAAAACAGTTTCCAATCACTCTCCCCACATGTCCCAATCTCAATCCCAGTTCAATGACTATGCCTTTGAACCCACCCAGCTCTCTCAACCCTTGTATAGTCAGACACAGGGCACTCAGGCCACAGCTTTCGCCAACAGTCAGGTAGAACCACGACGCAAGTACTGTAGGTGCACAGTTTACTCCTTCTCATGGAGTAGTTCAAAGCAGCTGAACACACCTCATCAGGGGCTGTCTTCATATCAACCAACGCGGATCGAGGTATCTTGAAAATCCCCTGGTCGAAGCCTGCGATCCAAATAGGTCGTGGTCCCTACGGCCTCTCCCGGAACGATGTCGTACTTCCCGAGAAACGTGTGTCGAACATACATTGTCGGTTCACTCTCGGATTGCAAGGACCAAACGGCAGTGGATCGTCCACGGCAACCGTCCAGTCTTGGAAAGATGGGGAGACGGAACCTGAAGTATGGGTGGAGGACTTGAAAAGCAGCAACGGAACTTTTGTGAGTTCACCAGCGCCAGCGCACCTTGCTGACTGTCAGGTGAACGGAGCACGAGTCGCTAGTCGACGTCTCTTGCAGCACGGCGATGAGGTCTCACTGGGCCATGCGGGTACCCTGGACAACCATGATGTCAGGTATATATTTAGGTCGGTGGGCTGCAAGGGCGCAAAAGTGGGCTCATCGGCAAGCAAAGGAGGACTCGAGTTGGTCGGCGCCGTGTACGAGAGATATCAAATGCTTGAGATGTAAGGGAAAGACGCGCTTGCATGTGAGAGGGCTCTAACATTGGTTCCAGGTTGGGTCAGGGCACCTTTGCGGAAGTGCGAAAAGCTGTGGACGTCGAAACTGGAAATATGCGTGCAATCAAGGTGAGTGTCTGAAATGGCAACGTGACTGACATATAGCAAATCGTCAAACACCGCTTCGCTGGCAATGAGAAAACCCTACACTTGTTTCAACGCGAGATAGAGATATCGAGGAGCTTGGAACATGTGAGCAATAACACTGTGGGCCACAGAAGCTGACCGTCATGCAGGAGAACATATGTCGTCTGATAGACTGGTACGAAGATCCTCAGCACATATGTTTGGTGCTGGAGTATATCGACGGAGGTGATTTGTTGGAGTATGTCTTACACTACCCGAATGACAGCGGTCCTGGTCTGCGTAAGTACCTATCGGCTTGGCTGTTGTTGACGAGATGTAGCGGAGGCACATGCTGCTGAAATCACCGTACAACTATGTCGTGCGATGGCGTACACAGTGAGTGACCAGCTTTTTGCCAAGACTGACCTTGGCAGCACTCTATGGGAGTCACACATCGTGACCTGAAGCCAGAGGTACGTGGTGCGCTGCTCTCAGTCATGATGAGGCGCCGACAATCTTGCCAGAATATCCTCCTGACGAAAGAGACGCCCGATACTCCTCGCATGATCAAGATTGCCGATTTTGGTCTGGCGAAGATGGGTGAGTGGATGAGGCAGGCGTGTAGCTGATGATCAAGTTCACTCCGGGACCATGCTCGTCTCAATGGTTGGCACACCTCAATATCTGGCGCCGGAGGTTGTCATGCAGACAAAGCAAAAGCAGGGGTATGAAAACGTCGTCGACTCGTGGTCTGTTGGAATTATTGTGTACAGGTGAGGCATTGAGATTACAGCAGTCAATCGCGATATGAGGCTGACTGTGACTTCGCAGTATGCTCACAAAAGCGTTACCGTTTGACGAAGACGCTGAGCTGCCGGTAGAGGTGGGTCATTTTGTACATGCAGCAATACTGACTGCAAGATGCAGCAAAGAATCAGAGCTCGATTTACGCAACCGGTTGACACTGCGTTGTTGATAAACTCAGGTATCAGCGATCTAGGTGTGTCAAGCACGCTTTTTGTTCAGAAAGAGAGCTCATTCTGGTGTTGAAGCAATCGACTTCATCATGAGCCTTTTGGCCAAGGACCCAACCAAGCGAATGACCATGATCGAGGCTCTGGAACACGAATGGCTCGCGGGCCCGTCTTCACAACATTCTGAGTCGCAACGATATGTGCTCGGCGGCGATTCCAAATGGTCCATTGAATCCTTCGATGACTCGAACGACGATAATGTTGATGATGTCGGACAATGGAGCCGTCCGATGACAGTGTCCGGCACGAACCACGAGAGCGCGGTCGAGTATTGCTCGGAAGAAAGCTTCTCGCAACCGATGGGGAATTTACATCTTGACACCCCAATTCTCAATCCCAAACGTTATGACATCGACGTGACGAAACATCCCGCAGACGATACATCCCTCCTATCTCCCCCTTCTCCACCACTTACCGCCGACCTGGCCGACAAAGCTGCTCAACAAACCGGTTTTGAATCCTTGCCAACTCCTGACACGTTACAACCCGATGGCGAACCGTTCAGCTTCGGGACTTTATCTCCCGCGCCCACTCCTGCACGCGATCCAGATGTCATTGGGAGGCGGCCCACACCGGTCCTACCCAGTAATGACTTGAATGGAGACAGTAAAAAACGAGGCAGAGCAAAGGCTGCCGTCATATCTGAACAGCCCATCCCCACTCGCCGGTCGCCGAGGAACGCTACCCGACCCCGAAAATCGATGAGGCTAGCCTAATTGTGTCTCTTCTTGCCTGTATGAGTATTGAGGAGGATGGAAGTCCGGCAACGCCATATACATAAATACATATTGTGACCATTTTAGTTTATACTTTCCTACCACGCGTAGCTTTGACGAAAGAGCCAGCGTATATGCAACAGGCCTGACAATTGATCGCATCATCAAGTGGCTACTATACGTAACACATATAACAGTTCGCGTCCGGCTCGTCGCTTGAGAGGGATCTGGCGCGGTCAGCTCTGTCAAGCCAAGATTGACTAACCTCGACACGTAAACCCCGTCGAAGCAGTTCCTCAGCGATGAACTTGGGTTTATTTTGAGCCACCGCGACCAAGTAGAATCTCCCTCCGGGAGACAGCAAATGCTTTGTGTCATTATGTCAGTGGCGAATGTGAGCAGGCATCAGAGTAACGGACTGGCAGCTGATCCAGAATCATTTTAGTGACGACCATTCCGGCCTCACCCCCCGCCCATGCGCCGCCAATGTCTCTTGATGCTTGTGTATCCTCTAACCTGAATTGATTGTAAATCAACACCATCTTGCTAAGTCGGCTGAACGTACTCGTGAATCTCTGTTGGAACATATGGGGGGTTGAAGAGCAAGACATCGATCTCGCCCTTTAAGCGGGGCAGCAAGGGATCTAACAGGTTGCACAAAATTGGATTCAATGTCGTCTAGATCTTGGTCAGGAGGTCTGTCTATATGAGCGATGAAGCTCTCGTACTGACGTCGTTGGCGCTAGCCGTCTTAATAGTTGCTTCACAGGCGTAACGATTGATATCGGTCGAGATGATGACTTGAATGGCCAATCAGTCCACCTCTGCGAGCTTCCCTTCTCGAACGATGGACGCTCACGGCTGTCATTGGGCTCCAAGAGACTGGATAGAAATGTCGATGCGATGCCCGAACCAGATCTGGAACAAAACAAGTCCGTCAGCACGGGGGACCGTCAAGGAACATTGTCATCCTCTTCTCACCCTATCTCGACACAGATCGTGGGTTTCGATCGGCGCAGATCATCGGCGTCAGCCTCGAGAGCGTCAAGCAGGATGAATGAATCCTCTGCGTCGTCAAGATTGTCAGCTTGTGAGAGGTGAGTAACGCGCTGAGACAGACCTGCTGGCTCGTAGACATGTTCATAGTCATCCTCTGTGAGATGAGCTATGTGTGGTGTTGGCAATGACATCTGATAGACGTGCAATCAACGAATGTAAATAGTAAATCGTTCGTCAACAGGAAGAAAAGAACGGACCAGTACGTACAGGAGACGTGATCCTTCCTCATTACGTAATGCTGCAACAGCCCAGCTCCCATACAAACGTCATGCTGCAACCGACCTTTGACCATCATCCACATCAGCGACAACGACGACAACAGCGACAATAACAATAACAACTACTGACAAGTGCATCGCCTCCATCTTTGGAAATCAGAGATATGACGGGTACATCTCAGGGGATGCATTCCCTCAGCACCATCCTGTGAGTCGTACAGGGACGCTGTAGTGGCATCGACGCGCGTTGCTTATAGACTATGAACTCCCCTAGGAAGCGATTGGAGGGTATGTAATGACAAGGTCTCTATCCCAGATACCCCAGCTCATTTCAGTCCTAGCCGTCACGAGTCGTCTCGAAGATGTCGCTGTGTCTCAATCATCCCCCGCGCCAACCACGTCTCTGAGATCGCACACCTCAGACTCGCATGACGCTCTCGCCGGTCACGTCGCTTCCCCTGCACCTCCGCCCCCGCCTCCTGCGCCTCCTGCGCCACCACCCGCCTCTGTCCCAGAATCCTTCACCCCCGCTGTGCAAGCATACCAGGATGAGATCATCAAGATGGCGTTGGCAGACTTCATAAGCAAAGCTTCCGAGGTCGGCGGACTGGTCGAGCAACACGTGAGTGCGTTAGTGAGGCGTAGCACTGAGCTGGCAGTCTACATTGTTCCAACCCCTTTGTGAGGCCCAACTGGCCTTCCTCCGTTTAGCTTCTGGCCATGCCAAACCCTCCTCCCTCTCTGCCCTTGGTTCACTTCTGGAGCCACAAGCGAAAGCCATTCAGGCGATCACCGAAGCCAAAGACAAGCTAGGTCGAAGCAAAGAGGGACGAGATTGGGGAGTGTGCTTCAACGTCCTGGGCGAAGGTGTTTCCGCGTGGGGCTGGGTCCAAGTAGTAAGTGATTGGCAAAGAGGTCTGTGCTGATCCGTTTAGGAACCTGCACCTGCTCCATTCATCACCGAGATGAAGAACGCGGCTCAATTCTGGGCAGACAGAGTACTAAGGCAGTTCAAAGACAGGTGAATGATACGTGTCGAGCGCTCATACTGACGAATGGCAGTAACCCCACTGCTGTTGCTTGGGCCAAAGCATTCGTCTTCTTGCTCGATGCATTACAGCAATATGTGAAGCAGTGGCACACCACCGGAGTTGTATGGAATCCCAAGGTCAGTGCGTGCCAGATCGCGAGCATTGGATTGCCGGCTCACTCGTTCCATTAGGGCCCCCCTGCGCCGGCCACTGTTCCTACCGTATCGGCTGGGTCTCCTCCTCCACCCCCGCCGCTTCCCTCAGCTTCTGCGCCCGGTGCTGCCTCCGCCACAGGTGGTTCTGCTGCCTTGCTGGCTGATCTGAATCGAGGTGGTGCAGTGACGTCTGGCTTGCGCAAGGTGGATCCAAACCAGATGACACATAAAAATCCTGACCTTCGTGCGGCCGGCGCGGTACCAGACAACGTCAAGAGAGCCCCAGCTCTCAAACCAAAGCCGGCCTCAGCGCCAGTGAAGAAGCCAGCAAAGATGGAACTGGAGGATGGGAACAAATGGATCGTTGTAAGTCGTCCCGCTGAGCGTTCGGAGTTGACATCGTCAGGAATACCAAGATGGTAACAAAGCCATCAACATCGAGAACACCGAGCTACACCAAACCGTCCACATCTTTGGTTGCAGAGATTCGGTGATAAAAATTTCCGGCAAGATCAATGCTGTGACGATGGGTAAGTGCTGTGGTCAAAGTGCCATGCTTACGAGTAGTTGGCTGCAAGAAAACCGCTGTGGTTCTGGACTCGGCCGTTTCTTCCTTCTCTATCACCTCATCCCCTTCTTTCGAGGTGCAGATCACGGGCTCGATCCCTACTATCCAGGTTGATACCACTGACTCGGGACAGGTCTACCTCTCCAAGGAGTGCATGGAGGCGATCGAGATCATCACAAGCAAATGCAGCAGCATCAATATCTCCGTTCCTACAGGAGCGGACGGCGACTTTGAAGAGCGACCCGTCCCCGAGCAGATGAAATCCAGGATCGTTGGAGGCAGGCTTGTGACCGAAATTGTGGAGCATGCCGGGTAGATTGGGGTCGCAGTCGTGTGCAATGCAGTTCATAAGGCTCTATATGCATATATCGTCTTCTCCTTCGTCGACTTTACGTGCCAGATCGCGCAACCTCGCCCATGGACTGTCGCCATTCCAGCGTTCTCCTTGGGAACTCATCGTAAGACTGGGCAGACCTCGTTGCTGAATGGCAAAGGACGCCGCTGCGGCGCCATATATCGAGGCTATGCGGGATCAGCGGACAAGTACGACGGATTGCGGCTCACCTGCTCGTATGTCTCCGTCATGAATCAGCAAGCCAGCGGAGAGGCCTCCCAGAAACGCGTTTCCGCCGCCTGTGGGATCTACAACCCTTCCCTGATCCTTTTGCGTCCAGAAAGCAGGGACCCACCCGGTCCAGTCGGGCGACAATGTGTATGAACCGAGCTCGCCAGCACGAACTACAATCGCCGGCGGACGAGAGGCGGCATTTGTTTGAGATAGCAATCGTGAGAATTTCCGCGCTGCGTTGACGATATCTGAGCGAGTTATTTCTGTTGAAGGATCCAGACCGAGTATCGACTGGAGTTCAAGGAGATTGGGGCTGAAGACCGCAAAGGAGGGTGCAAGAATGAGAATATTGTCGAGCTCTTCGGACTTGCAACTCATCTACTCGAGCTTCAGTGTTTTGCTGATGTACTGACGCCAGCATACCGGTAGGGGTTCCCATATCATCCTCGTGTTCCAACCCTTGCCAAGACCTCCGGTCAGACCTTCGTTAGCAATCTGCCTCAACTCATCAACGATGATGCGCGCTCTCGCTGTATTGCAAACCACATGAATGCACTCCGGAAGATGTGGCGTCGCGAACGGAGAAGGAGGTAGGATGAGGTCACGAGGGGTGAGATTCAATTGAGGTGAGAGGTATCTGAACGACTGATGGCCTTCACTATGCAGCATACGTCAGACAACGAGAAGGCTCTGGCACGGTACCCACCCAATCTTACGTCCTGAATAGATATTCAAAGCCCTGGTAGTATTCCCGTTCCTTGGTCGGAACCACACCATCTCTGATCCAAAACGTTTGAGATCATCGGTGAAGTGTGCTGGGAAATCGTGTCCCTTGTCAACAAGCAAGCTGCAATGAGTGGGTGGAAGGAAAGCTCGAGCAGCCACCATTGCTAGAAAGTCAGGTCAGCGCCCGCTGGCCATTGCATACCCACCATAGATCCCGCCGCCGCCGATCTGAAGGTACGATCAGTACCTTGTCTTGCCCTCTCTTGGAGTACGCTCACCGCTCCTGCATCGGCAGGTACAGTGTTGCCTGCTTCGTCTTGGACCTCGAAATGATCGATGATGAACATCCCTATAGATTGTCAATGGGAATCGCACGCTGTTACAAAAGACTGCTTGCTCACCGAGAGTCGCAACGCGTCCCTTCCCGCTGAGACTGTGCGGAGCAGGAGCCTCATATGGGATCATCTCGGGCTGGCAGCTTCACTTGTCGTTTCGTCAAGACGCCGTCGATAAGAACGTACATGAAAACACGACAGACAGAACAGCAGTCCTTAACTATTCCCATTGTCTGGAGCCCCACATTGTGACCAGTACCTCTCTCTTGTGCAGACAATGTTACTTGTTACCACGTGACTTTCGGACACACGGTTCGCTCGGACATCATGCAACTTCGTCTCTTTACACCTTTATCTCTCTCTTATGCATGAAATTACTATTACAACCATGGATGAAGCCATAGCATACAAGATAGAGCATCCCGAGACGAGTTATTCCCAGCTTCAAGCTTTCTTCCATCTCCCTTTTTCGACCATCCATGACTATTTCAGTGGTACCCACACCGCCCCTGGGATGAATGCCCGCCGCAACATTTCTCAAGCCCAGGAGGATGCTTTGATTGCCAAAATCAACTCCTATGCCGAGCAAAGTACCCTCTTGATGCCTCGGCACATCACTGAGCTTGCCGCTACCGTTTGTGAACACCGTGTTGGAAGGAATTGGACAATATCCTTTCTAAGGAGACATAAGGATAGGATTTCATCGAAATTTTACAAGATACAGGATGTTGCTAGGCTCTCAGCGGATACACCAGCCAATAGGCAGGCCTTCTACAGCCTAGTGAGTACTTCTTCATGCCTACAGATATGTACAGGCTGCAGACTGAGCTTTTCAAGGTCAAGGAAGTGTATGACACCGGCCTGTACAAGTCTCACAACATATATATTATGGACAAAGCCGGTTTCTCACTCTCAAGCAGTCGACAGACACACAGAGTCGCCCCAAGGACAAGCTCCATCAAAAGCCAGGCTGTGCTGGCTAATGACATCCATATAACGGTGTAGCTACCATTTCAACGGTCGATTCGCCTGTACCGCCCTTTCTCATATATAAAGGCGAGAATCTGCTCGAAGAATGGTTTGAGTCAAAGGACGATCAACATCGCCTGATGGCCGCCGTCTCTGAATTCGGTTGGATCAACGGTTTCCTTGTAGAAAGATGGCTCACGGACGTCTTCGATCCTCATACAAGGGATCGAGCAGCAGGCAAAAGACGGCTGTTATTCCTTGATGGGCATGAAACTCATGTCAAAGTGAGCTTCTTAGAGGAATGTTGGGACCGGAACATTGTCTGCATCATCCTTCCTGCTCATCTTAGCGGCGTATTTCAACCCCTTGATGTCAACTTCTTCAATACTCTCAAGCTCCACTACTATCACCAAATAGTCAACTATCAGCTGCGTTCTATCTCTGAAAGGGTCTCAAAGGAATACTTCTATTGATGGCTACAAAGAGCATGGAGAAAGACTGCCATTCAGAAGCAGATTGAGTCTGCATGGGAACAGGCCGGGCTCTATCCTCTAGATCAAGTCATTATGCGAGCGAGACCACTTACACCCAATCGTCACCTACCTGTCCTCAATCCTGACACCCCTCAGGGCTCTAGGATGATCAAAGATATCGACCGCAAGGTTTGCAGAGGAGAAATTAAACCCAAAAGGGTGTTCTTCAAGGTAGCAAAGGCGTATGAGAAAGTGACTGCAGAGAAGGCGTTATTGGAGAAGGATATAGAGAAGAGGAAGGCAGCCAAAGAGCTGGACAAAGCTGCTTGTGGGAGTAACAAGAGAACAAGGTTTCCCCAGGGTGAGTTATTTGACCAAGAGCATCGAGAAACACATAAGGAAGAGCTTAAAGAACGGAAGCGCGCAGAAACAGAGGCAAGGGAGAAGAAAAGGGCCGAAGCTCGCCGTAGGAAGAAGCGTCAACCTTCTCCTTTGCAGGAATAGTGCATATGAGTCTCCTCTACAAGATTATCTAGTTACTTTTTCACTTTTATATGCATGTACATGAGATATGGATGATCTTCAACGGGTTGCGACTTAGTTGTAAGTGTCCAAGCGAACCGTGTGTCTGAAGGTCACATGGTAATGAGTACTGCAAATGACCAGACTGTTGGAGTCCTACCTTGTCTGCACTGTCTCAGGCAACCTCCTGAAAGTGACATCATGTCATATGCAACAAAAAGGATCACTCAACAGTATTTATACATGCATTGCACAAAACTTCTTTTTTGATGAATATAGACATGGTGTCACATGTCACGATCGTATACCAATAAGGCCAACTCCCAACAAAGTTCCCAGGAGTTTCACAAACAATTGAACAAAACGGCATTTATCGGAGAAAGAACCGAAACGTCGGCAAACTTATCAACCCTATTCACCACATACGGTAAATACACAAATTGTTCAGCCACTCGAGTTTTCTTTCTGCATCCGGCGAAAATGTTGCTACACATGCAAGGTTTGGCGAACTTGTGCAAAGAAAGGGATATATACATGAACGTAGTTGAAAGAGAAAGGAGTTCCCCGTCAATTCTAGATTTTTGTCCTATCGTGGTGCCTTTGAATCTTATTATTTTGAATAACCTTGATACAATGAACAGTGCATACTTGGCTGTTCTCATCAGTGAAACCTCAAGTTAGGACACAACTTAGCCCAATTCTTGCCAGCTTTGCCCAATGTATCTGAGACAGGAAATCCTTTAGCAACTGTAGGCTTTTCTATTTTCACCTTGTGTGCAGAACGACAGATATCCTTGTTGGTTGGTGTAGCCCCGTGACACATGTTTAGTGCCAACATTTTTGTTTTGTGTTTATCTACTAGCAAGGCAGACTGATCACATCATATATTCATGACAGAATGCAGAAGACTCTTGGATACAAACTTGTACTCCAGGGACAGCTTTCCCATAATTACCAATGAGGGATCCACCCCAGAACATAACCTTTTCATCTGGTCAGCTACAATCGTAATCACAACACATACCCTGGGACAAGTTTCTGAGGTCGGTGGCTTCCTCAATGAGCTCCTGTACTTGTTGATTGACAGTGAGTGGTTGTGCTGAATCATTGTGATATCCTATCACTGATTGTCTCAGTGCTGACATTGCCATACAATCTGTTTGGCTCACCAACCAGCTTCCTCTCAATTTGGGACAGGACCTGGAAGACAGGTCAGCACAGACAAGTATTGAGAGATGAGAACACCCACTTGCAGGGCTTTGCTGTTTGTCATGCCCGCTCCAGAGCTTCTTGCACCATAGGAGTCTGATTCCAGATAGGTATCAATGATTGAGCTCCTGCTTTGGCTTGACCTTCCTTGAATGTGGTGCTGTATGATGCCAATCTGGGAAGCACTCTGAATGGTAGCATGACTGTCATTCACTCCTGTCTGCTGTCAACATGTCAGTTTATGTCTGCTTGATGACACAACAAAACACACCATGTGCTGTTTAGAAACAGGGTCCTGCTCCTGGTTTGGGCCTGAGCACAAACATAAGCTTGCTAACAATAACAACCTCTGTCCAAGCACTCACTGGTCTGCACCACAGCTTTTGATGATTCAGCAGCACCAGCCTAGCAACTGTCAGCTTGTTTGCAGAAGATCATGACCAATGGCTCACTGTCCAGGACAACAGAGGGTCATATAAAAAAGCTTCCAGCATTGCCAAAAGCGAGCTATGGCTGTCCCTCAGAACATCTACCACAATCAAAGAAGCCTGTTTGAATGTCCCTCTAGACCCAGGAGTTTCTACCCCTCCCCTTGATGCAAGCTGAGAGATCATCTGTATGAGCTGACAGGCAGCTTGCAGGAGTTTTAACTGACCTCAAAAGCATTGGTCATCATTCTGGTTAATCTGAATGGGACTCTTTCAGGAGCATAGGCCCTTTCTTGAGCAACATTGAATAACTGTCAATAAGCGTCAGCAAACCTCTGTCATTGAGGTCAGTGGCAAACCCACATCACCAAAGTCAATGTGGAGGGCACCCCAAGTCAGTTGATCAATAAGGATGTTGCTGCCATGTCTGTCTCCTAAACCAATAATATACCCCACAAAACCTATTCATGATTGTGTGAGCATCAACTGTCAGGGTGAACAAAGAGGACCTACTCCCAACACCTATGGTTCTAGCAAAATTAGTCCTTCTCTTTATCCAAATGTCTGCAGATGGACTTCTCTGCCACAGCACATCTTTCAAGTCACCTGTGCCGCTTCTGTCAGTATTGAAGTCAGAGTGAGTCAGTTGAAATGTATTCACTGACTCTGCTTGGAATGTGACAATGCAGCCTTCAACCTCTCCACTTTGACTTCCACTGGCAGCTTATCATAGCGATCCATCTCTGCTGAAGGATCAAACCTTGGTTTTTCTGTCCTTGGATTGAAGGTCAGGGGATTGTACTGGCAAGGGATGTTAACAAGTGTCTTTTGAGTTAAGAAACAGTCAACACACTCCAAGTAAAGATGCCTGCTCCTTGTCAGTTAGACTGTTCTGCTTGTTCTTGCCCCGATTAGATTGTATTATGGCCTGAAGTCTGCACCAGTCATCTCAATAAAGAGGCCAAATCAGGATGTTGGGTAACTGACTGTCGTGTGTTGGGTACCCAGCTTACAAGTCCAGCAGAAGGTGACAGGGGCACCACCACATATGGCAACAAGTGCAAATTCCGGTTAAATGCCTCAGAGTGATGGTTGAGAAGGGTGTTGATCAGCTTGAAGAGCTGCATGATCCTCTCATCTCCCCGCAGATCCTCATTGCCTAAGAAAGTATCAGTCAGATCAGGGGATGATGTCTCACCTTTCAGCAAAAAAGTGTAGTCTGCAAGATAGGACTGAATGACAAGCTTGCGAGGCAATTGTTTGGAAGAGACAATCTCTACAGCAGGATGAAATCTATCAATGAATGCTTGATCATCAAGCTTGATGTGAGGATCATATTGACCTGCACAACATCAGTCATTGTCATTGATTTCCCACTCTCACCTGGTACTGTGAGAATGCAATCTCTGATGGACAGCAGCCTTGGTGCAGTGGCTCCAATGTACAATCTTGAGCCAGGCAACCTCCATTGATTCAATCGTGCATCAATATCACCATACAGCTGCAGAATGTCAGCTTCAGATACTGATGGGCCAGACTCACCTGTAAGAGATCTGTGTATACAGTGTAGATGAGATTGTGCTGCCTGGTGGATTGGTATCTAATCAGAAGCTTGTACACTTGCTGTAATTGGCCACCAAATTGATGTGTGAATTGCTCCTCGTTGTGAGTCTCAGGCACCTTTCAGGACCATGTCTGTGTCAGTCATCTTGTAAATGTGACAAGGTGATCTCACCATCAGCTTTTTCATGTCATGTTCCCAGAGAGCGGGCAGACCTTCCCAGTCAGCTTGCATGAGTTCTTGTCTTGGCAGAGCCTTGTCAATCAGATTTCTCCATCTGGTGACATCAGTAACTATCTGGTGGTCCTTGTGGTAACTGACCTCTCCATCCAAGATATGGATATCCTGATGAGCTCACCACCCACCAATTCTGCTTGATCAACCAGCCTGGTCCCATCAGGCATGGTACAGATGAAGTCCATAACCACCCTGGCAGCTCCTTGATGGTCTGTCTGTTGAGTCTGAGCAGCAGTGAGTAAGGGCCATATGACAGCATGTGGGTAGTGAGAGGAGATGTCTCTGAGCAGATTCAGGAGAGTTAATTGCAAGGCTTTATGAGGTGTGCCAAGCCGTGCAATGAGCTGTGGTATAGCTGACAGCCATGGTTCGACTGCAGTCAACCTGAGCTGGTTTTCCACCTCCACCAGGACAGCCTGACTCTCCCCAAAACGGAACCACAGTGTCACTAAGCGCAGCAACGCTTTGATAATGTGTTCAGGGCTTTCTCTTGTTCTTGCAGCTTGGAAGAGACCTGACAGGATATTAGTGTTTGCGCCCAAGCTCATGTTACTTACCTCTCAAAGAAGGTACAACTGTGGTGAATGTCAGCAGACAATGATGGTGTTGTGTTCTGTCTTGCTTACTGTAACCACTGACTGCAATGGCATCCTGCCTAACAAAACCCTGGCCCTCAAATAGAGTGGTGGATCTCTCTGCCAGAGCAAAAGCTGGGACATACCTGGAGAACTATCAGAAGTGTCAGACATGAGCACTCACCATTCAGTATCCAGTTTGGCTGCCAGAGATGTATATGCTAGTACCAATGAGTTTGGGTCCTGGGTGTGGTGTTAGTATTGTGATGGTCTAAGTTGGGGTGACACTCACATCAAGCCAGTTGTCACCTTGCAACACAGCATGCCACTCGGCAAGACGGTAGTACCGTCTTGACACTATCTGCCTGACCAGTGTTGTGTGTTTTTCTAAAGTGGAGACAGGTTGAAGCCCCAGTCCTTCTGCCTCTAGCATTGCCTGGTCAACACCAATGTGATGTAGAAAGTCTGTTATGTGCATCTGAAGCTTTTGCAGTGTTGCTTCCATGCCCTCTCGGTTTTCTCGTTGGTATGCCGATTTCCATCTGTAGCAGCGTGAGTCATAGATCAGTCCCTTGCAACTTACTCAAAGCGCAACTTTGTGTATTCAACTTTGCAGCCCTGATTGCTTCTCAGCCTTGCCTCAGCTCTCTCCTAGCCACAACTCACAGGTGGCTGTATCTTGGGAGTGATCCTTGCTATGATTGACTTGGCAGCCTCATGCATGCCTGTGCTCTCACACAGCTTGGCGGTATTGAGAAAGCAGTTCTGAAGTTGAAATGTGGTTGGTGGACAGGCTAAGGTCCAGACCTCCAGTCTCTTTAACCAAGAATTAGCATCTGCATGGCTCCTCTTGAACCTGGTCTTCCATGTGGACAGAATACTGTCTCTCAATTCTGGTAGTGATTTGTACTGAATAACCTCTTGCAATTCCACAAGCAGCTCGGTCTTTGCCAGGCTCTTGAGAGCAGTTTGGGGACCACCACCAAGCTGTGCTTGTAGCTCATCATAGGACAGGCTCTGTGCTTTGCTGATATGGTGAAATGCTGAGGCATATTGACCATTATGGATGTCAACAATCGCTTTGTAGAGGGATTTGCTTGTTCCTTTTGGGTGGAAAGCAAGGTAGTCTGACATTGACTCAAAGTCTTCCTGCAGATTTCCACTTTGAGTGCCTGATCCTTGTGAGAACACTTGTAGCTCACTCACCATGTGCCATGCCGCTGCAGTAACCCAATGTGCGGTTTTCCTCCTCTCATAGTCATCCAGGCCCTCAAACAAATTAGAAGCCAGCTCATAACCCTTGTTATATTCTCCAAGAGCATGGTCTGCCCAGTCAGAGAGATCCATTCAGCAATGATTACTCACAGCATATCATCTTTGTATTGAATGAAGGGTAGGATGCTCCTTCCTGTTGTTCATCTATCTTTTCTTGTGCTTTCAGGGCCTGCTGCCAATGGCTGAGCTGTGTGATCCAGATGGGTTGAGGCTCCATTTGCCACTCCTTCTCAAGCCACAGAACACTGCTCCAAGCCGCATCATACCCTGGAGATGAGATTAGCATTCCTGAGCACACCCCAAGCAGGCACTCACCAGCAGATCCCACTCTGTGTCCAGGTTTCAGTCATGTGTCAACACCTTACCAATCAGCCACTCACCTGATGTTTGCCTCCACAAGGTTTGCAACATTTGCTTGAACAGGAAATGCCTCTGCTTCCTGTTCAATGTACCAGAGAACAATGCCAGGGAGTGACTGGTTCAAAGCTCCATCAAAGTGATTGAGAGCAGAGCATCTTGCGGCTTCAAGCACTTTTGGTTGCAGCTTCTGTCTGTTTTTGTCAAAGAAAGCTAAGAGATTAAGCAAAGCCACAGTGATGTCCTTGCTGATGCTGTTATCACTCAGGATGGAAGCCAATGTGTCATCCACCAAGCTCTGTTGTCAAGGTCAGCCACATCACAGTAACTGAAGACTCCTTGAAGTGTTCATCGGTGTGAAGTTGAGTGTAGCACTGCACAAAAGCAGTCTGGAACAGATCCTCATGTACAAGGTTTCCAAGCTGCATTATCAGCTATGATGTGTATGGCAAACCTACCCTTGATGTGATCACCATCTCTGGGACTTTACTTGCCTCCAGAGTGGCTTGGAACAGATTGTGGAGCCAGACCCCTGGGTTGTCATGAGGAGACAAGAGGAGGGTTTGTGACCAAGCATGTTGGACAGTCCTTGACTTTGAAGGCAGATTGTGTGCAAGTATCTCATCCAGCAGTGGGTGACGCTTGGGTTGGGCAATCACTGGTAACTGGGTGACAGCTGGCAAGGAGGTGTGATCATCCTTTGTCATCACCTGTGTTAGTGCCTCTGGCAAGATTTTGGGTTGCCCAATGACCTGAATCTTGGAATCCCACACCACCATATCAAGCTTTTCTAGAGCAGCCACAAGACCCTTCAGCTTAGTTGTGTGGTTGCTCTTCCCAAGAGCTCTGAGAGGCTTGATGAGACAGCTTTTGATGGGGATCAGAATGTCAGCTGCATGGCAGAGGAGTTGAAGTGCAACATTGATCACTGCTGTGGGCTTGGAGACCTCTAGTGCTTTCAGGAGCAGTGGAAGCCAAATGGAGGATGTGACAGCCAGTGCAGATTGGAGCTTGTGGTGAGTAAGAAGACAAAGCCCTTCCAGCCAGACAGCCTCTTCGTCTGGTGAGGTCACCAATGCTTGGCAGATCAGTGGCACCATGCGATGTGTGATGTGATGTTGTGTGCTTCCAGACATTGTTGCTGCTGTGTGGATGCAAAAGACATGCGAGAGATGTCCGACTCCAAGTAGGTGTTTTTGTCGGTGTTTTTGCATCCCTTTGTTGTGACAGAGCTGATTACCGGATTTAGCCATTCCCGGCCTACATCATTCCCCATCAACCTCATCTCTGACGCTTCCTTTGTAAGACTCTCCCTTCATCAACGAGCAAAGATGCCTCGCGACAAGGGCAAGGGCAAAGCGCGTCAACCTGACGAGCGTGCACCTTTGCTTGGCTCGTCCTCGCGAGTGCTAGGTGATACCGTCCACGAAGATGCACCTCGAACCCCCTCGCGACTTTGGTTTTTCGCCACCATCGGATCGATCCTCCTGTCGTCTACACTTGTCATCCTCGGACTGTTTGTCGTTCTTCTCGCAGCGTCTTATAAGCCGTCTCCATCCGAACTGTCCTCCTTGACTAGTACTGCTTTTGTGTACACGCCTCCCGACTCGATCTCGGTGATCAATATCACCGAACGCGGTCTGCTTGTCAACGTCAGTCTTCGATGCGGGATCGACGCCGATCGCGCTCTCGGGGTCCAGACTTTGACTGCGGAGGAAAAAGAAGCAGCCAGTCGGCGTGGAGAACGTGGAGGTGGCGCCGAGTGGTGGGAGACTGTACGGCGCTGGTCTGGGCATCGGATACTGAAAACGCAATCACACGTCCTGGTGTCTGCTCCGGAAGCGGTCTACCTGTTCCCTCACCACTTCACTTCGCCTCCGCTGTTGTCTCTGTCGATCCAGCAGCCACTCCCGATCCCGCTCGTCACCGGTGTTTCGTCGGGCGACAACTGGTTGAAACCTACCTCTTTCATGGCGCTCGCGAAGCCGATCGCATCCACAGGCGATCTGTGGGCATTTGCGCAGCGGGGATGGGCAGACGGAACGCTTCGTTTGGTCGTCGGGGCAAGCGTCGTTTTAGCCAGACTCGATGAGAAGACGTGGTGGGCCGACTGGGTCAAAATGAAGAAGGAGGACCTGATATTGGAGGTGGAGATACCGAGTGAGTTGGAACTGGTTACCGCTTGTCTCATGTCATTTGCTGTAGTCCCGCATCCCTATACGGTCCTATCGCGGCTGTAGTGTATTGGAATAATCAGAACAGCCGCTGATCTGGACCAGTCCCTCGGCTGCCTGGTCTACCCGCTCCTGGATATCCTCTCAATCTCTCTGCACTCGTCACTCTTCGGCGATATTCCTTCAACACCAGCGGTCAAGGATTGTCGATCGGCGCGACCGCAACGATACCGAATTTTGCTCTCGGACTCAACACTACGATACCTTTTGGCCTGCCATTCGCGGTCGGTCTACCTCTACCGGGATCGACCGTCAGCAAGATGGCAGAGGTGGTGACCGAACCAGTTGCCGTCGTGCATGGAACCAAGGAAATACAGCTCAAAATGTCGGGCATTGTGACCGCTGATCTCGGTCACACGTCTGCCGGAACCAACAGCACTTCCTCGTTGTCGCTTTTCCTACAGAACTACCTCCATGGGCAAGACAGCCCGATCGTCGTGTCTGGCTTGGCCAGCTTGCCGTCGTTCGCGCCCCCTGATTTAGTCCGCCCTCCGTGGTGGCTCCTTTCGACGCTGCCGTCGTTATCACTGTCTCTTTCGTTTCCAGGACCACGACCTCCTCCCAAGATCATCCAATCAGTCACCATCGAGCACATGCGGATATCAGAGTCCGGGGGCAAAATGAAAGCATCGGGCGCGGTCGTCGCTCAGGTGGAGCTGCCGCACGACTTGCAGAGCGTCGAGCTGGAGGTGATAGAGGTCAGACCGGATGTTCTGGTTCTTGACGGACCAGCTCCGGCGGACGATGCCAGCGAGCTCCCGCATCGTGCGTTTGGACACATTCACCCAGATGATTTTCTCAACGCTACCACCTCGCCCTCGGCCGATCCACAGTTTCCTCACCGCTTGGTTGTAAGCGCACCCTTGACGGACGTGGATCTCGACATTCTTCCTGGACGAGACAAGGTTTTGTCAGACTTTGTGAGCAAGGTGGTCTTCAAAGGAGGAGCACAGGCTGGCGTCAAAGGGACGGCCAGCGTCACGGTCGAGATCAAGGGGGTACATGGTAGGGTCAGGTTGGATGATCTGCCGGTTAGAGGCGAGTTCTGGGTGGGCAAGCAGAGATGATTTTGGTTGTACATAAGAGTTTATGTATTATTTTATCCGTGCGATTTCCGTAACCAACCAGGTTCTCGTTCCGACACTGACATTCCACCTGGCGTCGAGCGGTTTCAACTCGGCCTGGGAGTGTGAGAGCGACAGTGCGGCAAGGGCGAGGTAAGAATGGAAGGGATCGGGATAGTCTTCAGGCTCCTTGCCGAAGCCGCCGAGAGGGGACTGAGCCGAGAGTAGGAAGGATCTGTCTGCCAGGCAGTTGACAACGTCCTTCTCAAGAATCTGACAGTCAGCGGAGTGATCTAACAAATCAACCTACCGAGATCGCAGCGCCACACCAAAACGAATAGCAGACGTCTTGGAGTTTGCTAGGACGTCCTTGGAAGCCGCCCAACTGGCGTCCGACCAGCCAACGTAGAGTGGCATCTCCAGCGGTAGCTGTGTGATTTAGTAATGACAAAGCAGCCACCGAGCAGTACGTTGTACCTCCTGCAGCAGCTGATCAGTGTTGTTTTCCCGCCACGGTCATCCCACCTTGCGCTTCCACTACTCCAGGTCTAGATGCATATGCGCCTTCCCATGTCTTTTTGTCAGCATGAGGTGGGTTGAGGAGACTCACCTGACATCTTTCCACGAAAGAACACGCTTGCGGAATATCCACGCCGGAGGAGTCTCCAATGATGCTGGATATCACCGACGCGATGTAGACCATGCGGACATCACTTTGAAACCCTTCATTAGGATAGACGTCGTCGCCTGGCAGCGGAGAGAATCTGATGTTCTGTCAGACGTCATAGACACGGGCGCACTCACGAGCCATCAGGCGCTTGACAGGATCGAAGCAAGCCGATGAGCCCTGAAATATTTAAGCGGTCGAGAGGTGCTCTAAGGATCGCTAATGATAAGAGCGCCGTGTATGTGGAAGGCAGGTGAGGTGGGGAGGTCTTCTCGTTCTGGGCTGTGCATGAGCGACCGGAATCGCTGCGATCGGCTCACAGATGTGGTCATGAAGGGCGAGCCTCGAAATCCGCCGCTGGCTGAGAACGAGATCAGCGAAAGCGCGAAGTCGGACAGCACTCACGACTTTGTAATGACCATATCCATTCCACCCATCCAGAGCGCTGTTCTGGTGTTGTCTCCAGGGCATCGAGAAGATCGAGCGCCGATAGGCAGAAATACGCGGCAGTCACCCTGTTAAGGGGGATTGTCAGCTTTGTGGTATCGAGTTGTCACGCTGGCTGACCTGTTGGAATCACTGCTCTGAGCTGCGGTAGGCAGTGCACGCAGACATCTTCGAAAGTAGTTGATGTGAGCGTTGCGTTTGAAGGTGTGTTGCTGTAGCCGTGGTCGATCAGGATCTGTCATGGTTGATGTCGAACAGGAACACAACAAGAACGCGTTGAATTTAATGTCACTCTTGTTTGTCTCATCTGCGTGTTCAACCATTCATCATCCATGGCGTCGACCAGCAGCCACCCCAGAAGGGCCACCCCACCGCCGTCAGTGATCGAACCGAACCTCACCTACCCCCAACCCACCGACGACTCGAATAGCTCACCCCATCCCTCGCTGGAGATCGAAGACCCGCCGAGTCACGCCAGTTCGCAGAGCTCGGGATCTCGATCAATCCGCTCTGACTCTGTCCTCGAGGTGCTGGATGATGACGAAGAGCTGGATGAGGAGGATATGATCATGGATGACGAAGAAGAAGCTGGCCTCGATCAGCCGTTGGTACAAAGTCGAGGTGGCAGACGGCGGACAAGATGGAAGGAGAATGAGGAGAAGCAGGAGCGGACTCTGCTCGAGGTGAGTCAAAGGCGAGACGGGACGCATGCTGACGGGTGCAGTTGATACCTCCAATGGTCCTCGCTCATCCGTTGCCCCTACTTCCGCTGCTCGCTCTACTACCTTACAACTTCCTCCCTGCCGGGGTCGTCTTCTTCGTTCCTGTGCTCTGCGTCTTGGCTTTGCTCTCCTCGTGCGCACACATCGTCATTGTGTATCTCGCATGGTGAGTCTCGTTGCGAGCGGTCTATGTTGATGCTTCAGGTACCTCAAAGTATCATCGTTCGAAGATGTATTTGCAGCGGTCACGGGCAAGTATGGCAAATATGGTCTGTGGGGGGGCAGGGCTGCTGTCGTCGTGGGTGTCGTCGGGATGCTGGTCAGCTGGTTGGAGAGTAAGTGTTGGCTGTCGAGCTTGAATTGATCTATCCCAGCCCTCCATCCCCTGCTCCAGCCGATCATCCAAGCGTACGCTCCAAACAGCGCCCTGCTGTCATCGAGGGTTCTCTGGACCTTGCTCACGTCGATACCGGTAAGTGCCGCAAGCGGTGACATGTAACGGCCCGGTCTCACAAACGTAGCTACTCCCATCCCTCTTGCCCTCTCGCATGACGCGCTCGTTGCGTCGATCGCCCATCGTCATTGCGCTTCTACTGCCGGTGGTCGCGTTCCTCGTCATCGGACGAACGGTCGAGATCAAGAAAGCTGCGGAGCTACCGATGCCTATTGGGGACGAAAATGAGATGGCCACGGAAGTCCTGGGACATCTCGTGAAAAGACGATCTGGCCTCGCGGGAGGAAGCAGTGCCGGTGCCGGTCTAGGTGAGTTCCTTTGTTGATCACCAGTAACTCACGCCCAGCTACCCTCACGATCTTTTTCACTCCCCATCTCAACACTCTGCCCATACACGCGTCACTCGCACGAGCAAAGCGGGCCTCTTTTCCGATGCCATGTCTGATCGCTTCCGCTCTCATACTCACACTATGCCTTCCCCTCGCACTGGTGCCATACTACCTGCTCCCGCCACTTGACCCGGATGCACTGCCAACGCCAAGTCCGACGACACCGTCTGGCGTCTTTGCGCGCTTGCCCGCCGACGATGGGTGGGTCAATCTCGCTCGGGTCTTGATGTGCTGCGTCACCCTGGGCTCAAGCAATATGTGGATCCTGCGAGGTCGGGATACGATTCTCAAAACGATTGGAGTGGAACGTGGCGAGAGGCAGAAAGCTGGCAAGTGGGTGGGCTTGGGGCTCTGGGCGATCGTGGTCGCTCTCGCGTGTTTAGGAGGCTGGGTAGCTGAGAAGATCGAGCTGCTTGGGGTCTTGGCCACGCTCGCCGTGGGATGGTTTTTGCCTTGTGAGTGTATGCACACGAAACTCGAGCTTATTGCAGCTCTGTTTTTCATCGTGACATTCCACGTTCGATCTCCTCTATCGATCATCTTCCCATCTCGCCAAGCGCTGCCTGATCCTGATGCGAACCCGGCACCGGTTCCCCGCCGAGGTCATTCCCGGAATGACAGTCTCAACGACCCGTCAACCGATATTCTGCTCGCAAGGAAGGAACGACAGCTGCAGAAGCGAAGACTGGGGCGGAGGTTGTGGCAGGATCTGATTGTCTACGTTGGTATCCTCCCGGCGGGCTTAATCAGTATAGCTTGGACATTAGGACGTCTCATAGGGATATGGTAAGGGGGGTTATAGCAAAACAATGCAGCGGCTGCTGGCCCGACTGGACACCTTGCATTTGACAAGCATACATCCTAACTACTGAGATCTCTCTACGCAACGAAGTGATCCGAGACTGAACGGAGGTCAGCGCGGTCCATCGAAAGACTTCTGCAGATGTGTACCGAGACGACAGATCAGACAAAGGATTGGCCCTCCGAAGAGGGTAGGTTCGATTCCAAAGGAATGTCGACACACATAAATGCGAAGAGGGAGTCCTATATTCATCAGTGGGGGGAGGGGGAGGGGGAGACAAGTTGGAGGTAGACAGACACTCACGCAGCAGTTGAAGTGGACGCTTATCGGGTCTTAAAGTCTGGATGGAAACAGCAGTCAGAAAACAAAGACTCCCAGTCAGACTTCCACTCAAACTACACTCACACTCCAAAAGGACCTGGAGGGCAGGACTGTCCTGGCCGTAGTTGGTGATGACGACACAAGAGCATCCAACGACCTTTCGAGGTTTACCCTCACGGTCGATCTTCTGTGTGATTGAAAATGCGTCAGCGCGAGTCAAGTGCTACACGAGAAAGGACCCACGGCAAGACCAGCCCATTGACCAAGGACCTTAGCGTCGGAGACCTTGATGAGCTGAATGCTGTGCTCGGCGCAAAGAGCCTCGATGAGCTTGAGGTACTCGGCTGGGAACTTGACGTCAGCAGAACTCTCACATCTCGCGACTATACGACCCACCCTCAGTCACGGTCTCGACGAGGACACAGAGATGTGCCTCCCTCTTGTCGAGAGCCTTGGCGGCCTCCCTGAGACCCCTAGCAAGACCGTCGTGGACGAGAGCGGTCTTGATGACCTGCTGAAGAGCGTCCTCGACAGACAAGGGACCGGACTTGTCGGCGACCTCGACCTCGGTGGCCTCGACGTCGACGGGGGGGTTGGAAGCGGTTTCAGATCCAGCGTCAGACATTGTTGAGTCTTCTTCCACTGTTTGCTTTTAGGTAAAAAGAGAGTGAGTATGAGAGGTTGAAAGATGTTGTAAACGATTGAATCATGCTCAAAAACGAGAAATTCAAACTACCTGGAGAGTGAGGAGGCATCGGGATTTATCGGCGTTATGCTACAAGGTGTAATTCATTCCATGTGGCTACTACTACCTCAACCGCCACACTCGTACACCTCCCCTTCTTTCTGCCTCGTCTTGCAGCAGATCAAACCCGTTCCAACCATGCCATGCTTCTGTATACCCGATCCTATGCAACTCTTCCTGGAAAGAGACCGGTCTCCCCTCGATTATCTCTTGTCTTTCCAGGACCTCTCCGAACAGGATGACATGCGATGGAAGGGCTGGACCGACAGTCACGCTGGGGATATCGTGAAGAAGCGACGGGGGGTACGGGAAGACATGGCGAAGATACGACACGGGCGTGGAGTAGAACCACTCTTGCTGGGTATGGTGTGCTTCTGGTTCGGGACTGTGGCGGTCAGCGAGGCTCCCGTGAAGGCTGCACTCACCCTATCGGGGGTTCACACGTCAAGAACCAGCCGCCAACGTCCTTATGCATCGCGCTCGTCCATGGCGTGGAGTGACATGGTGTCAACGAGACAAGCGACTCGACATTGCCGAGCTCTCCTCGACGAAGGATATCCATGACTTGGACTTGAGCCCTTCCATGCAGGATGCTCAGATAGAGATAGGGGATTATGGGAGCGAGCAGGGCGAGGTAGAACTGGCGAGGAGGGATCCGAGTGAACTGTACCATGCAACGCTTGAAATTGTAAACGGCGAAGATTGTCGGCAGGTACGATGCTTGAAAACAAGGTATGGCGAAGAGGAGAAGCGGGGGGAGGAAGGGGTGTAGGAATCTCCATTCTGAGTGGGGTGAAAGCGAGAGAGTGAATATCGAGAATGTGATCGCGCGGGCGAGGAGGCGGAGGCCATCGGGCCGGTCCATTGTGGCCAGATATTTTGGCAGCAAGCCCGTCGGAAACAGAGAAGCGATGAAGCCCTGAGCCCACCACCACCAGAGGGGGAAAAGCATGATGGGAAGAGACTGGGTAAGATGAAAGAGGTGGTTGGTCGAGCCGTAAAACGACGAGAGATTGCGTAGTAGGTTCTGGTGGATGAAGGTCACGATAGGGAAGTAGAGTCGGCCTGTCATACAGTAGTCCAGCGCTGTTGATGCTGAGAGCGTGCAGATGCTGCACATGGGTCAGCACGGGAATCGATATCTGGCTTACCTCGCCACGGCTGCTGTGGTCATGATGCCGAGGGTGCCGAGGAGACCTTTCGTTCTCCACATCCGCCACACGAGGTCAGCCCCCAAGAAGGCCCATAAGCTCAACGTTGTCGGACGAATGCAGAGAGCGGTCATTGCGAGGCATACTGATAAGGCGAAATTGTCCTTGTGTCTACGATTCGTCAGCGTACGTCGTGGGTTTATGACGTACTGTTTGGGTTCGACTACAAAGGGAGGGTTCCTGTCCATGACTACGTAATTCAGCTTGTCCACGATAGTGTCAGTGGTCGAAGAAATTGTGGTGTGCTTCATCGCCGCAGCGGGAACGTTGACTGAGGTTGATGTGGACGAAGGGACAGGCAGCGGGAAGTAGTACAGAGCCATGGTCGTGAGCAGAGTCTCTGGCGACGTGGACAATGCTCGAGGCAGCAGATGAGCGTTGAAGAGGGAGGTCAGAGATAGGAAGAGCTGGGGGGGGGGTGTCAGTACGAAACCCGATAGAAGCTGCAGGTGGCTCACAGCGGCAGCGGAACCACCAGAGCCTAGTACCTTGGCCGACAGCCGATAGGTGTAGAGATCGGTCAGCGACGCAACAAGCACGCCGACGCATCTCGGTGCCATGACCTGTAGGTGGATCAGCGATTGCACCCGTCTGACGAACGTCGTCTGGGGAACTCACGATCAAGTCAGTATGATCGAGGCAGAGCGATTGAAGCAATTTGTACACCGCGACAAAGATCCCCGGCCAGATCCATCCCCGCATCCTGCCTCCTATGATCGTGCGGTGCCACCATGTGTCGTCGCCTGCGGTAGGCAGGTCCCTCCACTCCCACGTGAGGAAGCCAAACCCGAAGACATGGCGATGAGCCGGCTCGAACGCTTGATAGAACTCGTCAGGTTGAAAGTAAGTATGGGGGAATGGGAGGATCAGGAGCGAGCGGATGACCAGCGTGACGATGAATGGGCTGGGAATCATCGAGTGGGCTTGTATACCGGTATTGTTCATGAAAGAGAAGATGTGTAAGAGGAAGTGTCCTTCTATCGCAGCGGTCTGATGTCGTGATGTCATCGCTTCCCCCTTTGTACAAAGCGACATCTTCATCTGTAACTTTCCTCTTCCCTCATCTATCTCATCACCAGGACTCGACGGAACAATGGTACTTGTCCACTCGACCTGAAGCAGAGCGTTGATGCTGACTCACGTCACAGTCTCTATCCTATCTGCAGCAAGAGTCCACCCCGAGTGAGTTCGTCTCAGTGTCCATCGCTGACCCCTTCAGTTCTTCCCCACTCGGTTTGGGCTCTCTCCTGGACGCAGTCGAACAAGCTCGTGTCGGGATCGGCAGATGGTCACCTGAGGGTTTGGGATGCCAACGAGTTGTCGAATCCTATACATGATGTCGCTTCCCACCCGCTCGCTATCAGCTCGCTGTCTACCAGTGGCGACGGGAAGAAGGCTTTAGCTGCGAGCCTGGACGGCACTGTCGTCCTCTTGGATGTGGAGGAGGGGTCACAATTGGCAAAAGTCGAGACGGGACGAGAGAAGGCCGCCGTGGGCGAGCATGGTGAGTGCGACGTCACAATGCCGCTGATATCGGTCAGAACTGCCGGCTTTCTCTTGCGCTATACATCCCCAATCAGCTTGTTGGGCATGGTCGGGTCGTTCGTCGAAAGTCGCCATTCGATCGATCGCAGACAGCGACGAAGCGCATTTCGACGGCGACTCTCAAGCGAGCAGTCGAGGGGTGCTAGGAGGTGAAGGGAGGGTTGTTGACGCCGGCAAGGGGAGATTCGGCATGGATCTGAAATTTGTGCGTTGACCATGAGAATATGCGGGTGTCTGCTAACAAGCGGGTAGTCTCCCGACGGCCGTTCACTGGCCCTGGCTAGCGAGCAAGGCCACGTTGTTGTGATCGACACCGAGACGCAGGCGGTGGTCGCCACATACACCTCTCACAACAAAGCCGTCCGAACCATTTCGTGGTCTCCTGATTCACAGGTGAGTCCAAAGTCAAGGCAACGTTTTCTGACCCGTACAGTGGCTGTACTCTGGATCGGACGATCACCTCATCGTACTTTACGACGTTCGTGCAGGTTCCACCTCTGGCGCCGGGGGAAAGGGGGAAGGGGCGGTCGCGATGATGCAGGGTCACCAAAGCTGGGTGTTGAAGGTCGCTGCGTCACCGGATGGCAAGTTATTGGGAAGCGGGTGAGCGATGTCCCATGAGTTATGCGGTGGCTTATGCGGTGGCTTATGCGTATGCGTTGGCTGATTCTCGCCTCGTAGTGGCGCCGACAGCATGGTCAAACTTTGGGACGTCGGACAGCGATCATGCGTGTCTACTTCCACTGGCACAGCGGAGATTTGGGGTCTCGACTGGCAGCCAGCGGGTGCAGACACGTTTGCTGCCGGCAAGCAATTCGCGATCGCCGGAGACGACAAGGCGGTCACGTTATATAGGGCAGCTGGGTCAGTGTAGTCGCGCATGAATCACACACACAGCATGTTGCATAGATCTTTCTGAGATTCTTCAAACGGGGAATAAGAAACGACGACAGGAAGGGAAGCCGTACATGTGACCCCACACCAAGGAGCGGTAAATCGAACTATAAAGACGGCGATGCGCCGAGTAAAGTATAATAGACCCAAACAGAACATCGATCAAACGACCGGAGCCTTTACCTTCTTGACAGCACCTTTCGCGACGAGAGACTACAGGTGTGTCAGCGGCTGGCCTCGCAAGGAAACGAGTGGGACCCACTTTGTGGATGTGGGGTAAGACACCACCACCAGCGATGGTGGCTCGGATCAGCAGATCCAGTTCCTCGTCACCTCGAATGGCGAGCTGAAGGTGTCGAGGGGTGATTCGCTTTACTCGGAGATCCTTGGCGGCGTTACCTATCTAGTTAGCCATGTACAATCTGGCATCACACACCGGCAAGCTCGAGAACCTCAGCTGTCAGGTATTCCATGATGGCAGCGACATATACGGCCGCTTTGGCACCGACCCGGACATTGTTGGCGTTCTTGTTTCGCAAGAATCTGTAAGGTCCAGAATGTGTCAGCATCCACCCATAGACATCCGTAAAGGTTGGCTCACCGATGGATACGACCGACAGGAAACTATCGGAGAGAGAATTGAGGTCAGAAACGCGTCATGCATGGGTGAACGATGGAATGGAAGGTGGAACCTCACCTGGAGACCGGCTTTGGAGGACCTGGTGGTCAAGACCTTTGCTTCTGATGAGGTCTTTGCTTTCCCGCCCTTTCCACCGGTGGTCTTGGATGACATGGTCGAGTGATGGTAGATTGTGGGGTGGAAGACTTGAAAGAAGAGATGTGGATGTGTGGAATGCAAGGATGAGGGGGAACAGATGATCGAGATGATTGAGAAGAGTGATTTGTTTACGCGTGCAACGGAGCAGTGATGCGGGATCAATTTATACAATCCCATATCACGTGACTTGAGAGGTTGTGCATGTTCTTTCGACCACCAACCACTACTCTCTCACTCGATTGCATTTCCTCCTCCATCCATGTCCAGCAGCGTTCCATCAGCTCTCGACCCTAGAGTAGAAACAGCCCAACCACGACTGCTCGGGATGTCAGTACCTCACCTGGTCGACTGGGATGCTTCGCTCTTCAACGACCTTCAACATCTGCTCGGACGTATAGTGACCCAGCCCACGACATCAACGTTGAGGAAGCTCTTTGCCAAGTTGGACGAAGCGCGACCGTGGCTGCTGAACCTCGCCCAGCTCCCACAGCCGAACGACGTTGATAAGCGCTATATCGAGAAAAGTGAGTACGGTCCGAGGTGGATTGGCGCTGATGACAGACCCCTTGATTCTCCCTTCCGGCACGTCTGTACATGTCACCGGGGATCTCCTCTCCACGACAAACACGATATCCAATGCCCTGTCCCTATCGCAACTTCTCTCCGCAGTGGTCGCCCTGCAAGCAGAAGAACAGCGATTTCAGTACCCCGCACAATCTCCTCTCGAAATCGCCGTGTATGTCCTGTATAAATGGACCAACGACCTTCTCGACTTTCTGCGTGAGCTGCTGAGGATCACGCTGACTGCCGATGCCGAAGTTGGAGGCCCTTTCGAAAGCTTGAAGGACTGGGTCGAGGAACTGCTGAGTACGAGGAGTTCGTTGGGGGAGGAGAAGGGAGAAGGGTCGATGGTGGATCAGATCATCGTTCAATTGGATACAATACAGGGCAAGGTCGACGAGCTGCTTCGGTCGGGACCTGCGGGTGGATCATATGACCTTTTACGCTTTCGGGTTGAAGCCCTTCGTGCGGAGCAGAACAAGATGACCAGTGTGCTTGCTCTCATCGCGGAAGGGGGGCATCTGGGCCGAGGACAGGTGATCAGGATCATCAAGTGGTTGAGAAAGTGTGATCGAACGGATGGGCTGGTCGCCGTGGTGATTGCGTGAGTGTGATCGTGCGCGGGAGTTTCTGACAGATAGTTCGCTTTTCGCAGCATGGAAGCCGCTCGACGCGATGGACGCTTCTGATCCTCGTTATGACGTGAGTGCGGCCTTGTGTGATCCTCGCTCATCCATCAGGTCGCGGAAGATTGGTGCCATGATATCAAGTTTCTCAAGATTGCCTCGAGTTTGATTGTGAGTGCGTCAGCCGATGGATAATCCTTATAAACGCAGCTGCAGGAGCAATGGATGGATCCACGATTACGCGAGACGGTGAAACTTGCCTGGTGCCTGTTCTACCTCTCATGCTTCCGACACGACTCGAGCGTCGTGCAGAGCGGCATTGATGCGCATCAGATGGAGCATTTCATTTTCGAAGCCGTCGAATCCTTCCAGTTCCTCCACTCGCTAGTATTCGACATTCGAAGAGAGAGAGGATTGGAGGAACAGGTCGACGTCAATCTCGACGCGCTGGTGAAGATCGCGGTGGGATCGGACGCGAGCAACGACGGATTCCTCTTCCGCCAGATTCAGGACCTCATCGATCTGCTCGCTGGCCGTAAACAATTCCTGCGGAATTTGAAGAACAGAGAGGAAGACGCCGCCAGTCGTCGATCCCAGACCACCGCCAACTACCAAGCCTTCGTCGCGTTGGTGGCGGTGGTGTACAAATCACTGCCTGCCGACAGCGCGGGACAGCTATGGGACAACACGACCTTTCTCGGAACGGTCCTCGACACGCGTGGAGTGTTTCCCGCACCGGCGTTCTGGGACATGCTTACGGCGATCTCTGCCGGTCCGGTGTGCGCTGCCAAGTCGTATGAGAAGATGAAGGACACTCGACTGTCGTGGAACGCACTGTTCAAGTTTTATCAACATTACATTGACATCATGCCTCATATCTACGAGCCCATCAAGACGAGCCGTAGCCCCTCGCTCGATCCCATGCCTCACGAGGAGGTGACGCTGTGTAAGGGCTGGACGAGTCTGTTGACTACGGTGGTGCGGTGGTCTCCGGCGGCCCGCGGTGCGCTGCTGCAGGCCAAGCCCCATCCTGTCCAGATTTTGTTCGAATTTCTGAATTGCGAAAATCTTCCTCTCGACCTGAAAGCCACGATTCTAAACGCTATCACAGCCTTCTGTCAACGGACAGGCGATCCCATTGATGATGACGTGGTGAGCCGAGCCGTCGACTATTACGAACGCATCACTTTCCGGGATCCTGCTCTTGACACACGGCACTTGGATAGCTCACGAATACCGCCGCCCGTTGGCTGGTTGGCAAAGATGGAATACCTGGAGCAAGACACGAGTTCGTATTCATCCAGCAGAGCATATGTCGCCTTCCTCACGTCGTTGCTGTCGATGTCGCGCACACCTCCTCGACTGATCAACGCCCTTCGCCGGGGGACGTACTACATCTTGGACAGCCTCCTCATGTCGCTCATGGTCCGACGGTACGCACGAGACAGCGAGCGATGGGAGTTAATCGACACGGTGACGGCGTTTTTGGAAAAGGCTCTGCTGGGCTTCAGCATGGATGGGCTGGAGGCCAACAGCGGTCATGTTGCGAGCGAGCTGGCAGAAGAGCCCGGGTTCATTGTCTTGCTCCGGATACTGAGCGACTCCAATGTGTTTGCGGTCCTCGCTTCGGTTTTGGACAATGCAGCTTCGACCTCGTCCCCTCGACCTGCGATCGTCACGACCGTTCTTCTCCGAATACTTCGAATTTACCACCGCGTGCTCGACATTCAACTCGTCTTTGCCGAGGTCCTCCTTCTGATACTGGAAGATCCCACTCGAAATCCTAATCACCCTTTTAAAAGACCTTATGGTCTGCAGAGTATAGACAATCATCTTCTGGCGCATCTGAGCAACATCAACGTGATAGCGCTGCTGGTAGGCGAAGATAACCCCGCAATGGCGTTTGTCAGCCTCAAGATCATCTCCGCTCTTGCGCGGTCTCAGGTGTTCAGCCGAAGCGATGTGTTCCGTGGGGAATACACATCGTCTGTAAATCGACTTGCCGGCATCATAGACGCCTCGGACGACTCCATCCGCATCGCTCAGGGGTTCTGTCGACGTCTGGGTGACACAGCGGAGGAGGATATATCGTCGCTTATCCTCGACCTGCTTGTGGAGGGCACGTCGGCAGACGTCACAAGCCCGAATTTGGCACACGTCCTCCTTGGCTATGACTTCCAGCATCGAGACGTTGTGCTACACGAGGGGGAATCGTGCTTTCACGTCGTTCTCCGCCAGCTCTGCGAAGGGACTGAGCTGAACGGTGCTTCGGGTGATACGCTGGTCTCGATCCACCCGACGTATGCTGCGAAAAGCGCTCAACTCGTCTACCAGCTTTTCTCCCATCCCCTCACGGGCCGCTCGACCCTGTCATATGCGATGTCGGTGTATGGATACTCGGCACGGCAGCTTGCGTCGTTGCCGCGCGACAGCGAGATACCAACGATCCCGGAGGACCTCGTCGCATTCCTCGATTTTCAACGTTGGATCGTGTCTTCGGCTGCTCTGGAAATATTTACCTACGAGGGACACGGAGCGTCTGCTGATCACGTCACTAGTACGCTGTTCCGTGGTCTAGCCGAAGCAGAGGATGAACTAGAGCATGATGAACGTCCTCCTTTGATTATTGATCTCTTATCGTCGGTCGATGTGCAGTTGATCGAATCGCCTCCCTCGGAGACCCGCAGCTTGGAATTTCACAACGGTTTCGACTTTGACCAGTACAAACGACTCGACGCGAATTGGTTCGATCTTGATGCAGTCGCTGCGGGTCTGAAAGCGTGGCGGCGAGGTGACGGTCAACAAGGTGGGTCCGCCGCCGAGGCAGAGTACATCATGGAACGACTTGCCTCGACCAACAGAGAGACCGACATCTCCATCGCCAAGGGCAACTTTTTGACGTCGTGGAATGCACTGCTCAAAGTCGCTTTGGTCATGTTATTCCGTAACGTTGCGGAGGAACAGCAGGAAGTCCTCCTCTTCGATCTGCTCGAGGCGCTGTTGACACGGCTCGAAGTGGACGTACCTCCGGGAATATTGGATCTCATTTGCGACTCGATACTTGTGACGATAACAACCCTTGTGAACGCTCTGGCGGAGTTGGAGGGTGTGAATCTGCCTATCGACAGACTCGCCTTGACTCTTGCCAAGATCATCGACGCGACGGTCCGACCTGGCTCGACGGAGACTGCCCGAGGGAATCTGTACGCCTCGATCGGTCAGTATAATCAACTGATCGGCGCTTCCGCCAACGCGATCTCCGACGACCGATCTGTGATGTCCAATGACCCCGCCGCGCCCACCGCAAGCCTGCTTCGGTCCACTCTCAATGTCCTCGCTGCAAAGAAAGAACGTCTTATGCCAATCCTCTGCCGCGACGCGATGGACGACCGTGAGGTCTGGAAGACACAATGCTTTGCTCTGCTCGCTGGTATTGTATCTTTATGTCACCAGGATCGCGACCGCCACATTCTTTCTCCTCTCACCGCGAATGGGTACCTACCTTTGTTCGTACGAAGCATCAAAGAACGAGAATTGGCAATGCAAGAGTGCTTGTCACCCGAGCCAGGTAAGTTATCTCGATAGGACAAGGCTGACCATTAGAAAATCTTCATGCTTATTGGGTTTTTGAGGCGAAAGTTGCTTTCCTCTTGGCACTGGCTGCCACTCGAAAAGGTGCCGAGGATCTCCTCGATGCCGGGGTGTACGAGATATATGCGACGTGCGGATTCATTCGCGTCCAGCTCGGCGAGGATCTGATGGGTAAATCGGCGGAGAAGTGGATCTGGCTGATTTTATAGATGAAGGTGCCGCAATCTCCACTCGACAACATCGAATACTGGTCTGCTCTTTGCAGCTCTTGACGAGAACGTTGTCAAGTTTGCACAAGTCTTCGAGGTCGGGCGCAGGACATGTACGTGGGTTGAGGTGGGTAGGGCTGACGATGCAGGCTCTTAGCTTCTTGAACGCGCATCGAGACGCGATCATGGGCGTTCTCGGAGATTCGGGCGTGACGAACATCGGAGTGGAGGAGTGTCGCCTTGTCGTGTCTATCCTGTGCATGGTTGTTCACAAAGTTCCAGCCAGTGATCTGGTGAGTTCACGTTGTACGCGGGTGCTTCTGTCCTGACATCATCTTGACCAGCACTCGCCCTCGGGTTTCGGAGCGTTCCATTCAGCGATTCTATCCCTGGCTGCGCGATTTTTCGACAGAGATAGCTGGATTGAGGGGGTTGAGGATGTTTCCAAAGGTGAGCAATTCGAAAGGAGCTTGCGTTGACAAACAGTCGAAACACAAGTGTCATCCCTCATTCAAGTGATCCTCGCGTACCTTTGCGCTTCCACGGCTGGTCTCAAGGCCGATTCAGGGATCCCCGTCTTCGTCACCGGTGCGCAACGCCACGGCGGGTTGGCGTACATAGGTGAGTCTCCACCCAGTACAAAGCCACTACTCAGCTGACAGCTCATACAGCTTCCGCTCCGTCGATGCAGACGGCTGTGAACCTCCTGTCTGATTTGGTAGAGACAGTTCAAGACGTGTCAGACAATTACGACGTGATCCTCGATAGAATACAAGATGACGATCTTGAGGCGGAGGAGATCCAAGTAAGTCGATCGGGAGGAGGGTGGTACGAGGCGCTTTCGGCCCGAGCTAACGAACACCCAGAAATTGCGTGACAGCTTGATCGGTGACGAATCATTGTCGGAAGATGCCATCAAAAGTGCTTTCGTTATCAGGACTCAAGTTTTGTTCAGTACGTAATTTCTGCGAAGTTACTGGTTTTCGTTAATCTTGCCACCGCAGACATGATCGAGTCCCTGCTGCTGCTCGTCTGGCGCCATTTGTTATTCTACCACAACGAATCACGTCGTGGACTTGAACCTATTCGTCCGACGAACCTATCTCTGTCTTTAAATTCCTTTTCCTCGTCTCAAGCTCAGCTGGTGGCATCACGGTCCGGCGCAGGTACGCTTAAAATACTGGAGAAAGTTTCAGCGGCTCTGAAAGGGACGCTGGTTAGACTAGACGACATGGAAGTGGTGAGTGGGATGTGCAGTAGTGTGCGTATCATATTGTTGATCTGAGTTGACTTTGCAGAACCTCGAACTGCGGCGGCTTGCGACGAAGTCAGACGCATATTATAGCATGTTGGTGAGGCGATTGAAAGAGTTTACCTCTGGCGTGTCCGAGTCAAGCATGGAAGAGGATTAAATAGCATATCAAACGACTTATATACGATGCATTGTGAGACTGCATGACCATGAAGGTGGCATCGCTCGGAGGCATAGGCTAAAGCTCTCTCCTATCCAGCGAAGGGCGTTGGCCTACTGGTATCTAATCGTGTGGAAAGAGTTTCGTCGAACTTGAAACGGACTTGTCGCGGTGAGGGCTCGTAGTGAGAATAGTCGTCGTCAGGATTCGTGTTGAGAGCGGTAAAGGAAAGGGTCAAGTCCCCTCGCAAAAGTCTTCGCCACTTACCTTCTCTCAGATCATAGGCCTAGGTCTGAAGCCGGCAATTTAGGCCAGACTGTATCTAAAAGGAGGCGAACATTCTGATGGATGTCTTGACTTCAGACGCAGATCGTTTGACCCACCAGAAATTGCACATACAAGCATGATTCGATCACTACTGTACGATATGAGTACTGTATTTAGCTGACGCGTCGGGGTCAGCAACTCTCCAAGCCAAAATGTGCATGAAACAGTTGAACCGGTATGGTACTATGATGAGTTAGCGCATCAAGAAAGTTGACGATACGACGTCGCCTATGATGAACGCATGGCTTTCAGGTTTCATGCCATCACACATGTGATTGATGAGATGGGCTTGACCTAGGATGCCGGTCATGGTGATCAGAAAGTCAAGCGGCGAAGGCTTCTGCGAAGAGATTCGTGGTCGTGGTCAGATTTTGCAATGATACTGTAGTCCCCGGTACAAGTGAGCACAGATGAGTTACGCAGCGATGAATTGCAGTAGTTAACGGTGTCGTCAATATCAGCTAGTCTCAATTGTAGCAGGAGAATATACTATAGCTATAGCAATGGGATGGATGGCTACGCCAATGACTGATTAGGCGAGAGGTCCGTCCGCAAAGTCCCGCCAGAAAAACTCTCGTTCAGTCTTGACAGCACGACAGAGAATCGATGATACATGTAAGAAAGTTGTTGCCACAGAAAAAAAAGAGGGTCGACAAGCGGCTTGCGGTGAGAGAAGATGGTGAGACAGTACGGGTGCTTCAACTGTGGTGACTGAGAGCCGAAGCGAGAGTCATCGTGGTGAAAATGCTGTGAGTTAGAAGCCGTGGTGATACTAATCACAGACAGAATCGTCACAAGCTGGAGCCGTCGCAAGACGGGACGGTGGTGTCCATCATTCGCCACTATAACTGACAAGCCACAAACAGACGGCCCAAGGAGGAATCTCACTGTACTCGTACATGCACATCAGAAGCTGGCTCAGCAGTCACCATTTGCGAGACAAATTTGGGACGAAGCGGTGACTTACTTTGAGGAACCAAGAAATATCGCCTGCACAGGTGGCAGACATGTCATCGTGCGAACCCCAAACCGAACCCCCAAAAAAGGAATGATCCCCTCTCCGCCCTCAACCGCCTAACCCCCTAATCTCTGACGTGCGAAGCGGATGTCAGACGCTTGATCGTAAGAACCAGAAGCTAGGAAGTGAAACCTCCCGTGTAGCTCCCCAGAAAGGGAGGATCTCCCTCCCCCTAAGCTGCCTACCCACCGGGCATAGTGGCAAACTTTTGAATCTTGCATTTTGAATCTTGCCTTTTGAATCTTGCAAATGGCCAGCGGATGCTGCTAGGTGCGACCCCAGCTTAATCCGATAGGACAGATGGATCTTCCTCCTTGACCCGTGGACCAACGCCAGTAGCAGGTAGAAAGAATCAAATAGAAAGGACGGGCATCAACGCTTCTCATGCTTCTTTGACCTTATTGCACCGCGACACGGTGCTCCTGTATAAACACCCAGTCGCTTCTCCAGCATCTACTTGGAGTCCTGCTTGGTCGTGTCAATGATTGGAATGTCGTTTACCTGTTACTAACCCACGATTGTCAGCACCCTCTCAAGACTTTGGGAAGAGATGCTCGAAGCCGCTCTGTTCGCGGCGGAGCAGAACGAGGAGAAAGAATCAATCGATTACCACTCTCGGGCGAATCTTCCTTCCGACCCCATACACGAACGAGTTACCCCGTTCTGTCCACTCATCGGACAGCAGTCCCCCTCCCCAGGGACCGCCGCTGACCCTATCGTCTACAGGTGAGCATATGATCCATCTCCGCTTCCCTTCTTTGGATGTGTATAGCCGATATCGGAACGGTGTACAGTTCAACTCAATCGTCAGTGAAAAGCGAAACCGAGCGAGTCTGGTCTCTCTCTCTCCTCCTCTCTGTCGACAATTCAGGAAGCTGACTCCACGCAGAACTCACATTGACTCGGTCATCCTCCGCGTCACCGAGATCAATTACAATCATCTACGAGACCGGTACCGCTCGTCTGGACCGACAGCAAATCGACGATCTCCTCGCTAGTCTCGAGGGTTTATTCAATCACCTGAATGATATTGGGTTCGTATAAGAGAATTGTATTCCCAGGTCTTTGTGACATATATGCATCATGATGGCTCTCGCTATGGCTAGGACAGATCTACAGGATCGGACGGTGACACCTACCCCTGATTAGGGACGGGTGGGTGGTAAGGGATTGGCGTTCGCCCGCACGAGGTTGAGGAGCACGAGCGAGTATTCTGTTCTACGAGCGGAGCGAGCATTTGTCATCTCTCTCTCACTCTACTGTTCCGCTCTACTCTTTCACTCTACGAGTACTGTTCGGCTCTGTTATTCCGGACCATTCTCGTATTCATCACCACTCCTTCTCCGCCATCACCCTTATCTCCACGACGACTCTTCTCTCTACGACAACTTCTTCTCAACGAGCACTCTTCCGTAATGATCTGCGCTCTTCTGTACCAACATATTCCCTACACCATATGTCTTCATCACCACGCTTGCTGCCCCACGTCATTAATCATCACCCTCCTCTCTACACTACGCTATTCTACACCACGTCTAATCACTTCCACTGCAACCACTGCCCCAACGCCATGTTCTATTGCTATCTGGGCGACGCCTCAGGCTGGCGTATGGCCCGAGTCTACGGTACCTTCTTTCCCTCTTGGGTGTACCCTTCTCTGCCGCTCCTGATAAATGTTGCAATGCTATATTTGACTCGGTGTTTCCACTGCTCGCCCTGACCCCCGCTGGCCCTTGCAGGTGCACGTCCCGTTTCTTTCAGTTGCAATTCTCCGAAGTCACCGAGGCGTTGCACACCGATTCCCGTTGTCCGAAGTGATTTTCCGGTCTTCGGACAGTGTCTAGCGTGTTTGCCATGTACGGTACACGTTGGTCGTTGTCTCTGTTCTGGTCAGACACTTGGAGCGCTCCACGCGAGATCGTCCCCCCCGACGTTTTATCGCGGGTTCTGTCTGTGAGACCTCTACGAGTCGTATGAGTCGACTGTGTCCGAGCCGCCCCCCATGCATTCATGTGTCGCGGGAGCGTAGCGTGGTCAGACACCCACCGTGCAAATTGACCCGAATGCAACCTCTTTTGTCCCAGTGCGAGACACTCACTACTCTCGGTGATGGAATAAGACGTGGTCGGCCTCTCAGGTTTTCTTCTTTCTAACTGATACTGAGGATTTCTCCGCAGCGCCCTGTTTGACCGGTGAGCTGTGAGAGGAGAGGCATCACGTCAGAGGATGGGGGGATGTTTTTTCAGGATGTCTTCGCGGAGGATTTCACTCTGTTTCTCCCCCTTACTTTACCGCTCTTGCCCGCGATTCCTCTGGCTGCTAGCCCACAGGTTCGGGGTGAGAACAGGGAAATGGTCTACGTCAGCGTGCCATGAAAGCGCGTACACCCCTAACCGGCCGCTCCCCAACCAGAGACAGCGACACCCAACAAGGAATACACTCATCTCATTGGACCGGACCCTTTGCGCGACCACCCAGGACCTTGTCGTTCTCCTGCCAGGAATGCATGGATAGTAAAATCAATAATGCTCCTCTCCCCTGATGCCATCGTTCGCCCATCACTCCGATAGTCATCCCATTTAGCAGCGGTTGAGCAGGCCAAAAAGGAAAAAAAGAATGGAGAAATGAAAAAACACAAGTTGATTATACAATCCCATCAATCACCCTTATGACTCTTGGGCCCTTGATATCTCGACACAAACCCTCATCCAAACCCTTTCTACAATTCGTCAACCTGGAATTTATCACCTATCACAAATCAATCCAGATCATCTGTCAGCTTCGCATACCTCGTCGTCTCGCATCCGAGTACAAAGCGAAGAGCTGCTCATACTCTGGTCAACGGGTAGGGAGTGGGTCGATAAACACCTGGTGCATCCGATCGACACGAAAAAGCACTCGGCAGAGCAAAGGAGAGGTCCCATCGGGATTGGAGCGAAAAAGGCAACAACATATAATCCTGTTATCGAACAGAGTCGTTCGTCTTCCATACGCTGTGGTCACTGCATAGCGTGAGTGCATGACCGTCTTTGCTGTGCGTTTGAGAGGGTTCGTCGTGAGGGAACGGATTGTTTGAGCGTTGTGCGACTCCGCTTGGATGTTTCGCTTGACGGTGAATCGCTTTCGGCGTTATTCCACGCAAACGCGTCAGATGACTGGCAAGGACGATATGTTGGTTCTGGAGGGGGGTGATGCATCGTCGACGACCCCATCTATGACGGATTTACGGTCTATGCTAGGGAAGAGGTTACAAGGACATGGTTGTGTACGACCCTTCCAAGGACGATCTTTGTATCCTGAACCTGATCTGCACAGACTCTCGTCTCTCTATCCCTTAATCTCTTGCATTCATCATCTCCCTCCCTGCACCGTTGGTACATATCCTCTATCAACGCAATCTTCTTGATAGATCTCCTCTATCGACTCTGCTTCTCTTTCCACCTTCATGGAATGACGCGATGTCTGTCTCTTCCAAAACCGCGGCGAGAGATTTCGTACGGGCTCGAGATTCGGGGATTTCGTCTGTGTGGTCTCTCTGCTCTCCATACTCCTTTCGTACACGGCATCGTAGCAGAAATGGGAGCTGACAGTGTTCTTCTCCCCTCCCGTCATATCCAAACCCCTTTCGATCACCAACCTCATCGGTCCGACATTTCTCGGACACCTTTTGCCTACCGGGGTCATCGACACCTTTATATGGAACTACACGCTCACACACTGCCTCTGCACGTCACATCTCCTCTACTTGCGCACCCCGCTCCCACCACGATGTTGTCGGTCTCTCGGCTCGTTCCGCACCAAAATTTCCTCCTGTCCTTTCCGGTTCGTGACGGTTCATCCATCCTAAAACAATAGACTGCAGATTCTGTCCACGCATCAATCACTCACGTCCCTCGACAGGCCTGTTTCAAGGAGCAGGCTGTGCATTTCAGAGCAATCGTCCGCACGAAAAGGAAGAATAGGTGGATCATTGCTTGATTCATCCGTCGACCGACAGAAAAGAAGAGAAGGATTTCCGGGTCAGTGCAGCAATCGTGAGTGTTTCAAGTCTAATACAATTTTACACAATCTGAAAATTCACCCCATCCCATGCCCATCATTCTTCCTTTTTCCACATCCCTCCCTCGTCTCCATCCAACTCACAGCAAAATGTCAACGGAAACATCTCCACACCAACCCTCACATATCCCTTCCTATCCCCACCATGCAGCACCCCTCAATTCCGCGCCATCGCACCTGACCAACTCTGGCATCCCCGATTCCGCCAACAACTCCCACTCTTACGACACCTCCATCGCTTCCATCAAGACCGACGACTCGTCATTGCAAGATTCTCCAGCTCCGACAAAGGGCAAGAACGGCGCAACAGGTCCAGCAGAGGGAAGAACAAAACCTCACGTCTGTCCCCTCTGTAACCGTGGATTCACCACCGGAGGTCACCTGCAGAGACATCATAGGATCCACACAGGTGTCAAGGCCTTCAAATGCCCTTTCCCAGGATGCGAGACCAAGACCAGCAGGCAGGACAACTTACAGCAGCAGTGAGTCTTCCACTCCCGCTTCTAGGAAGCCCCGCTGACGTTCCGCAGCTACCGTACCCACCTCTCCCCCACCCTGCGTCGAGGTTCAGGTTCCGCCGCTCGTGCAGCTGTCAACGCTGCTATGGAAGCCGCGGGCCTGAAATCTTCGTCCTCTAGACAACCAAGAAAGTCAAAGGGTTCAGCCGCAGGTACCCCCTCTTCCACCGCCAGCGCCGGTCACATGCCTTCCCCTTACGCAACCCCTACGAGCCAAGGTCCAGGTCCTTACGCACCTTACATGTACGATCCTCACGGCTACGCGTCCTACCCCATCCCTCCCCCCGGCGTTGGCATGGCCCAATCGCAATCGGCCAACTCCAGTCGCGTCCCTTCTCCTGTCAACGGCCACTCCTCCAGTCACTCCAGTGTCGGATCCATGCCTCCCGTACACCAACAACCTTTTTTCTCGCAACCTTACACCCCGACCTACTCTGCCTACCCCGGTGTCCACCAGCAACCGTACCGCTACGGTCCCGCCGGCGGTATGCCTTATGCCGGTGGCCCTCACCCTCACCACGGTGTCTACTCCCCCGTCGCTCCCGATCACGGCCAACACATGTACAGCCCCATGCAGAGCAACTTTCCTGCCCATTCTCGAGAGTCTTCCTACGGCGTTCTGACCCCAGGCTACGGTGGACAGAACCCCATGAGCAACGGTTACCCTCCTCGAACCCAAACATCCACCCCTCTCAGCCAGAGCCACGACGAATATGGTCGATCGCATCGAGCGCCGTCTCCCCGTCGACGAACCCCACCTCACGACATGCTAGGTCAAGGCGTAGTCGACCCTTCCAGCATGTCCACAAGGATGGGACCTGGTGTCCAGTACGGCTACGGTCAACCGCACCACAGCATGCCCTATGGATATGGCCAGCAGATGCAGACTCACTCGAGAGATCCCTCAGGGCATCGTGCAAGTGTCTCGAGTGATGGATCAGGGAACGGAGGATCAGATGGATCGAAGGGTGAGTCCGGGTTTCGAAGTTTCGGTTTGTGCCTTACTCATCATCTAGGGTCATGCTGATAAGGTTGGCCAGGTATGCACCAGGGGTAGCAAGCACAAGAGATCGGAGTCCAATAGATATGGCTTTAGAAAAGTGGACGTGAAGAGACGCGGTTGCATGGTGTTCGCGGATTTGAATGTCGCAGGGAAAGGCTGCGATTGCAAGTACCCAGACTGGTCTGTCACAAAAATGTTCATATACCCTCGTTTTTTGCACCTTGATTATACGCGGAAAGGGATGAATATCGAAATCGCATCAATGCCTGTATCAACTCCAAGACCCTTGTCCATCGCTCTCCCTCCAAGCTCTTTCTCCCGCTTGTTTCTCACCTTTACTCAACATGGCAACGTTCATACTCCATCTCTTGGTCCGCTTCAATCCAGACAAGATTCCTCTCACTCGTGATTTCCTCTCTTCCTCCAAAGTAGAATCTGATACACCATATTCCAACGCGACGAGGATGAGACCCAACGTGTCTGGTTCGAGGAGATTGTCCAGTATTTTGGAAACGTTTGACGGCGGGTAGAGCGACAGGAGGGAGAAGTTGTGAGATGGTGATGAGGAGTCGAGATGTCGTAAGAGGAGAAGACCAGATCCTGGAGATGTGGACGAGGTGTCGAGGGTGGTGGGGAGGGTAGGGTGTGCAAATGTGGACGTGGCAGTGCTCGCGCTGGTACCGGCTTGCGGTGGAGAGATCGACGTTCGTAGAGCCGAAGGGTTCGATGTCTCGCCATCGCCGTTAGTCGACGAGCCTCCGACAAAAGCTTTCTTCTTCACGTCTCTCGACTTCCGCAACGAGGCGAAGGAGGATGAATCTTTTTTGGCCGTCGTGACTTCCAGAGTGGACGCCTCGGGAGCGATGTCTAAGGACTCGGTTTTGGCAGTCATCTGATCCAGTCTCGTCGTACCTCCATTCGGCTGCTTCGTCTCCGGTAGACTTTGGTTTATAGGTCGAGATGTCGATGATGACGACGGTTGGGACGAGGTACTGCTAGGCGGAGTGATGGGTCTTTTGGGCATCTAACGAAGGGGATCAACGTCAATTCGCATCTCGACTCGATCTCGAACCGCTTGTCCAACTCACCTTTGCCTCTTTCTTCATCTTCATCATCTTCATCTCGATCAACTCGTCCAACTCGGCTTTCACACTATCATTGTTTTTCTCAACCTTCAAAACCTCCTCCAGATCTATCCAGACCCAGCGACGCCCATCTCAGCTGTCCGTCAACCTAGACACTTTGCGCAAGGAATGACCCACCTTGAATCGCCTCGTCGAGCTTCTCTAAGCCTTTCCGAGCTAAACCCCGCCTGTAAAGTGCTTTGATGCTGCCCTTTCCGCTTGGTAGGGACAAGGCGGTCGAGCAATCACGCTCCGCATCGTGGAATCTGAGAGCAGGGTCAGGTATTGCTCGGGCAAGGAGTGGGTTCAAGGAAGAATAGGATGCGATTGTGGGAGTAAGAGAGAAGTGGACCCATAGAACGGCCGTCTCACTTGTCCAGCTTCAAGTATGCCTGAGCTCTATTCGAATACGCTATCGGGTCGTCCGGATTGTACACCACTGCCGTGGTATAATGTCCTACCGAACATGATCCATTAGTCCCGTCTTCTCTGGATCGCCGAACAACCTGTGCTAGCATTATGAAGACTAACCTATCGCTTCTACCCATTTACCTTTCTTGAACGACGCGTTGCCCTATCATCATAGGTCAGCGTGCACAACACCCCATCTCATAGTCAACCGCCCATACGTCTGCTCGAGCTTTCTCGGATTTGGGTATATCAATCTTGATGGACATTGGGTGCAACTGGCTGAAAAGACGAAGAAGATCGGATGGAAGATTGAAAGAAATTCCAAAACATTGTTTTTGGACATCTCGTGTGGAGGCCATTTCCGCGACGAACTTTCACTGGAAGTATCTGGCACGACGTCCACCGTATGCATGGGGTACTTGGGTGAACATGATCATTATGTATGTACAATAAGAGGCTGGCAGATATACAGAATGCAGGTAACGATGAGTGATACAGACGCAGACATGTACAACTAATGTATGGAATGAAGCAAATGCGATTTGCATTCGACGGGAGGGTCGAGATGAGGTACTGCAGATGAGGCGCCGATGACTCATGTTCGATCAGATGCATCCGATGATGCGTTCGGGGGCGATGAGGGTCGATCATTGTTATTCAGATAGAAAGAGAGGGGCTCGACGATGCCAAACGTACGACCATTGCGAGAGACCGGTTCGACAGTCGAAGGCTCGGTCACCGATCGCGGAGCGGTCTCCCTGTGCCTGGCTGCCAGGCTGTCGAATGTATGGCCACTGCTTTGCTCGTCGCCGGGCGGTGTGATGGCGGGATCGTGAACGGGTCCAGGAAGCGAATATGTGTCAAAGACAACTCCATCACGTCGAGTATCCCTGTACTCCATCGGGTGGGACACGGCATCCGACCACCTTGACGCTCTCGGATCCGTACGATACGTGTTCGTCCAGGAGTCACCATGGCCTTCCCACCCGAGACGGATGTCGGTCGAGGGCGCGTCGATTCTTGCTCGCCTTGTCACTCTCTCCTCAGCCTCATCCTCCGCTGCACGTCGACGTCGACGAGCGATGCGGCTGGCGGAGCTGGAAGCGGTGTTGAGGAGATTATCAAACTCGTCTGGGACCTCGGTCTGATCCGAGTCATAGTTGGTGAGTGGGAGAGGCGGACGTGACAGACGTAATCTCTGCAGAGTGGGACGTCTCAGATCGATCGCCCGGACGGATGGCTCAGGATGGCCAAGTCGATACTCGTCAAGCCACGCATTGCTCGACGCCGAGATCGTGAGGGGCTCTTCATTGTTGCTCGTGCGCTCGGTCACAACATCGTCGCCATTCGACAGCGTTCTGGTCATATCCACTCGGTTGACCCGCATACTGCTCGGAGATTGTGCGAGCGGTGAGGGGAACTGGGGGAAGAAGAGAGGAAGAGGAGACGATGAACGGGACAACAGAGTGGCCGGTCGTTGATCTGCGACTGGCTGACTGGCGGGACCGTTGCGAGATTCGTCTAGATCTCGGAAATACCTGTCCCATGAGAACATGGGTGGGGGTGCTTCTGCTCGTGATTGGGAATCATGGTGTCGAGGGCTCTCGTGACTGTTTGCGTTTTCAAACCATGACTCGCCATGATAGATCGGAATGGGTTGTGATGGCAGTGGATAGATGCGATCTGAAGACGGCTGCGAGGTTGGTCGAGTAGCCAGGCGACCTACGGGCGATTTGCCATGTACGACCGATACGAGATTTCTGAAGGTGGATCGTGTGGAGAGGTCGTCCGCGTCGAGCTTTTTAACGAACGTCCTGAATCGCTTGTCGGATATGGTGCAAGGTCCCTCTTCCTGATCTATACGCTCCATGGCATGTTCGCTGGTGCAGGTGTCAGCTCGTGACGGGAGGAGCCAAGACCACTCACAACAGCGTCATGAGTTTCCCGACCAGCACCCTGTCATACTGAGACTCTGACCATTTGCCCATGGTGGTTGATGCCGCCGGTTCGGACGATTGATGCTGTATGGGGTTATAGCAGGAATGACAGAGAACACATTGAGCGAGCACGGAGAGTGAATCGTTAAAGCTGATATGACTATTTTTTTCTTTGTGGTTATACCTGAACAGGAAGCTATAGGCGCTGTGGGATCATGTACCACCGCTGAGACACGAGAGCAGGGGCAGATAAGAGGACTGATCGGAACGGTTGGATGGAGGTGAAGAGAACAATGAACCGGGTGGACAAACAGTTGTGACGACCTTCCTCTTTGATGCTGGGGGTGGCGAAAACGAGAAAAACATATGAGCTCGCCACGTGGGAGATGAATTTTAAATCATCCCATCATTTAATCATCCCAATTTATCCCATCTCATGTAACATGTCCCCGACTGGCATCACTCGCTCGCTTGCTGTTGATGACAACTTGAAACGTCTTTCAACACACGTCCATTCCTCCAGAACACCTCGCACAGCATGCCCAAGATCAGAACGCAACGTACAAAGCCACCTCCAGAGGGATTCGAGGATATCCAGTGAGCTTGCGTCCGCCTCGCACTACGGCAGACAACAGGTTGCGCGACCGCTGACATGGTCTCGCTGCCTCAGGGATATCCTCGAAGACTATGAGAAGAAGATGAGAGATGCGGAGAACGAGTCACATGAGGGAAAGCGAAGAACGGAATCAGTGTGGTGAGTGCGATCATGTTGCTGGACCTGCCGAGCCGGATGTCGTAACGAGTCGTGCTGATCGTAGTGCAGGCCAATAATGCGATTGTCACATGCCCGTTCGAGATATGTCTACGATCTGTACTACAAACGAGAACTGATAAGTCGAGAGTTGTATGACTGGCTGTTGAAACAGGGATACGCAGATGCCAAGTGAGTCGGACTGAAACCCCTTTCTATACCTGGAATGATAGCGACAGCCCTGATACATTCTCCCCGTTCCCAGCCTGATAGCGAAATGGAAGAAGAACGGTTATGAGAAGCTCTGCTGTGTGCGATGTATCCAGACGAGAGATATGAACTTTCAGGGATCGACGTGCATATGTCGTGTGCCGAAGGCGCAACTGAAAAAGGGGACGGTGGTGGAATGCCCTCATTGTGGTGAGTGAGCGGACGATTCTCCGACGAAGCGCGTGACTGATGGTCCGGAAACAGGGTGTAGAGGTTGTGCGTCTTCAGACTAGATCATATGCATTGTATCACGTATCGTCTCATCAGGCGGGTCGGGAAGCTCTTCATGTCGAAGGTGGTGGTGACCTTAGGCTCGTTTGACCTTGACTAATCAACGAACTCCTTCTGACGAAGAATTTCTGTCCTGATGTCGATACCGAAGTCTCATCAGGATGACAGCTGATCGTGGTTTGGATCATTGCGTTCCTCCTTTTGATCCACACGAGAGTGACCACTTCATGAAACCATTTGACGGCTAGGGGTTTCAGACGGATCATAGATCCAAAGTCCGGGTGTTTAAAGCGAGTTTCCGAAAAATCGACCCATTGATGAGGAACAAGTGGTTAGACATGTCAAAATCCGACAATTGCCCTCCATGAACGAGGGGCCTGAAAAGAGACACGGAAGGCGGGTAAGGCGGGTATGAGAAAAGAATAGAGCGTCGTTTCTTTGGACAAGTCATTTGACATTGTTGAATGCTTTAAGTGCGTTTAGGGTGGAAAACAGATGTAATCACACCTGCGGCTCAAGAATCGGACCTGCAGGTGAGGGAGAGGGGCTTTTGGGTTGATTTTCAACACCTCGTGTACGATGTCATCATAGACTCAAGCACGTTCGTCAGAAGATAGGTCAGTTGAGTATGGTAGAGCTGTTGTTTAATGGGAGACAAGGGGTCAAATACCCGTCAAGTTGCTTACGATGTGATCGTACCTTGGTTCGAATCTCCAAGCACCAAGCAAGTGCTTACATTCATTCGCTTGTTCATGCGTTCACCCAATGTTTGATGGCGTATTGCTCAAGCAAGCAACTTCTTTGGCGAAGTAAGCATGTTTCGAACACGAACGCAATTTGAGGTGATAACTTAACATTCCCTCCAATTGAGGAGTCGTTCTCCTCCAATAGCATAGCGGGTTTTGTCTGGGCGGAGCCAGCAGTCTTCAGATCGCTGCGTGCATCGGCTCCTGACCTCAATGTCTCAATCTGCGCATTCTTTCGCAGCTCATGTACCGTGATAACAGAATTCCACACGAGCATCAGACCTCGAGGTGATGATGGATGTGTGATGCCCGCCACATTGCCACTTCCACTGCAAACGCGCTGTCGCTCGCTAAAAGTCAACTGGAATCAAACGTCATCCAATCCAACATTTCCTCCCAAATCATCAGGTGCAACCCATGCATCGACTGGTCTCTATTCTCAGAAGACAATCAACAGGACGGTCGAACAGAGCGATATCTTCATCGCGGATACAGACGCGCAGCCGACCTTCATCGAAACACACCATGGCATACCCTGCCAACCCTTCCTCGCCCACTGATATCTTGTCTCTTCTCCCTCAGAAATTCGAAGAGGCAAAACAAAGTGGTCAGCTGTTTTTCTTCCGCAGTGAAGCGAAAGACATCTACTCGGATGGTCGAAGGGTGAGTCTTGTCTTGTGAGCGTTGCGTGAATGCAGTGTCACAATTCCTGCTTGGCTGCAGGTCGCCAAAAAATCACATCTTTTCTTCTTTCCTCTTTTTTGTGGCCACTTTGATCCAGCTTACTTGATCCCCACTCCTCACTTCTCGTCGATGCGACTCTTCAACAGTGACCTGGCTTACCTCACCCACAGTTCAACGTCCGGCTCTGCCCTGCATTGCAAGACAAAGCCAAAGCGAAATCGGAAGCCTTAGCAGCCGTACGTTCGACCACCGGTTCGCCCGACAAGAAACGGCCTCGGATAGCCAGTGATGGAGATGATGCGCCGTCCGAACATGTGGACAAGCAGAACAAGGACGAGCCCTTCAAGCCGCCCTATGTCCCCGAGCTGTATGTGGGGTGTCTAGCTGGATTCGAAGGCGAGGAAGGGATGTCTGTTTTGGTGAGCCAACAGTTTTGTTCGAGGGAACCGAGTGGTCAAACAGCTAACAATGCGTCTTCAGTTCAACAAGGTCAGTAACTCAAGGCAGGGCTCGTTTGCAAGACATGACCCACAGCTGACACACTCTGCAGTACTCGCTCTTGCCCGAACATATCCTCCTCTGTCCACCGACTTATCAACCCCAATCACTCCCACCTACCCCTCCCCAACTCGCCTTGGCATATTCGATCCTCTTGGCCGCATCGAGACATCCTACTCGACCACGAAGACTGCTGGCGTTCTACAACGGTGGAGAAGGCGCTGGGGCGAGTCAGAAATGGAGACATCTGCAATTCGTAGAGGTTCCAGGGGGTAGAGCTCCGGTCGAAGAATGGGTTCAGGGAGTCACGTTCGATAGGCCAGGTGAGTTTCCCCGTTGTCCTTCTTGCAGCGAGACAGTCGTATTAGACGCCAGACTGACTTGCCGCAGACCGAGCGATCATCCTTCCCAACGTCCCGTATCTCCATGTCGTTCACCCCTTACCACCTTCCACAGCTGTGCCCTTTCCACTCGACGACAAGACGACAGAACAACTGATAGACGTCCTCGCCCCTGCTCTCATGAAACTGCTAGATATGGCCTTCGATTCGGCCAGACGAGATGGTGCCGACAGACAAGGCGGCTGGAACCTGCTCATGACTCTGTGAGTTTGTCGTCGGTTTCGGTGTAACCTGGCTTCATGATTTGAACACTCGCTGATCTGACTCGACTTATCGTTCATCGCTCACCCTCACGCAGAGATCATATCCATCTCATCCCTCGATCTGCACCTTCGTTCCCCCTTCCAGCACCTCACCCACCATTGGAACTCAACTCGTTAGGATACGCAGGCATGATGCTCGTCCGATCTCCCGAAGAAGAGGCTGCGCTGCTCGCCGCGACGGAGAAGGAGGGCGGATTGATCAGCGTCCTGACTAAATGCGGCGTCGCGAGAGAACTCGGAGAGCAGGTTTTGGAGCACGATGCGACTCAGCAGGGCGCGGGCGAGCTGGCCTAGCTGTGAGCGAGATGGATAGAAGTTCCGGTCATCCGGACATGTTAGAGCAAAAGACGCATCATTATGTGAGGTACATGCTTG